>NW_027556402.1:29318073-29910573 GCF_003287225.1 Phascolarctos cinereus
AGTAAGGTCAGACTGTCAAACAACTTGAAGATGGAATATCGAGGCTGATGTATAGAGAAGATGATTGTTCTTCCCTGCTTAGACATTCTAAATGGAAGATAGAAAACGGAATCAGTGAACCCGTGGAGAATGTGCTCCCTCAAAGAGGACTTTGCTGTGAGCTTCTCCTCTGGTTCATTAGAGTTTTCTCTTATCTCATTCATACCGTGTTTGCTTTTCATTTTGAAGCATATCTAACTAAGAAATGACACATTAAAATGGCTTCCAGCTACTGGGTTCCAATTTTGCTGGAAAGTAGTTGGTTTCCAAATTTTTTTTTTAATATTTAGATTAAGTAGCAAAATCAGTCATAAGAATTCCCTGTATCCATGATCTTTAATGACTGCAATTCTCTTTTGAAGTTTACAGGACGGATTATACATTGGGGCAGTTTCTGAATCCTGAAATATACTAATTTTTTATTCTCTTATCTTCACTAGAGAAAAAAATTCTGCTCAGCTGCCTCCTAGGAAAAAGGTTCAAAGTAAAGCCTAAATCAGTGTCCTAGAAATTTACATTAAAATTTCTGTACCATCAAGGAAGGCTGAAACTGTGATTATTAAAATTCATCTAGCTTTTCATAGCCTTTTACTATTTTATGACTAGTCATTCAAAATAATATTAATCACATCTCAAAAATAAACCCTATACATAGCTAGTTCTCTCTTAACATAAGTGGACCCTTCTGTAGATCTCCTCCCTCTCCTCTCTCTATGGAACAGAGGACCCACAGCATGGGGCTACACCATGACTACCACTGCCAGCACCACCCCTGCTGCTGCCGTCCAGGAGCCAGAGCCTGGGCCAGTGCAAGGGGGTCCTGCAAATTTAGGAATTTAATTTTATAATGCAAATTTATGTAAAGCAAGAACTGTCTAATAGAAAAATTCTGACAGTATCTCTACCTAAACTGACTATTTTATTCAATTAGATTAATATACCAAGTATTTATTAAGTACCTACCTTGTGCCGAGCAAAGGGTTTTAACAATAAAAACATCTTGACATACTATGTGGGGAGTGGTTCATTGTGTACACATGTAAATACAAAATAACTTCAGGGAGGAAGTGATGATAACTGTAGGAATTAGCAAAGGGTTGTTAGAGCAGAGGCACGAAGGTCAGTGGACTGTCCTTCCTCAGTCCTCACCTCTTTAGCAGCAAAAGAACAGCATTTGCCGTGCTGGCGTCTAAGCCTGTTGTGGGCTCATCCAAAAACAAGATAGATGGATCAGGAATAAGCTCCATTCCAATGCTGGTCCTTTTTCTCTCTCCTCCAGATACACCACGAGAAAATGGAGTTCCCACCTAATGCAAGCAAGCAGCAAATCCCACAAAAACGTAAGTTCCATACTAAATCATTATTTTAATCTTATTGGCAATGAAGACACAGTCTCAATTTGATAAAATTCCCTTCTCAAAGCAAGGTAAAGATTGGAGAAGGAGGAAAGGAAAACCCCTATTGCTTACCAGATTCATAAGAAGTACGTTGAGGAGGGCTAAAAAGAAAAGCATAACCTTCATAGATAAGAAAAGAGTGGTCTACCACGTCTATTCTTACCTTCTTTTAAATCATCTCACATGGCCACCTTCTCTACAAAGCTTTCCTGGCTTCAATTAGCATTTTCAATCTCTGTCTCAACCTTTTCTCTCCACACATTTTATCCTAAGATTTTGCAGCTAATCGTGTTCCTATGATTTGTCTAGGTTAGAGGTATGCAGAGTTGGGGGCTGTGCCTGCTACCAAGAGGTAGGTGATCAACCAAATGGAAGATGGACTGCATCCCCACCCTCCTCATGAGATCCAATCATGGGATTTGTCCGCTGTGCAGATTTCCAACCTCTTCCTACCTGGGGGGGGAAGGTGGGGAGAAAAACAGAGGTGACGCCTCAAGGGCAGCTAACTGCTACCCAGACATCCACATATGCTACAGGTACCATCAGGAAAATTCTCCCCCATCCCCTGCCCCTGAGATAAGCCCATGGCCACAAATGTCTCTTTGGTAGACGGGCTCTATACTTAGGGCAGTAGCTGATGGCCAAGAGCTCTGTCCTTGCCTCTTTTCATTTTGGGTAGGATAGAGTTTCTCAGGATGAACAGATGTAAACATATTGTGATCTACAATCAAAGATCTCATTCTTTCTGACAAACTCATCTTCTCAGTCTTCTAGTCACCAGGCTCACAACCTCCCTGTCATCCCCTTTGGCTCACTCTTTCTCACTCCACATCCAGCTGGCTGTCAGATCTTGTCATTTCTACTCCTACAATCACTTCCATCTGTTTCCTTCACACAGCTTACCTCAGGCCCTCATCACCTCTGGCCTCCTAATTATTCTTCCTGATTCAATTCTTTCCTCTTACCAATCCTTCTTCCACATAGTGGCCAAAGGGTTTTTCCTAAAGCTCAGAACTGAACAAGTCACTTTCCTATTCAATGGACTTCAGTGGTTCTCTCCTCACTCTAGGTTCAGACATTTTTTATCTCATCCTTTTAAAACGTCTATTTTTATCTAAGTTTATAATGCATATAACTATTAGTATAGTAGTAGATATCCACAACTTATAAATGTTTGTTCATTTTTCACTTGTGCCCAACTTTTTGTGACACCATTTGGGATTTTCTTGGCAAAGAAATTAGAATGGTCTCCCATTTCCTTCTCCAGCTCCTTTTACAGAAGAGGAAACAGAGCAAACAGGGTTAAGTGACCTGCCCAGGGTCACACAGCCAGTAAGTGTCTGAGGCCTGATTTGAACTCAAGAAGATGAGTCTTCTTGACTCCAGGCCCGCCACTCTATCCACTGCACCATAAGTATACAATTATTAGTATATGTTTTCAAAAATTTTTACAGATAGGAACAGGAAATCAAAAAAGTTTGGAGACCACTAGCCTAGACTATGAGACTGTAAATTTCTTAAGGAGATGGATTATGTCTCCATATGCTTTACTCTATACCAATTACCTACCTCTAAGCATGAGATACTTTTTGAATGACTTGCAGAGAAGAATACAGAACATATAGAGATAAGAAAGGGAGAAAGAAATTCACAAAGTCATTCTTAGACATAAGTTTAAGCTTTAGGACTTTTTTTTTTTTGCTTTCTTTTGGTGAGGCAATCAGGATTAAGTGACTTGCCCAGGGTCACACAGCAGGACGTCTCAAGTGTCTGAGGCCGGATTTGAACTCAGGTCCTCCTGACTCCAAGGCCGGAGCTCTATCCACTACGCCACCTAACTGCCTCAAGTTTAAGACATTTGATGTAAAAGACAAGAGTCGGGAAACCACCCATGAAGTAGTATCTCAACAAAAATGAATAAAAATCTACTCTATACTAACTGTGACTATGGCGATATCATGGATACTTGAGATACACAAAAATCTCATTTTTACCTCTAATTTTAACCTTTTCAATAAAACCTTCCTTCCTACTAACTGTAATTGACCTGTCACGCAAATATTTAGCATGGTGTAATGGAAAGAGTGCTGCATATCCATGTGAATCATTTACTAAGAAGTAATAAAACAATCAGAAGGAAGGGGCATTGGCAACCGCCAACAGCCACCACAACAAACAACTGTATTGACGACGCCTTATATTGCACAGGGCTTTATGGTTTACAAAGTGCAGTGCCTGGATAATGTGCAAACTCCATAAGAAAGAGTCGATTTAATCTTTTGAATGTCAAGGAGAGCAAATAAAGACAGTATGAGAGATTTCCTGTCCGTGCATCTATCCCTTTTAACAGATGTTCAGAATTACTCCTGATGCAGTTTAGCAATCTTTTCTATTTATCACATCACATTAGGTCTTTGGGAAGAAGACATCAATAATGGGGAGAAAGAGAAAAGGAACAAAGTAAACAAAATTGACTGGAGGATGAGAAAAACAATATATTTTTTAAATGATACAGGATCTGTGAACTGCAGTTCCATGACAAAAGGGAGGCCTCTCAACCTTGGTCCACCCTTCCCTCCACAAAAGAAATGAATATACAATGAGAATAAATACTTTTGATACTGCCTCTCTCATACCTCCAATGTTGAACACTTATTGATAAAAAGATAGTGCAATATGGTAGGAAGAACACTGTTTTTTGTTTTTTGTTTTTAAGTAAGGAGGACTGGCAAATTCTAGTCTTTGACATGTCAAGCTGTGTGGTCCTGGGCAAGTCACTTGACCTCTACCTCAGTTTCCTCATCTGCACCTTCTTCCCAGGGCTATTGTGAGGATCAAATGAAATAATATTTGCAAAGCACTTAGTACAGTAGTTGGCATACAGTAAGCACTAGATGAATGTTAGCTATAATTATCATTATTTAACTTTTCTATACTCTAGTTTTCTTATTTGAAAAATGAAGATAAATTTGTTCTACCTACATGCCAAGGCTGATATGAGGAAAATACTTTGTGAACCTTAAAGTACTATACAAATTGGATTGTAATCACTATTATTACAGCACTGCAGGTTAATTAAAATTTTAATATTATGTAATCACTAGCCATTTTATGGACCAGAATAAGTCATTTATGAAAATGATCTAGATTATGTCATAAAACTTCTAGATATAAAGAATGTAACTCTATAGATCATGTAACATTCGGTATTGATTGGTCTCAAACTATCAGCTTTTACACATTACCCTGGAATCAGCTACTTTCTCCAAACCGAGCTCCTTGAGAATTCTGTTAATCCGTTCATTCTTTTCACGGTTCCTCATGCTCGTAGGCAGTCGAAGTGCTGCCGAGAACTGCAAATTTTCTCTTACTGTGAGAGTGCCCATCACAACATCATCCTTATGAGAAAAAGTGATATTTAAAATTAGTATCAGGGTTTTCCTTCCCTCAACTCCATAACTAATTAAAACTTACCACAGCCCAAAAATGTGCTTAACATTTATATTAGAAACTATAAATACCCATAGTACAATACTGCTACACAACACTGTGGTCAGGGTAGCTCATATAGTATAGAATACACTCTAGTACTACCATTTTTTATTAGGTCTTTTAACTTATTCCCAAAATAAGTAATTTATCTAATAGGAAAAAACCCCACAAAGTTGGAATTCCTTATCTGACTGTTCAATGGATTGGTGATTATCATGGGACTCCAAGGGAAATTAAAAAATATAACCAGCTGTTCCTTTTTGGAGACCTCTTCCCCCTTTCCTTTTCCTTTGATTCCATTCCATTTGATCTTTCTGATCAGCTCCTCTGGAGCCAACTGCCATCTCTATGTAGAAGACTTTCAAATCTCCTTGTCTAGCCATATCCTTTCTCAGACTTCACTCTCTGCCTATCAGACATCTCAGACTAGATGTCCTGTTCACATCTTATGCTCGCTATGTCCACAACCGAAATGATTTTCCCCTAAAGCCCTCCCCTCTTCTACTCATGTCTATTTGGCCAGTAATATCCTTTCCCAACATCCGGATTCACACTTCCAACCGCCTACCAGACGTCTCAAACTATAAGTATTGTTGACGTTCTAAACTTTGTATGTCCACAACTGAAATCTTTCCTCCAAACTCTCCTCTCTTCTCTGTTGCTGAGCGTATCACTCCTCCCAATCACCCAGGCTCACAAGCTAGGTGTCCTCTTCAACTTCTCACTCTCTCGCTCCACATATCCCAGCAGTTATCAAGTCTTACCATCGTAACCTTCGCAACTTCTGTCATACACATCCCCTTTTCTCCTGACACTGTAAACACCCTGGTACAGGCCTTCCTACCCTCCCTAACCTGCTGGTTGGTCTCTGCCTCAAGTCTCTCCCCATTCCTGTCGCCGCCCTCCACTAAACCATCAAACTGATCTTCCTAAAACACGGGTCTAATCCCAGCAACCCTTTTCTCCATAAATTCCAGTGGTCCCCTATTGCCTCTAAGATCACATATAAAATCCTCTGCTTGGCTTTGAAGGGTCTTCATAGCCCCAATCCCTCCCCCTTCCCCCCCGCTGGGACAGTAGCCTCCTCGGGGTATTTAAGAAGCCTTCCCTCAGAGATTATTCCATTTTACCCTAACGTCTCTTGTTTGTGGATAGTTGCTTGCCTGTTCTTTTCCCCCATCAAACTATGAGCTGTTGGAGGACGGGTTGACATGTGGGGCATGTGATGGAAAGGAATGAGTGATCAGTCTGGAAAGAGAGAAAGAAGATTCCGAATGCCGCAAAGAGAAGTTTGTGGGCCAAAGTCGATACTCAAGTGGCGAGCCTAGGTGACTGAGGGGAATTAGAAGAACAGGGAAGCCAGGGAAGAAGGATGGGTTTTAGGTGAAAGAGAAAGAGTCCTGCTCTGGACATGCTGAATTTGAAATGCCTACAGGATACCCAGTTCAAAATGCTCACTGGGTAATATGTGCCTATAGCTTAGGAGACTAGTGCTAGATGAAGAAATCTAGGAATCACCTACATAGAGATAATGAATTAAAACCCATAGGAGGTGATGAGAACACCAAATGAGATAATATTGAGGGAAAATAGAAGAGGGCCCAGGACAATTTGGGAGACATACACGGTTAGTGGCCATGATGTGGATGAAGATCCAGGAAAAGAGGTTAACCAACAGTGGTCAGACAGGTGGAAGGAGATTCAACAGAGAATGATATCATGAAAACTCAGACTGCAGAGAGTATGTGGGAGGAGAGGGGGATCAACAGTGTTAGATGCTGCAGAGGAGTTGAGAAGAATCAGGAAAAAGGCCACTTGTAGATCACTGGTACTTTGGAGAGGGCAGTTTCAAATGAATGATGACAGAAGCCAACTTGCAAAGGGCTCAGAAGAGGGAGGAGGAAGAGGAGTCACTCAGCATAGATAGTTTTCTTAAGCAGTAGTCAAGAAGGGAAGAAGAGACATAGAACAACGACTACCAAGGGGGTTGAGACCAAGGGAGGGTTTCTTAAGGATGGGGAAGGCAGGGACATGTTTGTAGGTAGCAGGGGAGCAGGCATTAGATAGAGAGGGTCTGAAAAGAGAGAGTACAGGGCAGTGTCACTTGGAGAAGAAAGGAATGGATGGGATCAAGGCTCCATGTAGTGGGGTTTGCTTTGGCAAGAAGGGCAACCTTTTCACCAGAGACTGAAGCACATGAGGAGATAGTGGGGCACCTAAGGAGACAGAGTCTAAATTATGTCAGTTAAAGAGATGGGTTGAAGAGAGAGGTCTTCAGCCTCAATTTTTTTTAGCAAGACTCTCAGATGAGATAGTAGGGTAAGGGGATTATGTAGGAGGCTTGGGAAGCAATGACAATGTAACAGCAGACTATGAAAATAGTATAGGGAATTGATTTGGGAACACTAGAATGTTTGCCTTGCCTCGGTGACAGGCCCATTTAGATTAGGTAACATAAATTTGTACAGGACCCAGGCAGCATGGTTTTACGATTTCTTCTAGCTCCATCCAACAGCAGATGAATAAGAACATAGGAGGCAGATGGTGGCAGTGACCTGGGGCTAGGGGTTGACATGGTATGAAAAGGAGGTGAGGGACTTGAGAAGAGACAATTTAGAACTGAGTTGGCTAACCAAGGAATTGGGAAAAAGAGAGAAGCATATAACTAGTTCAAGGATCATGGTCTGCAAAAGAATGGAAGGAAAAGGTATGAAGGATCATAGTAAGGATGAAGAAAGGGTTGTAAGGCACAGACAAAGATGAGATGATAAAATATCAGACCAAGGAATTCCAAGACTCCAAAAAGAAAGAAGTGGAACACTCAATGGTGATGGCAAGGTCAAGGATATGACTATCTCTACATATAACTGATATAGAGTGGAGGAGCAGGTTACAGCAATTGAATGGATTGAAGAACTAGGATGTTGGGGTATTTGAGGCATCATCTTTATGTATGTTGAAGTCTCTTAGTATGAAAGCAGAAGATAGAAGGGAGAAAAAGATTGTGAGGCAGGCACTAAGATCATGTGAGGAAGGAAAGGGAGTTGATAGGCAACATCTACCAGGATTTAAACTAGGTACTCCAATTTAGACATCATGAAGCTCACAGGAAGACAGACTGCTTAGTGACAGTGGTAGAGGAAGGGTCTAGAAGGGGTAGTGAAAGTAAGTATTCTGATTCATTCACAGGACCAATGAGTTGGGGCAGTATGAGAGAAATGTAGCCAGTATTGGAAAGGGTAATGAAAAAATTACTGTTACCGGGAAAAAGCCATGCCTCATTTTACCTTATAGGGAGTCATTGAAGTTTTTTGAGCAGGTGAGTGACATGATTAGAGTTAAGCTTTAAGAATGTCACTGAACAGCTCTGTGTGGAGGTTGGACTGGAGAGGGGAGAGACTAGAAGTAGAGAGAATAATTAGGAAGCAACAGGTAAAAAGGAGCTAGCCTAAGGCTCTGGCTAAGTGCATAGAGAAAGGGACAGATACCAAAGATGGTGCAGACTCAGTGAGACTTGGATATGAGGGAAAGCGAAAAGTTAAAGCATGACCTGTTGACTGCCCACGCCCTCTCCAAGCACACAAGATACCAGGATCTTTGCAATGCCATTGGCTCAGTATATGTTCAACATCAGTCCTGTGCCATATTTCTCATCACAATCAGCCAATGCTGTGAAGGGTTCAGGGAATGCAAAGGAAGGTGACGTACATACGGCTTCAGCTCGATCAAGGACAAAAAGTACAAAAAATCCCAAGCATCACCCTCACCATTTCTTACCTGTACAACATAACCTGAGTGACATTTGAAGTCAGCGGGCTGAGGTGCCCCATTTATTAAGACATGTCCAGATAATCCATGTGGGTCTTTCCTGGCAGCTAAGACATCTAATAATCTGTAAGGGAAAAAAATGTTGTGCTAAATCCTTAATAAAGGCTTAGAGTTACTTTTTACTTTATAAGACATAAGTATAAACCTGATATTCTGTATCTATTAAGAAAAATCAGCTAATCAATAATCCCAAAGCTAAACACTATTGGGAACTAACAAAGAATATGGAAATGTCTTTTTTATTTAAACCCTCAACTTCTTTTCTATTTAAATTAACACACTGTAGCACCTCCTAAGACAGCATCATGGCACTATGGGCAACAATTTCTTCCTGCTTCCCTACTCATCCTGTTAACTAGGAGAGTGAGGAGTCCCTGTTAAGTGATTATAGGCTATCAACAGTATACTTCAGAAGCTAGGAACTGCAATAATGAATGAGGAAAAGACAGATGCAAAGTGGACTGTTTCTCAAAGCTTCATTTCTGGAGAAATCTAGAACCAAGGGAAGAAATGAGAGCAATGAAAGAATATTATTAAAAGAAAAATAACAACTTGGTAAAAGTGCCCCCCCCAAAAAGGAAGAAAATAACTTAAAAATAGAATTGGCCAAATGATAAACGAAACACAAAACATCACTGAAGAGAAGAACTCTTTAAGAAGCAGAATTGGTCAAATAGAAAAAAAAAAGATACAAAAGCTCACTGAAGAAAATATTTCCCTAAAAATTAGAACTGGCCAACTGGAAGCTAATGATTCCATAAGACATCAGAAACAATAAAACAAAATCCAAAGAATGAAAATATTAAATAAAATGTGAAGCATCTCCTCAGAAAAACGGATTGAGGATGGAGGGACTTAGGTGGCACAGTGGATAGAGCTCTGGCCTTGGACTCAGGAAGAACTGAGTTCAAATCTGGCCTCAGACACATGACACTTACTAGTTGTGTGACCCTAGGCAAGTCACTTAACCCCAACTACCTCAAAAAAAAAAAGAAAGAAACAATGGATTGAGGAGAGATAATGTAAGAATTACTGTATTACCTGAAAGCCATAAACAAAAAAGGGCCTAAACATATTTCAAGAGATTATAAAAGAAAATTTGCCTGATACCCTACAACCGGAGGGTAAATTAGAAATTGAAGGAATCCACCAATCACAATCTGAAAGAGATCCCAAAATGAAAAGTCCCCAGGAATATTAGAACCAAATGCCAAGGAGAAAATAGTGTAAACAGTCAAAAAGAAAGTATTTGAATATCATGGTGTCATAGTCAGGATCACACAAGATTTAGCAGCTTCTACATTAAAGAAACAGAGAGCTTTGTACTATGACGTTCCAGAAGGCAAAGAAACTAGGAACACAAGCAAAAATAACCTACCCAGCAAAACTGAGTATAATTTCAAAGTAGAAAAATGGATATTTAATGAAAAAGAGGATTTCCAAGTATTCTTGACAAAAGGACCATTTTCTATTCAAGAAAATCTGACATTCAAACACAAAGCTCAAAAGAAGCATTAAAAATTAAACATGAAAGAGAAATCATAAGAGTCAATAAAATTAAATATTCCCATATGGGAAAATGATACATATAATTCCTAAGAACTTTATCATTATTAAGGCAGTTAGAAGAGTACATAGACTCAGGGCAGGAATGTGAGTGAATTATGTTGGGATGATCTAAAAACAAAAACAAAAACAAAAAAAGAAGGGATGAGAAAGAAGAATGTACTGGGAGAATAAGGAAGGGAGACGTAAAATGGGGGAAATTATCTTACATAAAAGAGGAACACTTTTACAGTGGAGAGGAAATTGGGGAATGGGAGTAGCAGGCAATGGTTGAACTTCACTTTCACTGGAATTGGTTCAAAGAGGAGAGAATAGGTATGTACCCATATTCACACACACACACACACACACACACACACACACACACACACACACACAGAGCTGGGTACAGAAATGTATCTCACCCAAGAAATAGGAGGGGAAGAGGATAAGAATGTGGGGAATGGTGGAAAGGAGGGCAGATTAAGGGAGACAGTGGTCAAAAGCAAAATACTTTTGAGGAAGGACAGAATAAAAAAAAGAGAGAGGGATAAATAGAAGAAAATAGGAAGGAGGGAAATATGGCAGTTAGTAGTCATAATTGAATGTGAATGGGATGAACTCACCCATAAAATGGAAGCAGATAGCAGAATGAATTAGAAATCAGAATCCAACAATAGATTCTTTACAAGGAACACACTTGAAATAGAAAGACACACACACAGAGTTAAAATAAGGTACTAGAACAAAATTGAATATGCTTCAGCAGAAGTAAAAAAGGCAAATCATGATCAAAGTCAAAACAAAAGCAAAAAAAAAGACTTAAACTAAAAGAGATAATCAGGGAAACTACACTTGGAAGTAATATAAAAAATTTCGGTCTTTGGTTTAGAGAGGGCCACTGATGACGTTTTATTGCATATTTGGTAGTCATAATTAATAAATTGATCATTAGTAACCCCAAAAAAAATTTACAGCAAGTTTCTCTGACAAAGGCCTCTTTTCTCAAATGTATAGGGAACCAAGTCAGATTTATAAAAATAAGTTATATTAAATAAAAATGCGTTTGTACAGACAAAACCAATGCAACCAATATCAGAAAGCAAGCAAGCTGGGAAACAAAGTTTATAGCCAGTATTTCTGATAAAGGCCTCATTTTTCAAATATATAGAGAACTGAGTCTAATTTATAATAATACAAGTCATTCCCTATTTGATAAATGGTCAAAGGATACAAACAGGCAGTTTCCAGAAGAAGAAATCCACGCTATCTACAGTGATGTGAAAAAGTGCTCTAAATCACTATTGACTAGAGACATTCAAATTAAAACAACTCTGAAGTGCCACGTCACACCAATCAGAAATGACAAATGCTGGAGGGCATGAGGTAAAATAGGTACACTAATAAATTGTTGGTAGAGTTGCAAACTGGTCCAATTATTCTGGAGAATAATTTGGAACTATGCCCAAAGGGCTATGAAACTGTGTGTACTCTTTGACCCAGTAATATGATACTAGGTACAGAGACCAAAGAAAAAGAGAAAGGAGCTATATGTACAAAAATATTTATAGCAGCTCTTTTTGTGGTGGCAAAGAATTAGAAATGAGGGGATTCTCATTAGTTGGGTAATGCCTGAACAAGTTATGGCTTATGATTGTGTGGGAATATTATTGTGCTATAAGAAATTATAAGGGGGGGGGTGGTTTCAGAAAAAACCATGCCAAGACCTATATGAACTGATGCAAAGTAAAGTGAGAAGAACCAGGAGATAATTGTGCAGAATAACCATGATCAACAGTGAAAGACCTGGCTACTCTGATCAATACAATGATCAAAGACAATTCCAAAGGACTCATGATGAAAAAATCTACCTCTAGAGAGAAAATTGATGAACTCTAAGTGCAAATTAAAGTATAATTTCTCACTGTAGTTTTCTTTTTATGATGCGGCTAATATGGAAATATGTTTTGCATGATCTCACATGTTTAAGTTATATCATTTTCTTGCCTTCTCAGTGTGTTGGGGAGAAGTAGGATGGATGGAAAGAATTTGGAACTCAATTTAAAAAGAAAGGAATTTTTTAAATAAATAATTTTTTAAAAAGGGAAAAAATTTCTCCATTATTTTCTTAAGTCTAGACAATCAACAAAACAATAAACCAAGCCCTGATTTTTAGCATCTTCTAATTTCCAAGATATAAAGATCTGGCATGACCCGACCTATGGGAAAGATGCATAGGAAACCCTTTTTTCCAATTTTGTCAGGTAAATAACTACATAGAAAAAAACTCCCACTAGTGAGAGGGATAAGTTAAAAGGTTCAAAAAATATCACAAAATATCTGCAAGTGACAATATCAGATTTTCTTAACCTGGAGTCCATAGAACTCCAAGGGTTCAAAGGTAGATTCTAGGGAGGTCTGTAAATTCGGAGGCGATAATAATTTTACATAATTATTTTTCACTAACCACTAACTAAAATTTAGTATTTCCCTCTATTATGAATGTAGGTGACAAACATTCTGAAAAGGGGTCCACAGGCTTCATTATAATGACCAAAGGGTTTATGACACATAAAACAAGTTGTGATGCGCTCCATCATAAATATAAAAATCTTCAATCAGAATTCAGATGTAATTAATCATCAGAGAACTTGTGAATGACTCACATTCACTTAAAATTTACAAAGGACACTCCTCTCAACCACCCATGAGAAAGGTAACACAAGTCTTAATATCTCAGTTTTATAGCTGGGGAAACTGAGATGCAGAAAAACTCAAGTACCTGTCCAAGATTACATGGCCAATGTACCAGAGCCATTCAAAACCCGCTCCTCAGACTCCATCCCCAGAACTCTTTCCACCATATTAAATAACCTCAAACAAGACTTACTGTCATCCTGGGCAAGTCTTGAGTAACGGTTCAACTCCCATTCTCCAATCTGATGCCACTGAGTATTCCTAATTATGGAATACATGAAATGTATCCATCTTTCTGGATCTTCCTTTATTTTACATTGAACAAACACTTATTTGAATATTATTTGCAGAATACTATGCTTGGTACTGGGGCAAATACAAACCCTCATGGTCCCCTGAAGAAACTGGCTCTTCCATTATTCCCCTCCCCCTAGCAAAATACAACCAACCACTGTTCAAATTCCTTGCTGCCAAGCCTCTATAGGCCAAACCCTGGAGCTGATTACCATTCTTTTTTCCCCCCATATCCCTCCAGCATTTATTTTCCTTTTGTATCATATTAGTCAATCTGATAGGTGTGAGGTGGTACCTTGGTGTTTCTTTTAAATTTAACATTTTATTTTTCCCTCAGATACAAGAAAAACAATGTTAACATTGTTTTTTCAAATTCTGAGTTCCAAATTCTCTCCCCCCCTCATTGAGAAGACAAGCAATTTGAAATAGGTTATGCACGTATAGTTACACAAAACATATTTCCATTTAAGTTATGCTGCGAAATAAAACTCAGACCAAAAACAAAGAAATAGGAAAAATAAAATAAAGAAAAAGTATCTTCAATCTGCATTCAGGCTCCACCAGTTTCTTCTCTGGAGATGTACAGCACCCTTCATCCTAAGTCCTTCAGGATTGTCTTGGATCATTGTATCGCTTAGAATAACTAAGTGATTCACAGTAGATCATTATACAATACTACTGCTACTATGTATGAATATATGGTTCTGCTCATTTCACTTTGCATCAATTCATGTAAGACTGATCACCATTCTTAAAAAAAATTAGGAAGTTTATTGGATGGGAAATCAGTATACCTCCAAATCAAGGGTTTCTACTTAATAGCATCTCCAAGATCTAACACTGGTGACTAATCCGTAACCAAACTAGACCTCCAACTATGGGACTGTCTCCACTCTACCATTCACAATCCCGGCATCAACAAACTTGCCCTGTGGCCTAGAATTGTTTTTAAATGAGCTTAACTGATGCTTAGCTATCCCTCATCTTCTTTCCTTTCTTAGAAGTCAACAACAGTTGCTATTGCTTCAAATACATTCGTTTTCCCTTCTCCAACTAGACTGTGGAATATGCGATATTTCCAGGAATATCACCACAGTACTAAGCACAGAGTGGATGTTAAATTAATAGTTACGGATTGAGGAAGACAATTTTAATATGTTTTTATATGAAAAAATTACTCTCATAGCTTATGTAGATTATTCTAATAGATAGATGTTTTTCTATTAAAAAGATTACTCTCATAGAAAGACGTGTTTTCTGCTAGTTCAATACTCACGAAGACTTGCCACCTCCTGTGGGTCCCAGTATGGCATTGAGGCCTGGCTTCATGATCCCACTATAAAAAAGAACATAACACTGGTTCACTACTTCATTGTAACTTTTTAATATTATAACTCCATTAACGTTTTTAAAAATGCATTTAAAACATTAATGAGGACCGTGGCTAGGGACACAATGCCTTCTGAAGAGAATCCAGGTTTCCCTGACCACCAGAAGTTGGCAAGAATGAAAAAGAAGAAATCAAGGATGAGGGAAATTTAGTGAATTATCCAGCAGAGCTATCAGAGAGAAGAATGGGAGTGGGAAGAGATGCTAGTATGCCTCTCCCAGAATACTGGAGGGATGTGCTAGAGCAGGCACTTACCAGCCCTCCAGCAATGTAGAGGAAAGCATCCTATGTATGTAAAGGAAATCCTTTTGGCATGGCAAGTTGTGCAGGCCCGTACTGGAGTCAGCTCTACCCTACTCACAAGACAATTACTAAATTTTCAGTGTGAGCAGTTACACGTCAGAAATTGGCAATCATTACAAATCAGGGCTTGATTTCTTGTACTGTTGATCTGTCTAGACCAGGGTTCAGCAAACTATGGCTCAAGTGCCAAATCTAGCTAGCCTGCCTCTTGTTTTTGTCCAATCTGTGAGCTAAGAATGGTTTCGACATTTCTAAACATAATAAAACTTTATTTTAAAGAACATAAAAAACATATTTAGCTTGCAAAAGCTAAAACGGGCAGAAGGCCAGATTGGGCTCACTAGTCATAGTTTGCTGATTTAGACCTACGAAAGTGCTAATAATGCAATTTTACCCTATCTAGACTTAAGAAAATTTTAATAATGCAAATCAAACTTAGAAGTATGTGTGCATATGTATTTTTCCCAGAAAACTCAGTTACTGAATATTTACTAGAGCAACCCTCCGCTCCATTTCACTCTATAAGTGTTTCTTGAGATCAGCAAGAAGGCGGAAGGTGGCTCAGGAAATAAAATCATTATTAAGATTTGCAGTGTACTACATTCGTCATCTTGGTTGAATGTCGTAACACTTCCATTGGGATGGAATGACTTGTCAAATCTTATCAATTCTACCACCACCAAACCTCTCTCATCTGTCCTCTAACTCTACCTCTCCTTGTGGCTCTCATCCCATCTCACCTCGACTATTGAAGATTAGTCAGGACCACACAAACCAATCCCACTCTCCATTGGCTGTTTGTGTGTATATATAGAAGACAAATTAAAAATTTGCTCAGTAAGGAAAACACCACTGACACGGCTCCTTTATCCAGTTTCTTTACTTTCTCATTTCTCATCTCACCTTGGACTGGCCCTACAAAGTGCCCCCTCCCTTCTGTGGTTCTCTGGTTCCTTCAAGGCTCAGCTCAAATCCCACCGTCTAAAGGAGACTTTTCCTGGTCTCCCCAGCTGGAATGCCTTCCCCCTCAGCGATGACCACCAATTATTTAGATATTATCTTACTTATTAGAATATAAACCCCTTGAGGGCAGGGACTTATTTTTTAATCTTTTTTTTTTGTATCCCTAGTGCTTAGCACAGGGCTCATGCCTGGCACATAGTAAGTGCTTAATAAATGTTATTAGTCATTTACAAAATTTGTTACAAATGTAAACCAATCAGCAGTCATTAAGTTTCTACTATATGCCAGGCACTATGCTAAATGCTCAAGATAGAAGGAAGAAGTTAAAAAACGGTCTCTGCCCCCAAGGAGCTTACAGTCTAATGGGACAGACAACAGGCAAACAACTATGTATTAAGAAGAGATATATGTATATAGATATAGATAGGTGTGTTATGTATGTATACACATATAAAAACATACACATACAGGTATGTGTATGTTTATGTATGTATACATGTATAAAAACATACACACACAGGTATGTGTATACACCGTGTACATATGTATGAGTGCATATGTGTGTACATGTGTATGTGCATATGTCTATAAATACATGTACATATATGTATGTGCATACATGTACGTGTGTGTGTGTGTGTGTGTGTGTGTGTGTGTGTGTGTGAAAAATTGGAAATAACGTCAGAAAGAAAGCACTAGGATTAAGGAGGACCACAATATGGTTCTTGCTTAAAGTGAGCGTTTACCTGAGACTTGAAGGAAACCAGAAAAGCCAGAAGATGGAGATCAGGAAGTTCAGAATTATGGACATGGGGATCAATTAGAGAAAATGCCCAAATTCAGGAGCTGCAGTGTTGTGGTCAAGGAATGGCAAGGAAGAACTCAGCGGCTCGTGACCCCCAAACAAGATTCATGTACTTACTTGACATTCTTCAGTATTTCTTTCTCAACAATCTTCCGATTGCCTATGAAGCCAGTCTTCACTTTCACTTGGTAGCAGATGTTATGAAAACTCAACACGGATATAGCAGGCTGCTTCTTTGTTCCTGTGAATGTCCCTGAGCCACTGCTATTTGTTTGGGACATTGGGACTATGACTTGAACTTCAGCTACTGACATTTTGCAGTCTTTGTCTCTCTATAATGGAAAGAAAAGAGAAAGTTATACCATCAATAAGATCACGATCTCATCAAAAGACACCAATTAAAAGTATCAAAAATGAGGGGCAGCTAGGTGGTGCAGTGGATAGAGCACTGGCACTAGATTCAGGACGACCTGAGTTCAAATCTTGCCTCAGACACATAACACTAACTAGCTGTGTGACCTTCAGCAAGTCACTTAACCCCAATTGCGTAAAAAAAATTTTTTTTAAGTATCAAAAATGAGATAAAGTAAAATTTCACTTCAGAGAAGGAGACCTATTTTCAGTCAATCTACTTACTATACTCTTCAAAACGTAAGTGACCATATAAAGCACAGCCATTTAGGCAATTAAAAGCAAAGAGTTATAATAAGTTCTAGGATTTTATCTAATGGGAAATAGCAGATAACAGTAACTGGCCTTGCACCAGGTCATAAGAAGAGGCTGCGATTAATTAATCCTCTGTTCTCCTGAAGAAATAGGAAGGTTTCGGCGATCTACAGGGCTACAGCCTTTTGCTTTCACTGACAAATATATTTTTATTCTGTCTTCTTGTATCTACAGGGAGGGAAATAGATTAGCTAATACTAACAATCTATTCTACAACACTTTGAGAGACAGGGTGGCTTAGTGGGAAAAACATAATCAATTTGGAGTCAGAGCCCTAGGTTCAATTCAGAGCTTTGACAGTTATTGTTGTGCACAGCTAACTCAGCTCACCACAAGAGCAGTGATCCTATACTAATTCTGAAGGGATGAGGCCAGCTTAACCTTCTATCTCGAATGTGCACTGATGAGGCAGAAGACAAGATGGAAGAGACTCCGTTTAATTTTAACAAAGCATTCACTTAAGTAGTAAAGTAACAGGAAGTTCTTCTCAAGTCAAGAAGACAGCAGAGCTCATGCTGTGCTAAGGACAGTGCTTGCACACCCTGTGCACTTATCTGACTCCAAATACAGATAAACTGCTAATGACCATACAATAACTAGGGGAGTTAAAGATTGTTAAAGATCCATACAATGGAGCACCAACCAGACAACCTTTGCTCATAGATCAGCACCTGAGAGGGCCTCCATCCATCAGTGAGACCTCATGAACAGCCTGTGGCCCTCAACATCCTTACAGATCCCCAACAACTCCCCCTTTTGGTTTTTGTCAGAGATGGAGCATATGAAGCTCAGTCCCAAAGTCCTTTATCTGCTTAGCTATGCACCTGAGCAAACATGGTCCAAAACACAGCATGGCCAGCAAAATCAAACATAATGGCAAGAAAGAAAACAATAGAGATATAAAGCAATATCCAAGGTTATTAAAAGGATTATGGATTTTATCTATTCAATCAAGTATATGTTGGGCAGTTTTATCAGGCATCAAATCTTATCAGCCCCTTGCAATATCTTTAGCAATTTGTATAAGTCATCAATATCCACTGCAATAGTAGAATTCCAAACAGCCCATTTAGATGTCTACATATTCTTTGCCAATCCCATTGGGATTTTTTGTATTTAGCATTGGTAAGGCAAATGAATTCATACCTATAATCACATTTCAAATGTGTTCTATATTCTAAAATATCCAATTCATCACCTATTTCAATACTGGTTTCCTTCCTTCCCTCAAGTATGTGGTAAAATTCCCCATCTACCCTTTTTTGTGTTTGAAAACCTTTAGATACATTGCGAGCTAACTGATTCATAAAATCAGCTTGAACCATTTCATTTCTTGCGATAGATATAGATTGAGATAAAGATACAGAAGCAGTTATGATAGCTATAAGTGAAACAATTCCTAATACTACACATGAAATACATCTCTTTTTCCTAGCAACTGCTAATTGATTACTTTGGTCTATTATTCCAAAAATATGATCAGAACGTGACTCATACCAATCTTTGCTTTTCACAGGCACCAAGGCAAACTTTTGTTGTGTAATAATGAAAATAATTTGGTCTCTGATTCAGACACCCTGCAGCTAATACAAGTGACATTATCCCCTGAATCCATGGCCATTATATTAACATTCTGTGCTCTTCCCCACATAAATGCATGATTACCAGTCAAACAAGCTCGCATTGTCATATTATCATGGAAGGTCCCTTGCAAATTCGTGATGTTTATGGGACCTAAGGCTGCCCACGCCTTCCACAACTGATTTTCAACCCCTCTGTCATGAAGGGAAACCCACTGAGGAAATGGAAACCCGCCAAAAGCCCAAGTATGATTGTTTTTCTCCCTAGTATAATTGTGCCAGGATTGTAATGTAAAATTCTTTTGTAACACAACACAATGACATTCTGAAGTATGACAAGATAACCAAGGAGGATACCCTAAGCTCTTGCTAATCGGTGTCACATGATAGCATGGCTTTGAATTACTTAGATGTCTGATAGGTGTGTCATTGACACACTGTGACCCCAAGATGCCTGTGTAAGTAACCTTATAAAATTGAAAAAAGACAACAGTATAAGGAGGGGGTGCCGTGTTATTAAACACATACCCATCAAAACGGATGGTGACATTAAATAATTGTAAACACGTGGAGTTTTTGGTGTCATTGCCTTTTGTAACACAAATAGGCGGCACCAAAGCCACACCAGTAAAGTTCATTTTTACAATGTGTTGAGACCGGTTCTTAGGTGATATGAAATGAAATTCCTTGCCAAAACCTGTGGAGGCATTTCCTTGCAGAATGACCTCAGGTATTGTCTCTCCCCATGTAACTAGTCTGGGCCATGGTGGTTTTGTCACAAAGGCCCATCGTGTTGTATTTCCTGTCTCTGCTGCTGCTGTATTCTGTATCCCTGCTGACAATAATGACAAGAGGCACAGCTTGGTTAAAAGTTCTTGTAGTGCCTTCTTCTTATTCTTTCGGCTCCTTCAATTTCCTGGCCGGCCTGTGTTTTCTTTTCTGCCTGCCTTGTCCCTTCTGAATGGATAATGCGGACATCCTTTGTTCTGACCCAAAGCTCTCCATCACCTGTGGAAATAAGAACAAACCCTTGCCCCCAGGTTAGCACTTGCCCTGGGCCCTGCCAGACACCATCAACGTCTCTCCACATGACTTTCATATTATGTTTAGGAGAAAGGAATCTGTTTGATTTAGTGGTGTCACTAGTACTGTTGTCATTTCCTGCCAGATATTTCATTGCAGGAGAGAGGTTACAACTATCGAATTTTAAATAATTTATAGTGTAGAGTGCAGTGTTCAATTGATGCCAAGGGGATCCCTTAGCTCCCCCTTTTTGTTTTTGGAGCACCATTTTCAAGGTACGATTGGCACGTTCAACTATGGCCTGACCACGAGGATTATAGGGAAGGCCAGTAGTGTGACTAATAGAGAACTCAGTACAAAACTTTTTAAAACCCTGTGAAATATGTGCAGGACCATTATCAGTCTTTAAGCATTGAGGTGGGCCGGTGAAGGAAAAACAATGAAGCAAACGATTAACAACATTGCGAACAGCCTCACCCTTGAGCAGTAGCAAAAATAAAGCCTGAATAAGTATCAATAGAAACATGAACATATTTTTGTCTTCCAAAAGGAGAATAATGAGTAACATCCATTTGCCATAAGGTGTTAGGTGTAAGTCCCTTGGGGTTATGGACATCAACATGGAAAGGGGGCTGAAAAGGCACACAAGTAGCACAGTGCTTAACAATTTCACGTGCTTGTGATTTTGTTATGCCATATAAAGTTCTTAAAGACCTAGCAGATAAATGTAACTTATTATGACTATTCCTTGCTATTTCCACATTCATTGTTAAAGACTTATCAACAATATAAATACCTTCAAAAATTGGTCCTGGGGCAAGAGTGTGGGAATGAACATGCAAAACATAAAATTTTTCTGTCCTATTCTGTATCATAAGTTGTATCATTAAGCAGCTGACATATATTGTTGCCAGTATTTTTTATTACAGCAGTCTCTAGATGTTTTAGAATTCCTTCAACATATTTACTATCTGTGATAATATTCATTGGCTCCTCATATTTTTGAAATGCACAATAGACAGCATATAATTCATTCTGTTGTGTGGATATAAAGGGTGTTTCAATCACATGTAACTCCTTTCTTTTAGGGCACCAGATAGAGGCCTTATTCATCTTGTGGCATCAGTAAAGACATTAATCCCGTATACGGGTTCACCTGCTGTAAGTGTGGGTTGTATCCAAGGCCAATTCTCAAAGATTGTGTGATATTTAAGGGTTTTCCAAACAAGTTCAAATTACATGTATTTGCCAGTTAGGCATTTTTGTATTGCCTTTTCAATACTTGTTGAGAAAATGGAAGGTATATGACTTCCGGATGTGTGCCACATAATGTTAAACATCTGTTGTCAATTTTATGTATTAAGTCCCCTATCAGGACCATATAATTACTTAAAGTTTTTTGGCTGAGATGGTAAATATACCCATTCTAAAAGCCTTTGTTTCTAGTGTATCACTGCTGTTGGAGAATTTCGGATGTTAAATATAGAAGCTTCCACACTTTCATGCCTATCAATCCTGTTTGTGTGTGCTCCAACTACTTGTTCCTGAATATACAACAATGTTTGCTTCGCCTCAGGGGTCAGTATTCGGGGTGAATCTAATTGAGGATCACCTCTAAGGCAATCATATAAAGGTATCAATTCATAATTTGGAATGCCTATCTGTGACTGAAGCCACTGTATATCTCCTATAAGTTTCTGAAAATCATTAAGTGTTTTCAACTTTTGTAGGTCTATTTTTGGAGGATGTAGAACTATTTTTTCTTGAAGTATCTGGTGACCTAAATATTGATATGGAGGATGTTTTTGAATTTTTTCTGGGGCTATTTGAAGCCCATGACTTTGCAACAAATTTTGTATTTTTAACAAGATTTCTTCCAACACTTCAGGATTGGGATGAGCACATAAAATGTCACCCATGTAATGTATCATTTTTAGCTTTTTGTAATGGAATAATAAAAAAGCAATCTTTTAAATCAATAACTATCAAAGGCCAGGAAGTCATAAAGCATTGTTAATTTTCCTGACTTCTTTGCAATAATAAAAACAGGTGAATTTTAAGGAACCCAAACAAGTTCATTAGATTTCATTTTGTATTTTGTCAGTTTTATGGATAGAAAAAGCACAAACAGTGGGTGGGAGAAAATAACAGCTCTCAGTAAATGTAAAATATCAAGCCCACAAATTAAGGGGAAATGAATTGAGTTTTAGCTATCTGTTATCCTAGTAGCTTAACTTCATCTTAAAATAACTGATTAGTAGTGATTTATTAGGCAAGCTAAAAGTATTTAATATCCGTAAAAAGTCATATGAAACATTAAAAATTATCAAGGAATCTTGATTAATTTGTAACATTTTGGTGGTATACCTGCAGACTGCAGAACAACACACCCAAAGTAAGCAAAGGGTGACACCCTCTATACCCTTTCAGGGGTAATTATAAATCTATGAGACTGAAAGTCTTGTTGACTGAAAAGCTTGTTAAAACTTGGACATTAATAAGGAAAGTTTGGTGGTAGTAGGACAACTGCAAAGTTTATCATCCATACAATAAATTATTCCTGTCTGGGAATATTTCTAACAAGTTTAATAGTGTTATGAACAAAATTTTTGCACATGGTAAGAAACATTCCTCCTTAAAGGATCACAATAAGGAAAATGGGAAATACTGATTTAACGAGATGACCATATCCAAATTCAAACTCAAAACAAAGTTAATTATAGTTCTAAGAGTCTTTTACCTCAAGCAGTAAGTTTCACTGATTATGGCTTAAAGCCAGATACAGTTAATTATTTTCATAGAAGTGCAATAATCAATACAGATTTACTAGGACTCACATATATAAGAAATTTTACTTAACATCCTTTCTTTCCCGCATTTAGACTTGTCTTGGTGAAAAAGCCAATTATTAGAAATTATTTACATAAAGTTGCAATTTCTCAGTAAGCTAAATGAATTGTTTAGGAACTCAATAACATAAACAAATTCTTCTCTCAGAGCAGACGACCTTGACACAGTTGGTAGGAGCTTTTGGCAAGCTTACAAAGTTAAGGGAATTGCCTTGTGTCCCTCCTTTTCACTCAGAAATAAGAATTCTAGGTCTTAGCTTTAAAACAGTAACTTCAAATAACTTAGTTAACAATTTTGGTAATTTTCATGAGTGATAGTTAAATTATTTTAGCTCTAAACTGTTCTTTTAATCATAGGCAAAGACAGAAATACCTGATATTCTAAATGACAGTTATAAAACATCATAGAACAAGATTAACTGGACTTCATAAAATGATTTAGCTGGATTTACACAGTTGTCTCACTATCTTTGTTTCTTTTAGTTCACGTTTTAATAACATCTAAATTATTAAAAACTGCTTGACATAACACATAAAAGTGTACCAATTTGTAATGAGACTAGATTTTTAAAACTTGAAACATGCATATTGCTAATGTTAATGAACTAAATTATCTTTAGATTGTGTTCCATATTTAAAAACTTTTCTTTTTGATTTGAAGAGGAAAACTCCACCCCAACCTGGCCAGGGTTGGAATTCGAGAGGAAGAAAATATTTTTCAACATAATCTTTCAGTCTTACACCCAAAGCTTTGGCCAGAGCTTTAGAATGCAAAAAAAGAAAGAGAATTTTTTCTCCAAAAGTTTCCAAATCTTTTACTCTCAAATCATCTATTTCTGAAATTTTCTTGCCTTTTTTCAAATTATATAACCTGAATAATGAAGTACATTTTCTCCCATTCTCTCCCCCATCCACCTGCTCCCGGGAATGCAGCTGGTATTAGGGAGCGAGAAGGGGAGAAAGTCACTAACAGCATTTCAGCACAGACCATCATTCACACAGATACAGACAAACATAGAACAAAATAACAGGGAGAATCCAAAAGCGAAAAACTTGTCAGAAATTCCCTATACAAATGAAATAATACTATTTTTATTTTATTTTATCTTTTCTTTTCATGGTATTCTAAAACCAGGCAAAATCTTTCTTAAGGTTTTGGTTTTTATAAAAGGAAACTTTTTCACTTTGTAATGCTTTTCTACTTCCCCTTGGGGATTTTTGAAATTCCTTGAGGAGGGATTTTTGAAATTCCTCATGGCACATGGTGGGAGCTTCCTTTGTTCTCACAGCTCCTAAAACTTCCTCATTCTTTGTGCAGCTAATATCCTCCCATGGGGGAGGGGGTTCTGGCCATTCCTCTGTCTGCTCTGTTCTTAATTCAGCTAAACCAGGATATAACCTATAAATCTTGGGTCTATTCTCTCTCTCAGGAGATCCAGCTCTACTATTCTTAGGCAAGCACAAGGAGGAAGTTGTTTGAGTACAGGCAGGGAATTTTCTTTTCTCACCCTGTATTTCAGTTTGCAAGCCCATATTTATAAGATTACAGATAGTAAAAGTA
Source organism: Phascolarctos cinereus (assembly GCF_003287225.1). Lineage (NCBI taxonomy): Eukaryota > Metazoa > Chordata > Mammalia > Diprotodontia > Phascolarctidae > Phascolarctos > Phascolarctos cinereus. The sequence continues at coordinate 29,342,566 of NW_027556402.1, forward strand.
CCCAGAGGGACTGATTTAGGGTGTTTGGTGTTATAAAATTCTGTCAATTGTTCTCCCACTATTTTCCATTGTTCTAAATCTAAATTCCCTTCTCTGGGGTGCCATGGAGATTTTATATCAATAATATCTAGAAAGTCTCTTATTTTCTTAGGAGTTACCGAGCATCCCTGTTCCTCAATCACTTTATATATTACTCTAACATTCTGTTCCTTATCTGATAGTTTACCTAGATTTTGCCTCATGATAAGACTTTATCTTACCTCTCTGTAGTCTTCTGCCAGGGGATACGATTTGGAGACCTCTCACAAGGAGGCTGCCTGGCTTCCCAAAGACCTCGGTGTCCTGACCGTGGGGTGATTTCTCAGCCTTTTCTCCTGCCCGGCCCTTCACTTTTCAGGCTAAAGGGGGTCCCACACTGTGGATCATGAGTTGTTTTCTCAGTTTCCTCTGCTGCCTGCCCTTCAGTCTTCAGACTACCAAAGGAGGCCCCACACTGGGCGCCAGTCTGTTGTGCAGAGCTAACTCAGCTCACCATAAGAGCAAGGATCCTATACTAACTTTGAAGGGATAAGGCCAGCTTAACCTTCTATCTCAAATGCTCATTGATGAGGCAGGAGACAAGATGGAAGCAACTCCGTCTAATTTTAACAAAGCATTCACTTAAGTAGTAAAGTAACAGGAAGTTCTTCTCAAGTCATCTATGATGACGTAGCGCTCATGCTATGCTAAGGACAGTGCATGCACACCCTGTGGCACTTATCTGACTCCGATCACAGATAAACTTCTAATGACCGTACAATAACTAGGGGAGTTAAAAATTGTTAAAGATCCATATAATGGAGCAGGAACCAGGTGACCTTTGCTCATAGATCAGCACCAGAGATGGGCCTCCGCCCATCAGTGAGACCTCATGAACAGCCTGTGGCCCTCTACATCCTTACAGATCCCCAGAAAATTATTAACTAGGTGACCCTGAACATTTAATTTCTCTCTAAATTAGTTTCTTCACGTGCAGAATGATAGGGCTGGATCTCTAAGGTCTCATCCAGCTTTCATCTATCATCTTCTGACCTTCATACCTCAATCCCTTAATGAGGATTAAGGTGACATCTCAATGCAATAAAAGCAGAATAGAAGTTCAGCTGGGATCAGGACGCCTTCCCTGAGGTCTAAGCTTGCACAAATCACCTAACCTCTTAGAATATTCATTTCTTTTTCTGCAAAATGGAAAAAAAGAACCCCAACCTCAAAGGATTATTTAGAGGAAAAATAATGTGAAAACTCTAGAGTACTATATAAATAGGAGTCTTCATGATCGTCCACCTGAAAGAAGGGAGATATATGCTGCTTTTTGGACCATGTGTCTAAAATGGGGCAGGCTCCCCAAGCAATGCCAAATTTGAAAAGCAGGGCCCTATCTGTTTATCTCCTGTGGTTAAGAATGAGGGGATATAGAAACAAAAGTGAAAAAAACCCTGCATTTACATTTCATCCAAAAACACCAGCACACACAGGAGTATGTCAACATTTATAAGTAATTAAGGAATTTTCAAAGTAATTCTAAGAAGTGGAAATGAACAGGGAACATTGTAAGCATAGAAGGCAGCCTGTGCAGTGTTTCAGGAGACCGACCAGTGTGTATGAGTAACAGCAATGGTTGGAAAGGTAGGTGGGAGCCAAGTCAAAAAGGACTTTAAAGGCCAAAAAGAGGGGCATATATGCAAGCCTGGAGGCAACAGGAAGCCACTGTTAACTTCTTGACATAGTCAGACCTGGGCTTTAGGATTATCAGACTGTGAGAAGTATGGAGGCAGATTACAGAAGCTTGAGTGCTATTTCAATAATCCAGGGGAGAGATGATAAGTGCAGGAACTAGAGTTGTGGCTGTGTAAGTGGAGAGAAAGGGACAAAGGAAAGAGGTGTCCTGGGGATAGAACTGGCAAGAATGACACAGAAAAAAAAACTATGAAGTTCTATGCATTACAAAATCCTAAAAAACTGGGGGCACATTTGGTATTTTTATAATTACTTCCAACCAAAACATAAGCACTCAATGGCTGGCAAAGTTGCTGGGAAGAAACATAGTAAATGAAGATTTGCAATTTTACTATTTAAATTTAAATTTAAATTATGAAATTAATTTAATTTTAATTTAATTAAATTTTAAATTTACATAATTTTAATTATGATTTTAATTTAATTTACAATTTAAATTTTATGATTCAACTGAGGAACCACAGAAATAGTGAATATCAAAAATTCATGAAAACATGGGGATGCATGTAAGGAATGGTGTGGAACAAATAAAGCACAACCAAACATACACACAATGATGCCTATGCCATACGGGATATCGGGGATAGTAATCTGAAAGGCAAACAAAGCTCAGGTGAAATACAAAGGACCATATGGGCACCACATCATTAAGGATGGAGAAAACAGATTCCAGGACAGAGTAGGTGATGGGGCGTGGCCCAAGCCTAGGTCTTCACCCCTTGCCCCAAAGGGAATCTGATTCCCATTTGTCTACAGTCCCCAGCCCTCATCTCCCTTTGAAAGCCCTAGCCCCACCTTTTCAATCTCATTCAGATGCCTTTCAGTTCTTTCACTGTCTATTCAATCTCTTAGACAATCCAATTGAATTCTCACCTAGACCCTCCTCTGGCCTCCAAAGTTACTTTAGTATATAAGATCTACCCTGGCCCCCATTCAGATGCTGAGAATCTCAAGCCCCAAAGGCCGAGCCTTTCTCATGCCCGCTTGTTCTCACAGGCGTCACCTGTCCTATGTGATTTATCACTAATAAACTTTTCCTCTGGCTGGAAGAATATTTGAGTTGAATTCTTTCAGACAGGGCCCGGTACTTAGATCTTGGGGTTCCAGCAGCACCCCAAAACCTCTAGACCTCTTCATAGGGATACAAAAAGAGGCAAAAGACAGTACCTACCCTCAAGGAATTCACAACCTAACTGAGAAAGTAACCTGGAAGAATGGACAAACAATGGAAAAATAGAACCCTGTTGTAATGAGCTACAATGGTAGCAGGGATGTTCAAAACATAAATGAAGAATGACTCCAAACTATCTATAAACACAGCCTCAGAGAAAAACAGAGCTTTCACACAAACTCAACTAGAATTACTAGAAGAAATGACGCAAGATTATTTTTTAGGAGCGTAAAAATGTTTTTATAAGTTAAATAAGAACTCTTGAGGAAGAAAAATTGGAAAAGAAATGAGAGCTCTGCAAGAAGGAATTAGAAAGGGAATTGACAGTTTGGTACAAAAGGTACAAAACCTTGCCCAAGCAACATGTTCCCTGAAAACCAATATGGAATAAATTGGAGCTGATGGCTCTATGAAACAAGAAATATTAAAACAAAGTCGAAAGCTGGAAAAAATAGAAGAAAATATAAGGTATTTCATAACAAAAACAACTAACCTGGAAAACAGACTGAGGAAGCAAAACTTAAGACTCATTAGAATACCTGAAAGCCATGACCAAAAAGAAGCCTAGCTATCCTACTTCAAGATGTTTTAAAAAAAGCCCATACCTCTTAGAACTAGAGTGAAAGGTAGAAATAAAAAGACTCTACTATTCCCTACTGAAAGAAACACAAAAGTGAAAACTCCCAGGCACATCATAATCAAAATCCAAAGAGGCCAAGTCAAAAGAAAAATACTGAAAGCAACCAGAAAGAATTCAAGTACCAAGAAGTCACAATCAAAATAACACAAGATTTATCAACCATCTATAAAGAAGCAGAGAACTTGGAATACGATATTATAGAAGGCAAAGGATATGGGCTTACAACTAAAAATAACATCCAGAAAAACTAACTATAAGGCTACAGGGGGAAAAAATAGACCCTTACTGAAATGGAAGACTTCTAAGTATTCCTGATGAAAAGACCAGAGTTGTGCAGAAACTCTGAAATTCAGATATAAGAGTTCAGGGAAATCTAAAATAGTAAACATGAATAAACAAGGATAAATAATAAAATAAACAAGGATTACACTAATACAGGGAGATGATAATACATGTGCCTCTCCATGCCTAATCATCATCAGAGGTCATAAAGGGAATCTAATTAGACAAAGCCCTGGGTGTGGCTCTGTTACCTTAAAAGAAGAGGAGAAAAGACAAAGGGAAAAGGGTAGGGAGGGGACAGAAGAATGTTGGGGAAAATTATCTCATATAATTAGCATTTACAAACAGACATCTATATAATTCAAGGAAGTGAGTGTGGGGCGCGGAGGGGTTAGGGGAAATAGCTCCCATAGCAACCTGATTCTCATTGTCATCAGGAACTAGTTAAAGGAAGAATACACATACATACACACCCACAATTGAGTACAGAAAAATAGAAGGGAAAAGGAGAAGGAGGGAGGAGTAATTAGAGAGAGGGTAGATTAAGGGAGGGATTAAACCTAAGCAAAATAAACTCTAAGATTGTACAAAAATACTTGTAGCTCTTTTGGAGGTGACAAAGAATGGGAAACTGAGGGTTCGTTCATAAACTGGGGAACATTAAAAAATTACAGTATATAAATGTGATAGAACACTACTGTGTTATAAGAAATGATAAAGGGAGTTTCTGAGATGAAAATTACAGAGATTACAAAATAACACAGACAAATTTTGGGGGGAAGGCAAACATTGCCAATTTGAATTTTTAAAAATTATGAATTTTTGTAACAGGGTTTGTTGTTCTTTAGTTCTTAAGTGGGGTGTGGGTGGGGAATGAGGAATAAAATGCAGATTTCTGCTTATTGAAAAAATTTTTAAAGGGGATTAAATAGTGTTAGGAAAATTATTTGCCAAAAGTTAAGAACTATTGTCATTTGACAAAATGTCAACAAAATTATCAAACTGTTTATAGGACTTTCACTTTTTTTTCTGTGAATGTCTTTCATTTAGGAATATTATAAAATTGTAAGCCCCACTTACTTGCATCCAAGATTTCCAAAGTCATGGGGCAACTGTCCCTTTGGATTTCACTCTCTCAAAGTAATGACAAATAAATAGAATAATTTAATTAATGAATTTAGTTCTGGCAGATTTGTTCAAAAAATGCAGATTATTGAATGTTTCTTCCACAAATGCTTTGTAATTTTTCTAGAGCAATCCAGCTTGCTCTCCTCCTCCTGTTCCACTCTAGACCTAGCTCACCATCCATCTGTACTGTCTGTCCCACAGCTACATTATATGTGCATGTATATATACATAGTTGTGTATATATGTATGTATACACATATGCAAATATAGACATATATACACACACATATACATACTTCTAGCCTCTCTATGGCAATTCTATTACCTCATGGACTACTTGGCCACTCCTAGATCCCTCCCACAGTCTTTCTGTATATAAGGTCCATCTTGTCTCCATTAAGATGCTGAGATTCTTATAATCCAGCCACTGCTTACCCATGTTCAGACTCCTTAAGAGTCTGCCCAATATAATGGTAGTTCTAATAAACCTTGTCTTTGGCTGAAAGAAGGCTTGGGTCTAATTCTTTCGGACAGGATCTGAATGTTGTGATTTTGGGGCCCCAGCACCCCTGAATCCCTAAACCACATCAATACTGTATGTGAGCAATATGTAAGGCCACTGAACAGGTGGGAAGTGTTTTCAACACCAGACAACTTCATATTGGATCCTGGAAGTGATAGGGAGACACTCGAGTTTACTGACTAAGAGGATGACATGGTCAGACCTGTGCTTTAGGAAGATAAAATTAACAAAGGAGTGGAAGAGGGACAGAAGCAGGGGAGGTGGCCTTGAGGCAGACAGACCATATGTATAAGTGTAGGGGTTGGTAAGACTATGTTGTGTTATGTTGTTGTTGTTGTTGGGGTGGGGGTGGAGGAGAAATGTATTACAAATTCTAAGCCTGTGTGTAACAAGTCATTGGGTGTTCAAGCCCTTGATAGAGTTTTGCATTCAGTTTCTAGCTTGGGATATGCCATCTGATGCACTGCTGTTCCATCTTCCCAAAATTCCTTTTCACAGAATCTTAGGTGGAGATGTGTGTGCCTCACTAGTTAAGCTAGAGATCTAGAGATAGATAGATAGATAGATAGATAGATAGATAGATAGATAGATAGATACATACATACATATACATACATACATACATACATACATACATAGATACATAGATAGATACATAGATACATAGATAGATACATAGATACATAGATACACAGACAGATACATAGATAGATAGATACATACATACATAGGAAAAGGGAAGATAGATATCTAAATATTTATAGCTAGCTTGTTCTATCAATAGATATAGATAGATATGTACACACACATATATGAAGCTTGCCTATAGGGTGTTCATTCCAATCCATGTTGAAATCTGGGCAACAGAAATGCGTTGTCAACTACATCTTTTCCTTCCAAGGACAGGTCAAACTCCTTTGAATGATAACAGATCTCTTCTAGGAGACTGGCTGCAATCAACATAATGTCATCTGCATATGAGTTTCATGTGAACCCACTTTGACCTGGATTCTTAGTTGGATCTCCATTATAATAGTGATAACTTTGGTGAGCATGCCCCTCCCCACCCAGTTTGTCTTGCCCTAAGATTGTTATCAGAGGGTCACTGAACTTTCTCACTCATCATTAAAACAGCACTTTTATCCTGAAAAGGCTAATTAAATGTGTTTATGATTCAAAAATATCTCCTAGGTAGCATATGACTGACAGTCACTAGACATTATAAGGAAGGATCAGCAGATTTGTAACACTTGTTCTGTTAAAGAAAATGTCAATTATATGTAATACATAAAAATATATAACAATTGTAATATAACATTATACATTATTATATAATTATATATAATCTTTAGGTTTGACAATTCTTTTAAGGACTATGTTAGACAAGATAACCAGCAAACTTCTGTGTGATACAAAATATTTACATGGTCACTCACAACGTCATAAAAAACTATAAAAATTCTACAATTTGAAAGTCTTGTTTAATGAAATTAATGACATCAGTGACATTCTGTAGCAAGTTGTACACTTCTGTCTTACTGGTTTGCCTTTGAATGATGCAATCAATGAATTTCATGGTGGCGCTATCTTTGTAAACATACCCAGGAATTTTTTTTTAAATCAAAGCAGACACTCCATTAGAGATTACATTGACAATTTTATCCTTAAAATACACTTATTTTTTTAAATCCATTTATCATTTAGACTGTATCTTTTTCAATATAGTGGGATATGGGACCAAACTGAGACCTTTGCCCCAATTTGGGCCCCATTTGTCTACAGACCCTAGAAAACCCCTGGACTGTCTTTGAATTCTCCCACTTGATCAAGGAGGTCTCTAGCGTTCCCCTGAGGCCATAAATCAATTAGCCTTTCATAGTGGCTACACTTACAGTTACCCTTAACCAAGCCCAGCCCTCTTTATGGCCCCTGGCAATTTCCCAGGCTTAATCCTAGCTAGGCTCCATCCAAGTCCCAGAAATTCTGTTCACCCCAGTTTACTGGCTACTCCCATTCAGATCTTCCTTAGACCCCACCTCCAGTCACCCCAAACTACTTGGCCACTCCTAGAACCCTCCTACGGTCTTTCTGTATATAAAGTCAGTCTTGTCTCCATTAAGAGGCTCAGATTCTTAGAATCTAGCCAATACCTCACAGACTCTCAGATTCCTCAAGAGTCTGGCTAACATGTTGGATCTTCGACAAACCTTGTCTTCCTTTGGCTGAAAGAAGGCTTGGGTCTAATTCTTTCATGTGTCATGATCTCCGGGTCCCAGCACCACTAAACCTCTAGACCTCATCAAGTACATCTACTCTCTCCTGAGTTTTCCTCCCACCTTAACATTTTCAGTCTCTTTTGCAGGAACATTACCCATGTCCAGCCCCTAAGTGAAGGCGTACCCCCCCCCCCTGCAAAGCACCAATTCTGTCACTATAAACTCTTTTTTAAAAAAAATTATTTTTAATTTATGAAATAAAACAAGAGACACTGAGTGATGTACCCAAGGTCATACAAGTAGTAAGTAGCAGCATGAGGAATATTCATGTACCCCATTTTTCCCATGAGACCACTCCCACTGGTCTGATGATCATTTCTACAAAAGATGATTTCCAAATTCAGCTCTAATCTTTCTTCAGAACTCCAGTCCCTCAGATACCTACCATCCCTACCTGCATGTCCTGTTTTAGATATACAAAAATAATTTTATCTTTCATTTTAAACTCAAAGCCCCTTCAAGTTTCTCAATTTCTGTTGAGGATACCACTTTCCTGCACCCAAGTGTGCAATCTCACACTCGACACTTCCCACCCCTTTCACCCAATTAGTCACCAACCTTGTCCTTTGCCTCAACAAGTGACCTCTTGTATTTGCCCCCTGTCACTGAGCCACTCCCCTAATTCAAGTCTTCATCACTTCTTACCTGGATTTTTTAAATTGAAAGTGTTAATATTTAACATAAAATGCTCCAAATGCACAGAGAACAGCTTAAAACAGAAACACCTACCAAGTCGTTGATCCCCTAGAAGTCACCAAAAGAGACTTTGTGAAATATATAGTTAAGGAGGAGCAGGTTAAAGTTAACTGAGGTAAAGCTGTCTATTAAGTGAAATTTATTGAGTTCACCAAATTGGCTACCTGGTTTCCCCCAATGAATTTTGGTTGTTCAAACACAAAGCAGATCTTGGGTTCAAACACAAAGCAGACTATAGAAGCCATTAACCAGAAGCAGATCTGACTGACACCAGCAAGAAGCACAAGATAAACTTCCTCTAGCGTAAACAAAAGTGGGCATCCATTCATTTATTACATTTTTATTTTGAACTTAAAGCCCAAATAAAATGAGCATCTGCATATACATGAACAGAACAGAAAAAGAGGATGGTACCTGAAATTGCAAAGTTATCCTGCTTATCTATGATTTCTTCAGGTCTTCTGTCTGTTCATTTCTACGCATTTAAAAAATGCTTTAATAAGCCTCTCTTATCTTTTTTTGGAGGGGGACAATGCAACCACTAGTCCCCCTCTCCTTCCCATCCCTCCCAATTGAAAACCAAAAAAGAGAAACAAAATCATAAGTTTAATGATCATTTCCAAGCCATTAATTCCCAGATCTATATAGTTAATACTTGTCTCTTCCCCGAGCTCCAGCACCACATCAGTTTGTCAACTGAACACTTTTAATTGGATATCCTGTAGACATCTCAAATTTGCCATATCCAAAACAGAATTCATTATCATTCCCTTCCAAAACCACTCCTTTTTAAAACTTCCTTATTGTCAAGGTCAACACCTTCCTTCAGACAGAGTTGCTAGGCTGGTTGGTTTTGAGGAACTTCTCCCCATCCCCCTTTTAAAAATCCTTTATTACAAGGGTCTAGCTAAGGGTTATATTCAGAAATGAAGGGGATATGTTAAAAAGGCATCAATAAAAATAAGATCAAACAAACAGATATAGCATAGCTTAAAATATTTCTGGAACAAAGCTAAAAATATATAGTCCTTAATCAGGGACAGAGTTCACCTAAAGAGTTCTTATAAAATTATCTTTGCCTGAAATTTTACAAATCTAATCAGAACTTTAAACTGAAAACAGAGAAGATGAAAACTATATAGAGACAGAGATGTATATAGATATATAGTACCTATGTATGTATGTAGATATATATATATATATATATACATATATGTATACACACACACACACACACACACACACACACACCCAGTGTAACATAGGAAGAATAAATAAGATGCCAGGTAACTACAGGAGATAAGATCTAATAAGGGGCCAGTAACAAAAACCATGACAGATATATTAATTATGAATAATAATAACAAAAGATATGAACTAAAGAGACTAACTTCAACACTGTAAGTTTTACTGAGATGATGGGATGTAATTCATGACTGAAATAAAGCTGTAGTAGGTATACAAGGCATCCTGTTCAAAAAGAATGAACAGATAAATAGACTAGAGGAGGGAAGAGACGTAGGAACAGAAGTGGTTCTCGCTGGAGCACACTATAGACCACCAGGACAGAAGGAAGTCATAGATACACCATGTTTATGCCACAAGCCTGGCAAGGAGGTTCAATTATCCAATAATTTATGGAGCTCCCTCTTTGGTAAAAGCAGAACAGTGAAAAGACTACTGGGTTGCTTTAATAATTTCTTTTTTCAAAAAGGTAGGGACCACAACTAAGCAAATAGCAAGCTATTTCTAGATCTGATTCTGACTAAAAGGAAATGGCTGCTGAAATAAAAATAATGGTAACTGGGGAGGAAATAACCATTCCTATAATATAATTTGTGATAAAGAAAGTGAATAAAACAGTTTGATATGCACCCTAGATTGTGGAGGGCAGCTTTCAAAAAGTTCAAACAGGTCATGTAGGTACCCAATGGACTAAAAATTCTGCAGGGAAAGTCATCCTGGGAAGCTCTTGAAAATGAAATTCTAAAGAGGCAAATAAAGGCAAGAAGCAAGATGCCTAAAGAAATGGAGAAAGGTGACTGGAACTTTAAAATACATGTAAGAAGCAGAGCCAATGATGGAAAAATGATTTAAAAAAAAACAGAACATAATTTTAGAGGAATAGCGTCAGTAGTCCTAAAGCTCAGAATAAGCAGAGATGAATGAGCTTTAAAAAAAAAAAGAAAAAGAAACAACCAAACTCTATGTTGGAGGAAAAGGGATTGAAAATGATAGGACTTCTCTAATCAACAGTGATTTAGGTGGTAAAGTAGATAGAGCACTGGCCTTGGAGGTCCTGAGTTCAAATCCAGCCTCAGACACACAACACTTACTAGCTGTGTGACCCTGGGCAAGTCACTTAACCCCATTGCCAAAACAAAACCAAAAAAAACCAATGATAGAGTATTTTTTCATTTGACTATAGCCTCCTCCAAAGAAAGAACTGATATTGTCAGAATACAGACTGAAGCATACTATTTTTCACTTTCTTTCTTTCCGTCTCATTCTTTTGTTTCTGTTGTTTAAATCTTCTTGTATAAAATAACTAATATGGACATGTACAACCTGCATCAGATTGCTCATTCAGGGAGGTGGGAGAGAAGGGAGGGATAGAATCTGGAACTCAAAAAAAATTTTTTTACAGGTAATTTGGTATTTTTTATTGTGGATTTTCCTTTTTTCCCAGGTTTTAACCATACAGTACAATTTATTTTGTGTAAAATAACTTGAATCTGGATGCATCTTACAAAAGCAAAACAGAGACAAGGGAAGTCCTAGATTGGACAACGGCAGCTCACATATGTGTCTAATAATGTGGGAACTGCGTGAACTATACTGACGCCATCTTGTGACTCAATTCTGGATCTAGTTCAGTTCCCTTTCTATTCAATTATGGGTCTAGTCCAATTTCTGTCCTGTGAGAAAACTTAGGATGGGAATCGCGAGAAAACGTTATTGCATTGTTTGGACCTCTCCCTGAGTGGCTGGGAAGCTGGACCACTTCTATCTGTTGCTTGATGGAATTTTAATTAAGGACCTAGGTTACCAGAGACTCAGTCAAATCCAAAGACTGATGCAGGGAGTTTTCTCACAATTACATCTAAGCAATCCATATCTTATCTGAAAATCGGCCCTTGTCTAGTCAGTTACTATTTTCACATTCCTTTGATTGAATGCAGGGGTGGGGAACCTGTGGCCTTCTTGGTTCTGAAGTGCAGCCCTCTGACTGAATCCAAACTTCACAGAACAAATCCTTAATAAAAGGATTTGTTCTGTAAAACTTGGACCCAGTCAAAAGGCCAGACCCAAGGACCGAGAAGGCCACAGGTGACCTCAAGGCCACAGGATGCCCACCCCTGGAACAGATGCTTAGGGGAGTGGGACACCTCTTTTTCTGATTTCAAAGAATTGGACCTTTTTGCTCTCCTCCCAATTTGGAAAGTCCCTAATCTTTCTTCCAATTAGAACTTAGATTACTTAATGTTGTATCCTGTTAATTTTTTTTAATGCACAAAATCTGTTTCCCTGGTCTCATTTTGTTATGCAATTGGCATGCTACAGGGACAATTCATTCATTTTCTTTTAAGGGTAAGCTCACTAGGCAGTACCCCCTACTGGCCAGAAGAGGTAACTGCCAGCACTAGAGCAAAATACTTGAGGGTAAAGTAAACCTTAAGGTAGCTCTTTTCTAGCATAGCCAGGAAACGCTGATGAGTTTGCAACCAATAAGCCCTGCCTACTTTTATATATTGTGTTAATATGGTAAAAGCTAGTGAAAATATTTTCGGTTAAAATTTTTTAACTTACGTACTAATTCAAATAGGAACTGCAATTCAGCTCAGGTTAGCTTTGGATTTGGCAATTATATTACACGAGAAATGTAGCAAAAGAGAAGAGCAGTATTGGTCTCTTCCTCTGCTAAGCAAAGCAGAGTTGGAGGGCTCTTTGTCTCCAAAAAGGTATTTTTTCCACTAAGAGATTTTATTTTAAGGGTGTGGCCTATGTTCAAATCAGATGGGTGTCAATGCTAAAAAGAGGACATGTCAAAATGAGATTAGTTAGAACACCTGTTCTATGCCCTTATGATGATGCCTCTAAACATACAACAAAAATTTGTTCTTCACAGTTAAGTTTTTCTTACTGCCTCACTTTATAATATTCATTCTTCAAAATAATATGGTTACATTAATAGTACAAGGACCCAAACAAATTCAAATTACTGATAGTACATATTAGCCATAAGAACAGTAAATAGCAGTACTTTTAATGTTATACACATCAAAACACAATGAAACGACAATTATAAACCGGATGCTGTTTCTCTATTTTCATTAGCAACATATTCCTCTCATGGTAACCCAAGTTTGTATTCCACCACCATGTGTGGTTCTCCCATTATTTCACTTTGTGATGGATCATTGAAGATATCTTCAAATCTAATACTCTCATCGTTAGCCCTCAAAATATCCAGAGAGAGGTTCGAGCTCTGAAGAAATGGAAGACGCTGGACCTGTTTCACTGCCTTGAATTCCATCTGTAACTTCAAGGGAGCATACAGGCCTTGGATATTTCTCAGTGTGGAAAAATTCATTTTATCTTGATTGAGCTGGAAATTGTTTTCTGATAATTCAAGAGGGCGACTTGGCAAAAGTTCATTTTTGACGCAAGAAAAACCCCTCCGAAGAATATCATGGTTTCCAAAAGGAGCACTAGCTGAAAGTTCAGAAACTAAAATACCGTCGTTTAGCTGAGATCCAAGTCCTCTGGTATTCATCTTCGATCCCCCTACCTGCAGACCCTGCGCTAAACCTTGTCCTCTTCCTCGTCCCCGTCCTCATCCGCTCCAACTCAAAACTTTTTTTAAAAAAAAGTTTAAAATTGTTTTCACAGTGTAACTGGGGGAAAATAAAATATTAAGAAAATAAAAAGTAGATGTGATGTTTAAAAAAAAAAAGAAAATGGACAGGACTGATGCTTAGAATGGATGAGACGATGACAACAGACTGCTGACAGAGGACCTAAATCTAATCAATTCTTTTGGTTCTGTTTCCTCTGTCAAGGGAATGATTTTTGGAATAAAAAGACCCATGGATCCACACACAGTTTTAACAAACTGTTAAGGGAGTCCATGGCACTAAAAAAAGGTTAAGAATCTCTGCTGTAAAGAAAGAACTTTGAATTTCTTTAGCATAAATTAAGATTGTGTGTTCAATAAACACAAATTACAGTAGGCCCATTTCTCTATTTTCATACTGTCCTGGGGCACAGTGGATAGAGTCAGGAAGATTCATCTTCCTGAGTTGAGATCTGACCTCAGACACTTACTTGCTGTGTGACCCTGGGCAAGTCACCTTGTTTGTCTCAGTTTCCTCATCTGTAAAATGGGCTGAAGGAAGTGGCAAACCACTTAAGTATTTTTGCCAAAAAAAAAAAACCCAAATGGCATCACAAAGAGTCACACACAACTGAAACAAGTGAAGAACAACTATTTTTCTAAAAAAGAAACAAGAGTCCACTAAAAGATAATCTAATCCATCACATAAGAGTTGGCAGACTCTGAAGGGGCAATTCAACTTTCTGTAAAAAAAACCAAAAAACCAACTAAGTACAAATCTTATCCTTATGGATGTCATTTGCCTAATGAATTTCATACCACTATTTCACCAATCGAATAGTCAAACCACGGAAAGTCAAAGCAAGTAGCAGTACCACCTTCCTCTAAGCACAAAGCTTCCTTGAAAAGGCAAAACAGTATCTGTGTAGGCACTGCTCCATTCAGATAGAATGCTGCTACCTTCATCAAGCATCATAAAACTGCACAGAGCACTTGCCAAGGTCAGGTAAATACGCCACACCCCTGTCCCTCATTATCTCCTAAAGCAGCAAGCATTCACAACAAGCCTGCTGACAAGAATGCAAAGCTGAACGGATGTGCCCAAAGGACTTCGATGACATGTGTTCTAGCAAATCACAGTCTTTTAACTTAACCTCAAGAAAGACATTAAAATATTAAGACAATTATTTAGTCAACATAAAATTTCCATTTCTATAGACACTTCAAAGACAGAGACCTTTGATCCTTTTAGATAACACTGCATGCAGGGGGGGATGGTGGAGTGATTACTAGACTTGGATCAATGGACCTGAGTTCAAACTCAGTTTTGCTACTTACTAGCTATGTGACTTTGGACAAATGACTTCATCCTTCTGGGTCTAAGCTGTTGGAGTAAGTAGCTTTAAGTTTCTTTCCCCTCTCCAAGTCTGTGATCCTATATTCGTGAAGGACTTCAAAAATTAGGACCCTCACTTAAGGAAAATGAGGTTCAGAGAAATATAAGAAATCATAACCTCTAGTTCAGGGATTCTTCAACAAGTATTTTTTAACTTTATTTTTAGTCTAGGGAATAAAACAAGCATTTCCGTAACATAGTACAATAAAAAAGATGATTGTACATGAAACTGCAAATCTACTATACACAACCTGCCATTTTTTTCAAACATACAACAAAATTACCTTGTAAATTTCCTTTTTTTTTTCCATTCCTCCCCCCCTTGCCCCAGAGATGGCTACCATTAGACACAGATGGATATGTAAAATTATTCTATATATACTTCTATGTATCATTTCTAAGCACTTGCTATGTGCCACAAACTGTGCTAAGCACTGAGATTACAAATACTAGCAAAAGGAAAGCCAATCTCTGCCCTCATAGAACTTATATTCTAATGAGGAATGAAGAAATTAACAAGAACAAGACTGCCATTTCGCTTTTCTTTACATCCCTATTACTTAGAACAGTGTCTGGCCCTTTGGAAGCACTTAATAGATGCTTCTAAGAGGAACCAACCAATCACAGGAAGCAGCTGTAGGGGTGCCATGATCTTCTGAAATAAAAAGGCTCACAGGTGAGAAGGGAAAATTCCAGGGTGAGAAAGCAGCTGTTATATGAGAAGAAAGAAGTCCAAGGAGTTCAATGCAAAGCTGGAAAAAGAATGAAGGGTTCTTAACCTTGAATCTAGGAGTTTGTTGCTGTTTTTAATATTTTGATAACTGAATTTCAATAAAAATGACTTCCCTAGTAATTCTATGCATTTTATTTTATGAATAAAAAAATAATTCTAAGAAGGGGTCCGCAGGTTACACCAGACTGCTAATGGGGTCGATAACACAAAAAATGTAGGGAACCCCTGTGTCTACGCAAATGCTTTGCACAATGCCTGCATCTATTCAATTTATGTATGTGTGTATATATATGCACATGTGTATATATATGTTTGTGTGTGTGTGTGTGTGTGTGTGTTTATGACAGTAAGGTAGGTAATGCATTAACTAAGCACTTTAGCACTGTGCTAGAAGCATGGTAGAAAAAAGCCAAGTGCTACACGGATATAGAAGATGAAAAGTCCAAAGACATAGATCCTTTATGGAGGATTTTACACAAGATAAGAAGGCATGGATTAGTTAAAGCTGCCCTGTATGATGCACAGAATACAAACAAAACTAATTTACCATTACATATGCTAATTAGCCAAATGGAAACACTAATTAAAGTTCTATTTGCTAATACTTACAATCAAATTTTATTGATCAAATGCATAAAACATTAGTTTGTTGCAACTGAAATTTAATAAAAGTGTAAACTCTGTACAAGATAACATTTATTAACAGAGGCATGCAGCCTGTCAACAAAGGGTCAGTGGCTTGACTCCATCTATGCCAAACACCCTGAGAAAAAGGGATAGCTCCCTTTCTAGAGGTTTTAAGGAGTACAGAAGAACAGAACAGGGTAGACGACATCATGAGAATATAGACAACATGACTCGTTACAAAGCTGTATGATTGGTTGGAAGTTTATATAATGGGGTCTAGCAACAACCCCTCTTCTTCTCTCATGAGACTAGGAAGTGCTCATTGTGGAAGCACAGGTGAAAGATAGCGGCCCAGACTTTCAGAGCAGATCAGACATCCCTGAAGGATAGTTTAGTGGTGTGAAGATGTTAGTCCCAACTCCCTTTGTGTTCACACACAGCCCTCAAGATCAGCTAAATTCTTTGAGATAAGAAAAGACCAGTTATTAGTCAGAGAGCTGGATTTCTAAAATTAACCCATCACAGGCCAGCTGAATTTCTGAACTAATTTGAGAGAGTGAGAGCCGTGGTTTAAGCAATTACAAGACAAAAGCAATTTGTTGTAAATAGGATCAATAAAAAAATGATAGAGGACCAATTCAATCTTCTCAAGTTTATATTATCTAATAGATGAATAGTGAAGAAAGGGATCCCTGCTAGCTGCATACTGACTTAGAAAAACATAAATTATTATCTGTTTTGTTGTATTTTATTTATTTTGTTAAACATTTCCCAATTAAATTTTTTTGAGGCAATCAGGGTTAAGTGACTTGCCCAGAGTCACACAACTAGTAAGCATCTGAGGCTAGATCTGAACTCAGGTCCTCTGACTCCAAGATTCATGCTCTATCCACTTCATCAAGCAGCTGCCCCCACAATTACATTTTAATCTGGTTCCTTCACACACACTCAAGAGTTGTATGAATTTGACACCTCTGTATTAGATAATTCAAACATTAACCCCACTAAGCCCAAACCACCAGCCTGATTTCCTAAGGCTTACCAGTATACATGTCTCATAATGGTGCTCACAGACAAGGTTTACCCTCTCTGTCAGTCAATCGGCACCACCCTCAAAGGAGCCGGTGTAAGTCATGACCCAAGAGCAGGCTGAGGGTTAGGGGGCCTTCCTGTAGGTTTCCTTTCCTTCTGGGTATGGGGTTATTAGCTGGTTACACCCAAATTACCTAATTAGTGGTTTATGATCTAATTGTTTATCAATTGATTTGATTAATACTTGCTGACATAAGCCACAGGATCAGTAAGGCAAATTACAATCCCCACCCCCAAATCCAGCCCTCTACTCTACCTGTTTTTCAACAGGCTTTTGAGTAAAATAATTTTTATATTTTTAAATATAAAGGCATGCTCATGCACTCTTTGCCTACAATTGCTTTCTCCCTATGACAGCAGAGCTGAGTGGTTGCAACACCGAGGCTCTCAAGTTTCCCACTGCAGCTTGGAGTACTAAAATTCCCAGCGATGCAGGCAGTCAGAGTTAGGTGGGGTACAAGATAGAGTCCTGGCCTGGAGTCAGGAAGCAATGAGCTCAAATCCAGTCTCAGACACATACTGGCACACTCAAACTCTCGATCGTTTTCCTAAAAAGTGAACTAGGGATGATAATAGCATTTACTTTACGAGCATTTAGCACATAGTAGGCACCATCTAAATGTTTGTTCCTTTGAAATTTGATAATATTTTGAATGTCACATATAGCTCCATGCCATGACCTTTCAAAAAAATTACCAGTGCATACTCATCATATCAGATCAAGGTGGGGGGGGGGACTTGAGGGGAAGGCTTTATTATTTTTTGAACTCAGGTTCAGAATTGGAATTTTTCTTCAGGAGAACCACCTTCAGCCACTAATATCACATAATGAATGGCTTAGGAAATTAGCTTTTTACTGCAGAGACCTGATTATGCTTCTTAATAAATTCAACTTTAAAATCATATGCTTATGGACTGATATCAGTATTTGGCAGTACCTAAGTGTGGGAAGACATCATCAGAGCCAGAGGCAAAATGGCAGAGCAGTAGAAAGCAATACAATGAGCTCCTCCCTCCAAAAAACCTCCTCCAAACAGATCCAGAAAACTACCAGACTGAACAAATGAGGAAGAAACCAAAACAGAAGTCACAGTGAGTTATCTGTCCAACACAAGTCTGCCTAGAAAGACATGTGAATACTGGGTACCTTATCAGGCCAGGAGCCTGATAAGGCATGCTCATGCATGCCTTTCACTAGTCCAGAGACTAGTGAAAGACCCTGTGAAGCAGGGCAAGAAGAGGCTTCAGACCCATACTAGGGCACAAATGCCAATTAGAAGCTGCACCAATCTCTATCCAGGATAGACTAAGATGGGGACTTTATACCTAGGGATAGCATTTGTGGGTACAGAGGCCACTGGTGTGCATTGAAAAAGGAGGAAATCCATTAGCATGGAGCAAAGTGGGATCTCAATTCCAATATCTAGCCCAATCTGCAAAGCAATAACCATTGAAGAAATCCCAGACCACAGAGGAACCTACAACTGTGCCACTCTCAACCAACAGCACTTCCCAGATGGCTTGTGGGGCCGAGTCCAGCAGCATATATTGTTGCTGCGATCAAAACACAGGTCAGGAACCTATAGAGCTCAAACCAAAAGTGCAGGAACCAGACTTAGTCCTAGATTAGACCGCTCTGGGAGTACTGAAAGCTTGCTTGTCTCTGAAACCTTGGAATAACACAACCTCAAGAAAGCAGCAACAGGACCATCCTGGACCTTCCCTCCATAACTGCAGCAGAGTCCAATGTTAATGTCAAGTGCAATGTCAGGAAGTAGGCTGGAAGAATGAGCTAACAAAAAAAGAATCCTGCCATAAAAAAAGCTATTTATGGTGGGAGAGTAGCTCAAGACACAAACACGGAACAGAATGATTCTAAAACATCTATAAGCGAAGCCTCAGAGAAAAACACAGCTTGGTCACAAATTCAACAAGAATTATTGAAAGAGATGAAGTAAGAGTTTAAATTTTTTTAACAAATTAAATGAGAGTGTTAAGAAAAAAACTGGAAAGGAAATGAGAGCTATGAAAGAAAGAATTTTAAAAGGGAATTAACACCTTTTATTTTTAGTTTTCAACATTCACTTTTACAAGATTGAGTTCAAAACTTTTTCCTCCCTCCTTCCCCTCTCCAAGATAACAGCAGTTCTATATAGGCTACACATGTACAGTCATAATAAATATATTTCTACATTAGTCATGTTGTGAAAGAAGAATCAGAACAAAAGGGAAAAATCATGAGAAAAGGAAAAACAAAAAGAAAGAAGATAGTATGCTTCAATCTGCATTCACACTCCATAGTTCTTTCTCTAGATGTGGATAGCATTTTCCATCATGAGTCTTTCAGAATTGTCTTAGATCATTGTATTGCTGAGAAGAGATAAGTCAATCATAGTCGATCATCACACAATGTTGCTGTTAATGTGTCAAAGTTCTCCTGATTCTGCTCACTTCATTTAGCATCAGTTCATGTAAGTCTTTCCAGTTTTTTCTGAAATTTGACTGGTCATCATTTCTTATAGCACAACAGTAAGGAATTAACACCTTAGCACAAGAAGTACAAAACTTTATCCAAGCAACAAATTTCCTAAAAATCAAAATGGACAAAAGAGAAGCCAATGACTTCTGTGAGATAATGAGAAATACTAAAACAAAGTCAAGAGACTGAAAAAAATAGAAGAAAAAGTAATATGTCTCATAACTAAAACAACTTACCTAGAAAACAGGTTGAGGAGAAAAAAATTAAGCATCACTGGACTTCTGAATGCCATGACCAAAAAAAAAAAAAGAGCCTACACAACCTATTTCAATAAGTCTTAAAACTGCCCAGATCTCTTAGAACTAGAGGGTAAAGTACAAATAGAATTCACCTATCAAAACTCCTTAGATAAACAGCAAAATTAAAACTTTCAGCAATGTTACAGCCAAAAATCCAGAGCCTCCAGGTAAAAGAAAAAAAATACTACAAACAGCCAGGAAGAAAGAATTCAAGTACCAAGGAACCATAGTCAGGATCACACACGACTTAGTAGCTACCATCATAAAGGAGCAGAGAACCTGAAATACAATATTCCAGAAGGCAAAGTATATGGGCTTAATAATAACTTAATAATAATAATAATAATAATAACTTACTCAGCAAAACTGAGTAAAATGTGACCAGGAAAAAAAAAAGGATATCTAACGAAATAGAGGACTTCCCATCACTCCTCATGAGAAGACAGTAGCTAAGTAGAAACTGAAGTTCAGACATTGGTATTAAGAGAACCACAAAAAAAGTAAATATGAATGATTGAGAAGACGCTACAAAAGGATAAATTGTTTACATTCAGATATGGGGATATGACGTTTCTCTTCTGAACCCTATCATTATTATCATTATCATTGTCATTATCATCATCATCATGAGTCAAAGAGGGTTCATAATGAGACAAGGCTTAGGAGTGGTTCTGTTACATCCCAATAATTTTAAGAATGGAAAGGGGAAAAAGATAATACTGAGGAGTTGGGGTGGGGGAAGGTGCAGAGGGAAAGAGAAAAGAAGGTTAGGGAAAATTATCTCACTTCATCAGGATGCCCAAGTAAACATCTATACAAACAAGTAGGAAGGGGTAGGAAGAGCAGCGGACACATTTCAAACTCACTCTCATCTGAATTGGTCAAAGGAGGAAAGATTACACACACAGAGTTGGGTACCCCTAGAAGTACATTCCACTCAACAGGGAAATAGAGGAAAAAATGTAAGGAAAGAAAGGAATTAAAGTAATAGTGAACCACAGGAAGAATTAGCCCTAACAAAATTTAAGGATGTACAAAACTGTAGTTCTTTTTGAGGTGGCAAAGAATGGGAATCTGAGGCAATACCCATAACTTGCATAATGAATGAACAAATGATGGTACATAAATGTGGTCTAACACTACTGTGCTTTAAGAAATGCTGAAGATGATGGTTTCAGAGAAACCTGGGAAGACTTGTATGAACCAATGCAGAATGAAGTGAGCCGAAACAGAACATTTTATGCAACAACAGTACAGTAGCAACTTTGAAAGAATTAAGAATTCTTTTCAGCATAATGACCAATAATGATTTCCAGAGAATTAATGGTGCTACCTACCTCCTGACAGAAAGCAGACTGACTCAGAGTGTAAAATGAAACAAATGAGACCCAACTTTATCCACTGCACATACCTAGTGAGAAGCTGAGAGCATTCCAGGCATGGACAACAGCGAGGGCAAAGGCACCGAAGTGGAGTCAGCAAATGAAGTGCCTTGTGTGAGGATGGCAAGTACACCAGTGTACCTGGATCATGGATAACATTAAAAAAAATTAAGACATCTTGACTGCAATGACTACAAATTAATACTAATTTCAACGAAGATCTTCACAACTCCATGGTAGCCCTTTGATCTACCTCTTATTAACTATTATGATTTTCATCCTTGAAATCAGAACCTTTCATTTTTGTCCTTGTATTTTCATAGTAGGGATTTAATCTATGCTTATGGATTGATTGATCCCCACCAGCAACTGTTCTGAACCTTTTCAGGTTTTTATTTTTTAAACTAATTTTTAATTTATTCTTATTTTGAACAGATTACCTGGCTTAATGAGAAAACCAAGACCACTTGAAATGGGCTTCCTCAATTATAAAGCTGACAAATTCAATAGATTTTTTCTAACCTCCTTGACTTCTTTATACAACTTGGCATGGCAGACCACTCCCCTTCTTTTCTGATGTTTTCTTCCTCCCTTACTTTCAATGGCAGTTACATCTGCTGGTTCCCTCCTTACTTGTCTAATTGGCTTTCTTTGCTATTCCTTCTTCCATCTGAAATACAGGTTTCCCCTAATACTTTGTCCCCACTCTCTTCTTTCTCTACACTGCCTTCCTTGACTATTTCATCTACTTCCATGAATTCAATTATCATTTCTAAGTAGATGATACCCAACTCTATATCTGAAGCCTCATCTCTGAGTTTTAGTACCAGATTTCTAATTTTCTACTAGCTATCTGGAGTCACACATCTGTGTGACTGAGTTAATTACTCAATCCCTCAGTTAGCTTCAGTTATCTGTAAAATATAAGTAATATCTGTACTTTCATAACATGGAGGTGACCTTGGGTTCTCCAAAACTATATCAATAGAGCAAAAGCCTTAGTGGGTTCAACCATGTCAACACACACACACACACACACACACACACACATACACACACACACACGGAACTGTCTTGTGATTTCATTTATAATCAAGTCTTAGAGAGTTGCCTTGGGTACTAAGAGGGTTAAGTGACTTGTCCAGGGTCATAAGTCAATATACGTCACCTTCCCGACCCTTCAATGGCTTCTTCCTACCTCCAGGAGGAAATGCAGATTCTGTTTTGGCATCAAGAAACCTTCCTCTGGGACTTTTCTAGTCCATTACCTCCTTGCTGTTCCTCCCAAATCTTTGGTCTTTGAAGGCTCAGGCAATTTGACAGCTCAGAAAATCAAGAGGCAAGCTCCTCTTTGTGCTGGACAGGACTGATTGGGTGGTTCTTGAAGAGGACCAAATGACATCACAAGTTACACAGTGTGTCCAACTGTGGCTGATCCAGCTAAGATGAGCTCACAATGTTCTACTACAGGTCAGGCACAAATAGTCCACGTGAACATGATGCAAAGACAGAAAATAAACAGTCCCTGCCTTCAAGGTATTTTGAGAATGTAAGGGAAAGGAAGAAAAAGGAAGGAAAGAAATAAAGGAAGGAAGGAGGAAGAAAAGCATGTACATACACACACATGAAGTTATACATATACCCACATACATACATACGGAAAACAAATATAAGGTGGTTTTAGGAGAGGGTGGAGTAGATAGTCACTAGTAGCTGAGGAAATCAGGAAAGGCCATACTACAGAAAGTCAATAAACATTTAAACCTCGACTATATGCCAAGTACTATGCTAAGCACTGGGGGTTGCAAATAAAAGAGAGTTCTTGCCCTCACCGAGCTTACAAACTGACCAGAAAGAGGACGTGAAACACAAAAGGAAACCTGTTTTCAGCCTGGGATGGTGGGTGAAGGGAGAGGCTGGGGAAGAAGGCACCCAACACAGGCGTACTGGCTAAAGAGGGCAGATATTGCAAATGAAGACTTGATGGGAGTCCTCTTTAAATGGAAGCTTTATTCTGCCCTCCAGCCCCCCAATCAGAGGGGCAGAGGGTACTGAGGGTACTCAGGAGGTGTGAGTACCAAAACTGATGCAGTCTCAAACGATGAGTTTTCTCATGATGAGGTTTCCTGGGAGCATAGTCATGAAACTGAGTTTTGAAAGAAATCAGGAATTCTAAGAGGGAGATGCATAGAGGAAGTATAGTCCAGATATTGTGGGATGGCCTGTGCAGAAAGAGACAAGAGATGGGGTGTTGTTTGAAGAATAGCAAGACATTTGGCTGGTCTGTAGAGCATGTGAAAGAGAATGACATACTATGACTAGAAATACAAGGGGAAGGGAAGGAGCATTTATATAGGGCCTACTACATGCTGCGCTGACAAATATTATCTCATTCAATCTTTACAAATCTTTATAAATGTTATCTTGTTTAAGATAGGTTGAAGCCAGCCTGTGAAGGCTTTAACTACCAAGAGATGGGTATCTATATGATTCCAAAGTCAATAGGGAGTTAGTCACTGAGTAAGGGAATGACATGGTCAGTAAGAATATCACCATGGCAGCCAAGTGAAGGATGAATTGGAACGGAGAAAGACCTAAGGGAGAAAAACTAGAAGACAACTACAGTATTCCAGGCAATAAATGATTAGGTCCTGAAGTAGAGAGATGACTATTTAGAAAAGGGTAACAACAGACAAATTGTGGAGGCATGAATCAGCAAAATTTGGCAACTGGTTGGTGAACAAGAATGAAGGAAGCCTTTCTTGATCTCCCTAATTATTAGGGTTCTCTCTGATTAGTTTATCTTATTTTACTCTTTATAAGTTGTATTACTAAGGAAAATGTAAACTCCTTGGCCACATAGATTATTTTTCAGCTTTCTCTGTATTCTGTGTAGCTAGTACAAGGCCTTGCAAAGAGGGAGACTTAATAAATGTTGATTTAACTTAATCCAAGTCTTAATTTTCTTATGGAGATTACAATATTTGGAGTACCGACTTCACTGGGGAAATACTGTGCAAATCTCAAAACTCGATATAAAGCAGATCTAGCTTTATATAACCTTCTAAATTTGCCTCTTTTTTCTAACTTCACAACCCTTGGTTAGTGGCACCACTATTCTGTTACCAGGACATCAGTTTTCTTTGACTTTGTCCTCTATCCCTAACCCTCCACATCTAATCAGTTACTATGTCTTAATATCTCATTAAGTCAAAATACTTCTATCAGTCCCTTCCTGTCCACTCCCACTACTCTAAAGCCATCATCATCTATCACCTGGTCTCCATGCCTGGTCATTTTCCTAAGTATCACTATAATCACCCAACCAGAAATGTTTAATTGTTTTCTAATGTGTAAAAGGTAACCAGGAATTGGAAAAATAATCTAAAGCACAGAGCATCCAAGAAGTAATAAGAGGGAGGGCTGGGATTAAGTCTGCTGCACTCCTTAATCAGGCTGACATGTGCCCATGTCATGCACTAAGGTTTAGATAGACAAGTGGCCAAGAAGTCTAAAAATGGCAGCTGTCTCCTCTTCTCCTTTGCAGAGGAGGAGAAGAACAGATGTGGAGCACATTGCCTATTCTCTCCTACCTAGCTGATGTATTGCCTATTCTCTCCTACCTAGCTGATGTGTTATTGCTTTTACTGGATGCTTTTTCTCTACTCTTTTAAAAAATTCTCAGTTTCAAGAGACGGTTCAGAATTTTGAAAACTGTCTTTACGTGTAATTGGAAAAAATACTATTTATATTTAAAAAGAGAAAGAGAAATAAAAAGAGAGAATGGGAAAGATAAATTTGAAAATGAAAGTAACATAAAAACTTTAAAAAACAAAGACTTATTTGGAGTATATTTACGATTGTAAATTCCTTCTGGGCAGGGAGTATTCGTTGGTATTCTTATAGGGTCCAGCACAAAGCTCAGAACATGGCAGGCGCTTAATAACCCATGAGATAAATACTGCAAGCATTATCACCATTTTACAGATAAGGAAACCGAGGATCACTGTTTTGCATGAGGTCACACAAATACTAACCGGCATTCAACCCTGGTCTCCTGATTTCAAGGTCCAAGCTCTTTCCACTATACCAGACAAGAAAAAACTCCTTAGCCTAGTATTCAAGGCTAGCCTCAATTTAGCCCTAGCCAACCTTTTTGGACCTTTTGGGCCTTATCTCACATTCTACATTCCAGTCAAACTAGACTATAGACTGCTTCCTCAATTTCACAGTGATCCTTCCCACTTCACTTGTAGGTGGCCTTAAACTTGTCTCAATTATCTCCATTTCTGCAATTTATGGTCCTGAACCAGGGGTGGAGAACCTCCAGCCTAGAGGCCCCAGGTGACTTTGATTCAAAGGGCCCTACTTGAGGACCTAGAGGGTCCCATGTGGCCTGGAGGCTACAAGTTCCCCACTCCTGTCCCAAACAGTTACCTGGGGGAACTAAAAAACTAAGAAATTTGTCCCATGTCACACGACCAGCACACATCCAGGGAAGGATTTGCATCCAAGCTGTTCTGGCTCTGAGACTGGCTTTCTATCCATTATGCAACGCTGCCTCTCAATACCTCTACAATATTAGCTTTTAATGATAAAGCACAAAAAAACACGAAGAAACTATTCTAACTTGAAGAAAATTTCTTCCAGCAGATTTGGATCAACATTAAATCAGTTCCAAAGGCATCTCTAGCACTCCAAGATTTCCTTTTCTACCCATGAGAGTGCTCCTCCTCCTAACACACAGCACAATCAATGGCCTTCATGAGCTGCTATGGAAAAAAAAATGGTGACTAATCTTCTGCCTAGTAACAAATTTCTGAGCAACAAGGTTGCCAGGTGCTCAGAAAGCCTTCCCAACTTATTCTCAAGCTAACTCTTCAACCATTATACATCAACAAACCTTCCCTGGGCCTCAGTCTTCTTATCTTTAAGATGAAGGATGTGGACTAGATGGTCGCTAAGAATCCTTCCACTTCTTATACCCATGACCTACAATCTATAACAGTCATGCGGTAAAACTGTTTCAGCAAAACTGCACATTTCCTAACTCAAACACCTCAAAGTCCAGTTCTGAATACAACGCAATATCCCTACTCAGGGCATAGGTCAGATATATTTAACCATACTCTTTCACTACCTCACTAATCTTACTTGCCTCTATATGACACATAAATAAGGGAAATGTTGTGGATAGAATTTACTCAGGTTTTAGCAAAGTCTCCCACACTATAATCTGCAGAAAAGATGGAGCTGGTTACAGCTGGGCAGATTCAGGACTGGGTGAATGCCTAAAAACAAAGAGGAGTCATGAACAGACTGATATTAACTTGGGGAAGGTCCCCATTGTAAAGTCCAGAGATGTTCGATTAGCTCTACGCTGTTTAACATTTTTACTAACAAGTTGGATAAAGGTGTAGAAGACATGCTTATCAAATATCAAATTACATGACCTGTGAAAGATAGCTCTTGAAATGACGGTCTGGATTCAAAAGTATCTTTACAGGCTAGAATCCAGAAGCAATAAAACAAAGTCAAAAGAATGAAATAAAAAATAGAAGAAAATTCGAAATATCTCATTGGAAAAATAACTGACCTGGAAGTAGATCCAGGAGAGATCATTTAAGAAATACTGGACTATTGAAAGCCATGATCAAAGAAAGACCCTAGACATTACCTTTCAAGAAATTATCAAGGAAAACTACCCTGACATTCTAGAATCCAAAGGTAAAATAGAAATTGATAGAATCCACCAATCACCACTTGAGATCCCAAGATGAAAACTCCCAGAAATATTATAGCCACATTCCAGAGCTCCCAGGTCAAAGAGAAAACATTGCAAGCAGCTAGAAAGACATAGTTCAAACATTGTGGAGCTGCAGTCAGGATAACACAAGATTTACCAGCTACCACATTTAAAGGAGCAGAGGGCTTAGAATAGAGCATTCTGGAAGGCAAAAGAGCTGAGATTACAACCAAGCAAAATGAACATTTAATGAAATTAAGCATTTCTGAGGAAAAGACCAGAGCTGAATAGAAAATGTAACTTTCAAATATAAGACTCAAAAGAAACATAAAAAGGTAAACATGAAAGAAATCATAAGGGACTCAGTAAGGTTAAACTTTGAGCCTTTCTACATGGGGAAAATGAGATATACATATCTTCTACGAACTTTATCATTATTAGGGCATTTAGAAGGATTCAACATAGAAAAAGGGTATGGGAGTGAGTCAATCAAGTTGGGATGATGTAAAAAAAATGAACAGGCAAGAAAAAGGGAGAAGAAGAATGGTGGAAATTATCTCATGTAAAAGAGGCTGGAAGGTCCAGGTAGATTTAAAAGAATGCATAGGGCCTAAAAGACAATTTACTATTTTCACATTAGTCTTTCCCTGGAAGGCTCACAATAAGCAACCATCTCCAGAGGCATCACCAAAAATACCACTGGAAACATGAAGGCCAATCCCTTCCTGGAGCACTTAAATAATTTTATGATGTTCTAATCCTGCCAACTGGTGCGGTGGGGAACTCACTCAAGGCAGTGTCCCAGTACTGTAGGTCCAATACTGGAACAGAATGGGTCTGAAGGATCATTCAGCAGTTATTACAATTTATTTAGCGATAGCTAGAGAAGGAAACTCAACAAAGATGAGTGCTAAGAAAACGTCAAATTGAATCAGCTGGGCAAGAGTTGCTCATCATTTTTCACCAGCCAAACATTAGAAAAAGTACCTGGAGTTTGTACTCAAGTCAACAAGCAAGTGATGTTAAGGCCTTTAGTGCCGAGAGTCAGAATCTGGAGAATGGACTTGAATACCTTTTAAAGAAAAACTGGTGTAACCAGTATAAAGGAAGGAATTAGGGTATTGCTCCTACCACAACACAGAAGACATGATGGTTACATTCAAGGACCTATTTCACTTAGCCCCATATGGGAGAACTTGAAACAATGAGTAGAAACCACAAAGAAACCAAAAGAAATTTAAGGTATGTTAGTACAAAAACCAGGTCCCAATTAGGACAAGTAATGAATAAAGTCATCACATTATTTAAATTTACACTACACATTTTCCATTGTGTAATCAAGCCCATTATTTCACATGACTATAACTTCAAATAGCGTCAATTCAAATATACTTCTAGGAAGTCATTATTCACAGTAGTCAGGACCTATCCGAGGTAACAATTAAAGCTATCCACAAGGGAAGAATAGGCAATTTGGGCAGTAATAGGTTTTCTCTCAAAAAACTGGATTGGGCAGAGAGGATTCTTGCTCATGTGTGAATTGGACAGGATCCCTTTCTCTCTCAAGTTCTGTGTTCCTTTAAATAGCCTAGCTTTGGCAAACATAGACATCCCAAGGACAGGACAAGGAGAGAATGAATCTTTACAACAGAATACTCCTTTTTAAGAAGAGCCAGTTACCTCCTCAGGCTCCCCTCCCCCTTACAAATCTTATCTTTTCTCACTTTGAGGTCAGCTTAATGCAAAGATAAGGACAAGCTAACAGGATGTTTAAAGAAATCGTTTCCCCTCTATACCCATACTCAGATTGTATTCAAATTGATTTTTTCCCTCACTTTTGTCCTAATTATACTTTTCTCTTCCCCCGCAAAAAATGACTCACTTCATTAAAAAGATGGTTTTAGAGAGAGGAAGGAGTTGAGGTGAGAAAAATGCTTTCTTCATTCTACTTCCTTCCTTCTTGCAGGTGACAGCATTCACCTGTCTTTTAAATTCAAGTCTTCTGCACAAAGAAGACACGTTGCCTAAGGCATCATAAGGGTAAGTGTGGGAACTCATGTTTCTCCGGGTGAATAAGGATTTTTAAAAATCTTTTTGAATATTTTTTGAATGAATTCTTTTGAATATTCTTCTAGCTCTGCTACTAAGGCCATGTTGCAATAAGAAGTAGACTGGCCAGGAAGACCTATATCTGCAAAGGTACCATGCAGATGACCAAGAAGAAGGCAAGTAAGAAACCCAAAAGTGTTCTGGAACTCAGGTATTGTGGGCATGCTTATTTCCGCCATTCTTGAGGCAAGTATCTAGATATCGAGAGTTTCTTCAACACAGAAATGCTGAAAAAACTGTCATGATTGCAAACCCCACACAGATTCCCTATATCTTAGCCATTATCAAGATTCTAATTAAGTCAATATGTAAGCTACCAAGATTTTCTTCACTCCAGCCACTCCCCATTCCCATACTCTCATTAAATTAACATATTAGCATTAAATTAACATATTAACAATTATTATAATTATCTTAATTACATTGTCATTGATTATATTATTGTATATCATATTGGTAACGATAATTAATAAAAATAATATAAATTAATAAAATAATAAAATTAATATTTACTTGTGTTACATAATAGTTTTCTTATGGTTTCACTTCTATTTTTAAAGATAGAAATAAATAAATAAATAAAATATTTGCATTCTCAATCACATTTTACTTAACTAGAACTCAGTAATTTTTAAAACATTCATCTTAAACTTGGCTCTAGATGGTTTCGAAAGGTAGATGCTGCTAATCAGTAAACAAGTATTTTTTTTTGTAAGGAAGGCACTAGGTGCTGGAGATCGGAAGCAAAAATGAAATGGCCTCTGCCCACCAGGATCTTATGTTCTAGAGGGAAATATGTACCTTACACTTTGAAGGGCTTCTAAGAAGCAAAAGAACATGCATTCCAGGGAGTCTGGCTTTCATGCAAAGAAGGCTAATTTAAGGGGAAAAAAATTGTCAGTGTTTCGGAAAATATTTTTTCTATCGGTGTCCAACACCGCTATATTTGGGGAAACGTCCTATCTGAAACTAAACATCTCGTGTTTTCATTTTGTATTTAGGGTTTGAGAGCAAGTAAAACCACCTAAGTTAACAAAAAACAGAACATCCCACGAAACAATTTCTCCATTTTCCAGAGATGTGGTGAAAACAAATTACAAAACCAAAACAAAGTTTATAAAAACAGCTATCTCGTTTTAGAAGCCCATAGAATACTACTTGGAAAAAAATCAGTGAAGATCGCCATGGGGAGCGGGTGATTTCACCACCTGTGTGCACGAGGGCAATTGCGGCCGAGGCACAAAGTTTAACCCTAGCCAAATAATTTCACCGGGGGCCGGGAGGGCAATGGGACGACCACGACCACAGCTCTGCAATTAACACGAATTTGTTTCTGTCTCTTGCCAACTTTTTAAATAGCTCTTCCCAGACACCTAGGAGGCAACGAGTAAAGCACACCTGAGCCGCCTTCTTCTTTGCCCCAGGTCCTGGCAAAGTCTAAAGTCAGAAGCGAGGCTCTTCCCCCACCGAGGTTTGAATTAAATTTACATTTGCATATCTCACGTGCGCGGGCAAGGGCTTCGAGAGCTATTGGGGGCAGCAGCTCGCCCCCCGCCCCCCAGCTGCGCGCTCCCCGGCGCCCCCCTCCCCAGTGCACCGCCGCTCCCAGGGGCTGCTGATCCGTTTTCCTTTGGCAAAGAAGATGCCTCCGAGAAGCCTCGCCCCAAGCTGCCCGGGAGGGTGCGAGGGGGGAAAGGGAGGCCGGAGGAGCTGCCCTAAACCAAGAGCCCCAGGACCAATAGTTTCCCTCCTCACTCACCGTTATCCGGTCTCAATAGAGGAGCCGGGGCCGGGCTGGAGCAGGAGGAGTTAGGGAGGAGGGGAAAGGGAGGAGGAGGAGGAGCTGAAGGAGGAAGCGGCGTCCCGGGGAGGGGGGTGCACGGGGCGTGGAGGCCCCAGCTGCAAAGCTGCACGTCCAGATAAGGGCGGAGGACCCAGCGGAAAGCAGGGGAGGGGGCGCCCTGACCGCAGGAGGGCCGGCCAGCGGCGGCGCCGAGCCTCGGCGAGGCCACACCCGGAGAGCCCCAGGCAGGGCCCCGGCCCTCCTGGGCTGAGTCCGGCAGGGTGTCGGCTTTGCAGTGGGCAAGGATGACACCACAGAAGGCTGGGGGTGGGTCTGAGAGACACAGGCCGGACTTAACCTTTTTTGTTGTCGTTTAGTCGTGTCCGACTCTTCGTGACCCCGTGGACCACACTGTCCGTGGGGTTTTCTTAGCAAAGATACCGCTGGAGTTTGCCTTTTCCTTCTCTACTAGATTAAGGCAGAAAAAAAAAAAGGTTAAGTGACTTGCCCAGGGTCATATAGCTAGTGTCTGAGCCTGCATTGGACCCCGGCTGTCTCTAACTTACCTTTTAGCGCCTCGCAATTTCTTCCGTGGATCAAGTCAGGTCAAATCAGCAAGCATTTATTAAGCGCCTTCCGTGTGCTCTGGGGATACAAAGAAAGGCATAAAACAATCCTTACCTTCTGCTAGCACAATTAAATGGGGGGAAAGGGGGAGGGAGAGACAACTTGCAAACAACTGTGTACCGGAAAAAAAAAATACACGTAAGATTAGAGTACAGATAATCGAAGGGAAGGGACGAGTCAGAATGGGATCTAAAAAGGTTTCTTGCCGAAGGGTAGTATTTGAGCTGAGATTTGGAGGAGGTCAACAGGTAGAGATGAGGAAAGTAGTTGCAGGTTGGACAGTGGGTGAAAAATCTTTGGAATCCTAGACTTGAAATGCTGTGTGTTAAGAAGCTAGGAGACCGCTGGACTGAGTGGGTCGGGGAGTAAGGTAGGAAGGACTGTGTGTGTGTGTGTGTGTGATCCTAGAGGTAATAGAGAAACCACTGGGGCTTATTAGGTAAAGGGATGAATCAAAACTGTGTTTTAGAAGCTTGGTCTGACAGGGGCGCCGAGGTTGGACTGGAATGGGGAGAGGCGAGGCAGGGGAACCATCCAGAAGGCCTTTGCGTCAGTCCAGGCATAGAAAAAAGGGGGCCCATATAAGAGATGTTATAAAGGTAGAATCAACAAGGCTTGAGAGTAAGTTAGGTATTGAGGGAGTAAGAGAGTGGAGGATGGCAGTAGCCAAGGTCCCCACCGATGGCGTAAACACGTACAGCAAATAGCTGGGAGAAATACCTGGAAGGAATGATGAGTGTTGTAGGGAGTTGGCTGTAGGGCCAGTGCTTGAGGATTCTTGACCTTAAAGCAGGATCTGGAGTCTGCAGCCCGGGCAGCCTGTGAAGATGAATAAGATCTAGAAGCCGAGGTCATGGAGACCTCCAACTATAGTCACTTGCCAGTTAATAGGGTGAGTTTATTCCTTGCAATATGGAGTTCAAAATTGTCCAACCTACAATAAAGGAAACTGACGCAGAGTTCTGAGCCCACAGCACTTTGTTAAAAGGTCCCTGGTCCCCTCTAATGAAGTGGACCCCAGATCTTCCTCCTCCATCTGAGGTGCTCCTGATCCCCAAAGCCCTTACTTTTGTAGGGTTTGATTCCCAAATATGCAAAGTAAAATACAGAATTTCATTGGCTGTTAGACCTTGCTCTTGAGGGCCAAAAAATTAAGATGGGCAAGGCAAGAGTTATCTCCAGTGACCAAGTGGTCACAAGTGGTCACCTGCTCACGTTAAGCAAGAGAGGGTGGTCCGGAGGTACAAATATAAGTTAGGGAACATTCCGAAGTATCAAGGCATCCCACCCTTGGCTGGGTTTGGACATGGAATTTGAGTAAAACAGGATAGAGGTATCTTTGTCAGCATTCTTGTGGTTGCAACAGTGACCTTCACAACTGGTCAACAAATAGTGAACATTACATTAAAGTCTGAGGCCTGCTATAAGAACCTATCTTATCTAATTATCTGTGTGATTTATGTAAAATATTAAACTGGTTAATACAAATTGGAATAGAATAGAGGTCCTAATGAACATATCCCATAGTTATCAGACTCTTGGTTCAAGTCCCATTTATCTCCTTATCTGTTTTTACCAATAAATACATTTCAGTGAATTTTTTCAACCTAAGTTTGCAACAAACTAACCTCCCTCAGGTGGGCTTTTTCAAATAAACTGCTATTAAGATAGGTCTCCCCAAACAGATTCATATACAATTTTTAAAAATAAATTACAAATATTGCATTTACTCAATTATATTGAATTTGATTTTTTTAAGTTCAATTCTAAAAATTATATTTATCTCTTAAATTTAATTTTGTTAGTATCAGCCTAATTTAATCTTTTGAAATCTTTAATTTTGTCATAAAAATATAATAGCTTTACTTCTGCCTTTGTGCAAATTCTATGAGAATGTCTTCTAAGTCTTTATCCAAGATTGCACTGTGTGCTGAAAGAAATAATTAAAGAATCCAGTGTGGTCTAGTGTCTCTCATGAGGGGGAGGGTATGGTTTTCAGTTGACATCCAAGTTCTCAGACGCTGTGGGGAGAACCTCACATGATCTGGGAGCCCATTTGGGACTGGAGGTTCTCTGAGAAGGAAAACTGTTTTTCACATTGTTAGTACTGTGTTTTATTACAATCTTCAATACACTACTAATTATTGACTGACTGCCTTTGCTCAATGTATGTGGTTGGTTCTCAGCTTATCTTAGCTTAGACCACTAATGTACCATTCCAGTCACTTAAGTAGTGGAGTTCTGTATGTACAATTCAATACAAATTCCTTTTATATCACAAATATGGTGCTGATACCTAAACCAAGAAAAACAAAAACAGTGGAAGAAAACTGTAGACCAGTTTCCCTAATGACTATTGATGCAAAAATTTTAAATACAATACAAGCAAGGAGATTACAGCAATATGTCACAAAGATCATATACTGTGGCCAGGTGAGATTTATACCAGGAATGCAGGACTGATTAGGTATTAGGAAAACTCTCAGCACAATTGACTATATCAATAACAAAATAACAAAAATCACATGATTATATCAATAAATGCAGAAAAGGCTTTTGACAAAATACATTTGTTACTATTAAAAACATTAGAAAGCATAGGAATAAGTGGAGCTTTCCTTAAAATAGGTAGTATTTATTTAAAATCATCAGTAAGCATTGATGCAAATTAAAACAACTCTGAGCTACCACCGCACCGATCAGATTGGCTAAGATGACAGAAAAGGAAAATGGCAGATGTTGGAGGGGATGTAAGAAAATTGGGATACTAATGACTTGGTGGAGTTGTGAACTGATCTAACTATTCTGAAGAGCAATTTGGAAGTGTGGCCAAAGGACTATCAAACTGTGCATACTCTTTGACCTAACAGTGTTACTTCGAGGTCTGTATCGCAAAGGGGATAAGAGGAAAAGGGCCTATATATACACAAATATTTATGATGGCTCTTTTTGTGCTCCCAATTGGAAATTAAAGGAATGCCCATCAATTGGGGAATGGCTGAACAAGTTGTGGTAATATAATTATGATGGAATACTATTGCACTATTAGAAATGACAAGCAGGATGCTTTCAGAAAACATGAAAAAACTTGCATGAACTGATGCAAAGTGAAGTGATCAGAACCAGAAGAACATTGACAAAGTAACAGCAATATTGTACAAGGTGAATGATTTAGCAATGATTATTTTTAGCAATACAGTGATCTTAGACAATTCCAAAGGACTTATGATGAAAAATGCTATCCCTTTCCAGAGAAAGAACTGATGGAGTCTGAATGAAGATCAAAGCATTTACTGTTCACTTTATTTTTTTCATGATGCTTTTTTTTAAGTGGGGGAGTTGTGTTTTCTTTTACAACATGACTAATATGGAAATATGTTTTACATGACTATACATGTGTAACCTACATCAAATTTTTGCCTCTCTCAGGGACAGGTGAGAAGAGAGAGAGAGGAAGAGAATTTGAAACTCAAATTTTAAAAAATGAATATTTAAAAATGTTTTTTGTTTTGTTTTACTTTTTTTAGTGAGGCAATTGGGGTTAAGTGACTTGCCCAGAGTCACACTGCTAATGAGTGTTATGTGCCTGAGGCCGGATTTGAACTCAGATCCTCCTGACTCCAGGGCTGGTGCTCTATCCACTTTGCCACCTAGCTGCCCCCAAAATTGTTTTTACATGTAATTGGAAAAAATAAAATATAAACCATTTAAAGTGAATATGAAGTACAATACAATATTACAGTATTTTTTTTACATTTGAGATAGAACTACACAGGTACCACACTTTTGATGAGTTTTGTATAATAACTTTATTTTTGGATTTCTGTAACTTTTTCTTTGATTTTGATTGTGATCACCAGGACCATCAGAGATGGCGGAGTCTTCCCTAAAGAATGTTTATTTGGTGGAGGAGGGGCAGCACTTGTAGTAGGCCAGGCTGTGCCAGATTGGTCTAGTAGATTAGGTTCAGTACCCGAATGAAGTGAGAGAGTCATAGAACTTCTCACTGTAACCCCTGTCCCAAAGCCCATTGCCATGGAATTCTCCTTTGTGGTGAGATGGGGGCCCTGCTCTGTGGGACTAGCAGGGTGGAGTTGGCAAGGGGAGAGAGAGCTTCAGTTAACAGCCAGTTCCCTTTGGGACTCCCAAAAGCAGTCCTCCTTCAAGCCTTCTTTGAGCATCTAATCCCTTCCAGCTCTTCTGGCTCCTTCCTGGCTTCCAGTTTCAAGAAAGAGATAGAAGAGGCCAGCTCAGTTGCAAATTGCTGAAGCAGAAGACTCTGGGAGAGACATGAGTGGAGTTGCCAGTCTCCATCATGTCTCTACCCCCCAGCTTGCCATACTACAGGCTTCTAGGAGTTTTCCCCCAGGGGTGAGATCCAGAAGAGTCCCCAAAGAACAGGGCCTCCATCTCCACCAATAAGGATAGTCTTATACCATTGGGCTTTGGGACAGTGTTTATATAACATTTAGCAAAAGGAATGTACTTAACCATAGCAGGGGAAAAACATTCAGAGCAGGTGTAAAAGAAATAAATTAGTGTGAATACCGTGAGTTTAGGAAATCAACTTCTCTCTACCTTAAAGCATTCCACTGTTTCCTTGTAGGTCAAAGAAATGGAGCCTGAAGGGTTGTGCAGTTTCTATTTCAAAGAGAAGCCTCCATTGTCTTGAGACAGCTGGTCCCACTAAGATGGTATGATGGGATTACCTACGAAGGGCACTACCAGAGCAAACATGGTGTCAGAGAATTTAATTGATTCAGCTGAGCACAGATTTCCAGTGTAGATCGTGCTGCTGGTCTGCCAATCCAAAGACTCGGGGCCAGCCAGAACTCTCAAGTGACCATGGAGTTAAGCTAATATAGACTGAGAACAAAACACATACACAGAGCAAAGGCAGTCAGGCGATAAGTATGTAGAGACACGTGCCAGGTACAATGGTGAGTGCTGGGGATACAAAGAAAGGCACTCAAGATCTAAGAGAGACAGCAAGCAAACAAATATGTACAAACACACTATATATGGATAATTAATGTGGAGGGAATGGATAAAACCTGTGTGCCAAGAACCTTGCCTCATATTTTACAGAAATAATTGAGGCCAGTCCCCTTGGGTTCCCTCTTCTCTCCTCTTCCTTATCTCCTATCACTCGGGTACCACCTGCCTCTATCAGCTTCTCCTCCCTCCTCCCCCGTCTTACAAGATGAAGTGATTACTGCTTACTCCTTACCAAGGCTTACTCTCTGCTTGTTAAAGTGATTCCATTCTATCCAGTCTCCTCCAACAGATTGACTTCTCTGTCATCCTCACTCATTCACTCATTTTCATTCTTTTCCTCTGTACTGGCTCATTTCCTATTGTCTACAAACATTCCTGCTGTCCACAAACAACATTCCAACTCTCTACAAACATTCCTATTGTCTCCTCTATTGGGGGGGGGAACCTCTCACTTGATCCTTCCCTCCTGGCTAACTATTGTCCTATATCTCTTCTTCCCTTTGTAGCTAAACTCCTTTAAAAGGTGGTTGATTATAGATGCATTGACTTTTTCTCCTCCCACTAATTCAGCTTCCAGCCTTACCATTAGACCGAAACTGTTCCCTCCAAAATGACTGAGTTCTTAGTTGCCAAATCCAATGGATTTTTCTCTATTCCCATTCTCCTTGACCTCCCTACAGCCTCTACACTGTTGATTTCTCTCTCTCTCCTTTTTGATCCTCTCTTCTCCCTTGGTTTTGGCAACACCACTCTCTCCTGATTCTCCTTCTACCCATCTGACTCCTGGATCCTCACCCAGATCGTACCCTCTAATGGTATGTCTCCCATAGGGTTCTGACTTTGGCCTTTCTATACTACTTTTCAGCACTTCTGTACTACTTCCCCTTAGTTCCCATGGATTTAGTTACTATCTCTGTGCTGATGACTCTAAAATCTATCTCTCCTGCCCCAAACTCTGCTGATCTCCAGTCTCAAATCTCCTACTGCCTTTCTTTCAGACATCTTGAACTGGATGTCCAGTTCAAGCTCAATTATTGATGTCATTGCCTCAGGCGTCAATCATTAAGCTCAATATGCTCAAAATGGAACTTAATATTTTTTCCCCTGAGCTCCATCCTCCTCTTTCCCTTCCCTGTTACTATAGAGGGCAACACCATCCTCCCAGTCTGGGCCATTTTCTCTAGCTGTCCCCTATGCCTCTCCCTTCTCTGCTCCAACCACTCACCTCCCTGACTTCCTTTAATTCTCAACCAAAAGCTCACCTTTTATTGGAAACCTTCTTAATTCTAGTGACTTCCTTCTGTTAATTAATTTCTATTTATCCTGTATGTAGCATGCTTCACATATATATTTGTTCACCTGCTGTCCATCCACTCCCATTAAATTGTGAGCTCCTGGAGGGCAGGGACGGTTCTTTTTCTCTTTCTTTTTTTTTTTCTTTTAGGCGATTGGTGTTAAGAGACTTCCCCAGGGCCACACAGCTAGTAAGTGTCAAGTGTTTGGTCTGAGGCTAGATTTGAACTCAGGTCCTCCTGACTTCAGGGCTGGTGCTGTATCCACTGTGCCACCTAGCTGCGCCCCCCCCCCGATTTCTTTTTCTTACTTGTATCCTCGGCACTTACCCTAGTGCCTGGCATGTAGTATGTGCTTGATAAATATGTATTAACTGATGGAAGGACTGTGTTTTTACCTTTTTATATTTCCGGCTATTTACCACAGTGTCTGGAACATAATAATTGCTTAATACTTGTTGACGGACTGACTATTTGAAAGAATCCATTACCTTTGATTAAAACAGAGAACTCCTGTTGTCAAAACCATACAAACCAAATGAGAGAAAAATGAGTTGCTCTGACAGCCATGAATTATATTCAAGGAATGTAATAAAGTTAGGAGAACAATTTATATATTGTAATTTATGTTGTAAAGGATAGCAGTTTTGAGAGGCTGTAATCAACATAATGATAGATTTGGAGTTTGATATTTTTCTGCCCTTTTAAATATATATAAATCTTTGTGTCTATTAATAAATGCCAAGTTCATAATAAAAAATAGGGTTTTTTTTTAACAAAAAGAAAGGAACAACCCTCATTTTAGATGAAATTCGACCATATCTGGTGTTTTTTTTAATCAAGCATTGCTGGTCATAGCTTCTATTTTAATATGTGTGTACCCACCATGTGAAAAGAGTAAGGCAGTTTAAGAAAAAAATGAGCAGGTAAAATGTTGGTGCTTGTCAAAATCTTTGTTAAAGCATATATAAACACGTGTACACAAACACAAAAACCACAGTGGAGCCACGTGGAGAGCACAACAGAGTATCTGTACACATCTTCATCAGTCTGACCAAGGCTATGTGACCCTGGGCCTTAACCTCTGTTTGCCTTGATTCAC
Organism: Phascolarctos cinereus; assembly: GCF_003287225.1. Lineage (NCBI taxonomy): Eukaryota > Metazoa > Chordata > Mammalia > Diprotodontia > Phascolarctidae > Phascolarctos > Phascolarctos cinereus. The sequence goes on from NW_027556402.1 coordinate 29,381,560, forward strand.
TGGCAAAGGAAATGGCAAACATTCTAGTGTCTTTGCCAAGAAAACCCCATAGCGGGTCACAAAGAGTCAGACGTAACTGAAGAACATAACAATAGCTTTCAAAGCTGTCCTGCTTGTCTGTGCTTCTTTCTGTATTACTTCTCCTCTCTCCTTTCCATTAAAAAAAAAGTGTCAATAAGCCTCCTTCAATTCATTTCATTTCTTTTTATGCTATTCATAATGGTCAGGCCTAACTCAGGCAGGTATCCTGTCTGTTCAAGTTCAATGCTGTAGCAAAAAATCGAGGCAATTGTAGTTCATTCAACAGTTAGCAAAAGATTTACTTACCCAAAGCATTGAAAGAATATTCAGGAAGGATACTCCAACAGTTAGCCTGCGTAGATGTCTCCTTCCCTGCTCCCCCCGCCACCCACCTCCACCACAAGGCAGAGTGTGGTGACTCCTTCAGTCTTGGACTTCACCAAGGCTAAAAGGGCCCTGAATCCCTGTGTGTGATGAACTTTTATGCCCTTAGTTGACCAGGAAGCTAAAACTGATAAGATCAAAAGTTACCAGAAGTTTACTTCAAAGAAAAAGCAGCTCTAGCATTAGCCCCATGGGATAGCCTTATCTGTTTCCCTTTCAGGGGAAAAAAAAATCCTAACTTGTAAAGGAAGAGTTATTCCATGCCTATGCCTATCCCACCTCACCAACCTACCCCATCCCCCCATAAAAGAAAAACAAAGCCTTTGTGATGAACATATGTAGCATACATATTTTGGTTCACTTTCCCAGAACCAGGCTGCTACGTTGTTCTAGTAACCCAAATGGTTTTGGGAGTATGTTTTCTGTATTGCCATCAGTTCAATCTCCTGCTGGCTGTGTTCCTCAGTTCTATTTAACCACTTAACACTGAGTCGCCTTCTTCAAGGAATATTTCCATCAAAGATACAGGAAGAACAAAGTACAGATATTTCCCCAATACATCAGGGTCATACTCTCCCCTAAGCCACCGCAGCCTCTGAGGATAGCTTTTATGTAGCTCAGCTTTTACGTAATATCTTTCCCAACAAGTTCAAATCTAAAGGTGAAATTAATGCTGGATGAATCCTTGTCTCAGCTACAGCTGGGCTGAAATCCTTGAGGTCACTCCCAAAGATAATTCCTTGCTCCACAGGGCACTGATGCTACACTGGCTGTAATTCTGAACATCCTGAACACCAGAATGCCAAGGTGCCCTCTAGACCTTTTGAACTGGCAAGATTGTAGGCTCCAATCCTTTTGCCAGTTGCCATGAAGGGAGGAGTTACCAAGGAATGCTGAAGTCAAAGAAAAAAATGGCTGAATGCCTCCACAGCCAAAGAGCCCCACGTGGTTAGCCAGTTACCTATTGTCCACACATGTTCCATGATCTCTCCAAGGCACTTCTACTCCACATTATCAGACTCTTCTGGAAGCAGGTTCCCCAGCACGTCCACAAAAGAGAATACTATTATAGGCACTCTTCCCAGGTACCATTTCATAAGCATGTCAAGCAAAACAAATGTCCACATTGGCTTTTTCTGAAAGTGCATGTCTTAGAATGAATCTTGAATCCATCACCTCTCTGTCAAGATTTGGGTAAATATGTTTTGTCACCAGTCCTTTGGAATTGTGTTTTGTCATTGCATTGATCAGAATTCTTAAATCTTTCAAAATTGTTTTTCTTTATAATGATATTATGTAAATCATTCTCCTGGTTTTGATAATTTTGTCATACATTAGCTCATATATGTCTTCCTAAATTTTGCTGAAACCATCCATTCCATCATTTCTTATAGTACAATAGTATTTCATCACATTCATAATTCACAATATGTTGTCACTCCCTTAATTTCCAGGTATGTTTGGTTCTTCTTCTGCAAAAATAGCTGCGATGAGAAAGTTTATATGTATAGGTTTTTTCCCCTTACTTTGAGCTCTTTGAAGCATAGACCTAGTGGCAGCTGGCTATGAAGTTTATTGACTTTTGGGAGGCATGGTTCCAAATTGCTTTTTTAAATGGCAACCAACAGTGCATTAATGAGTAAATGGTATTTATAGATTTTTCATAAAGCCATTTAGCAGAATTCAAATTAAGCAAGATTGCAATTCAGGAATCTTTATTTCAAGGATATTCCTTTTGCTGTTAAACATAAAAGAAGTATCTTGAGAGGGAGCACAGTACACTGGATAAAGACTAGAAATTATAGAGTAGATGCTAATCTATAGTGGTCGAGGGGGTTACCTCACTGGAAGTTCTGTACACCAATTGTTAGGGGAAGGCATAAAGCCAGGACCATGTTAGGTCCTGTTTGGTATTGAGGTGAAATGAGGCACTCATAAATTATTGAACATAAAGAGGTTCACTTCCCATCTGCTATTAGAAAGCATAGCGCCTCCTAATAATACCATCACTTGAGCTCTGCCAGGCCCTTTCTGGGAAGGAGTTACCTGAGTTATCTCAGAGAAAAGGAAGCCTACCAACTGAGGTAGATAGAAGCTACTTTTCCAAGGGTGTACAGAAGGCACAAAGATGTTGAGGCCAAGGCAACTAGAAAAAGTTGTCACAGACAACTTCTAGGAAATTGGATATGTGACCTGGGCACATGAGTGCACAAAGCTGTTGATTAGCAGGATCAGACCTCTTGCCTTGAGATGGGAAAGTGCCATTTTGCCAGTTGGGGACATGTCAACAGCCAGTTGGGTTAGATATGTCCTCCATCTGAAACAAGGAGCACTTTTTTCTTTCTTTAGAGGGATCATATGCTCCTACTCACACAACATAATATCACTGTCCCAAGGTTCATGTTGGCACTGGACCAACTCTTCAACCCCTTCTATTTTTTAACATTCCAACCTGGTTGTTTAAAATATGTCTTTGGTGGGTGCTGTCATGCCCCACAAACAACTGTGCAATGGGAGACATCATTGGTCTTAACTCCAAATGAGGAGAGTCTTTGATTGTCTAGTATTGTGCTCTTTACCCCAGATCACTTGGCTAGACCCATTGCCAGTCCTCAGTATAGCTAAAGTTTATCATCACTCTATCCCTCAAGTCTCTCTCACATGCTGGCCATAAAGTTTGGAGCTCAGCTAGCCTTGATGACTGCCAAAGTCCAGTCCTTTATTCTACTCCCATAGCAGGTAGAGTCATTAGTAACCAGGTAAAATGTTATTCCTCAGGAATCAAGTCCTGATAGGTGAGGCGTCCTTTGGGCGAGCAGAGGGGACAAGGTTACAAGATCTGGACTGGATGCTTCTGTCTTTGGGCACTTGTTTGTAACAGGCATCAACATCAAAGGGACCCAGAAGCATGAATTTAAATTTATCATTTCTATATAGCAATAGAAGTTTCTTGTCACCTACTGATCTTGTTAGAGGGACTGTATTGTGTTAACCAATCCATAATAAGCAACTCTGCACAAAGGGTGGTTGGTGCTGTGACATCTGTTCAGCAGCAACATAGGCTCAGAAACAGGTGAACAAATGTTTTTCAAAAGTGTTTAGTGAGTGGCCACTTTGAGAATCGTGTAGCTTCAGAAGGCTGACAGTCACTTATTCTGGCCATCATTTAGTGCTTGCCAAAAATTCTACTCATGGGGCAGCTAGGTGGTGTAGTGTATCAAACACTGGCCTTCAAATCAGGAGAACCTGAGTTCAAATTCAGCCTGAGACACTTGACACTTACTAGCTGTGTGACCCTGGGCAAGTCACTTAACTCTGCCTCATCAAAAAAACAAAGAGACAAAAGCTCCATTTAGCTTGGTCTTTCTGTCTAAAGATCTCCAGAAATATTTTCCTTGCAAGGTCATAAGGGCCTAAGTGAAGAAACAGCTGGACAGCCTACTCTAGATCTTTCATGGCTGTGCCCTATTGGGACACTGCTTGAAAGCAGTCGAACATATAGGTAACTTCATAAATAAGTGTACTCCAAAAGTTGAAGAATCCAACAAGTCTTTGGGCTTCCTTCATAGATCATGGGGAAGCAAATGGCAATAGTTTATTCTGAACTGTGCCCAGAATCCTCTGGGTTTTCTCCACCTACTGTGTTCCCCAAAATTTGACTTAGTAGGCTAGACTCTAGAACTTTTTGGGGTTGATTTCCCACCACTTATCCCTCATGTAGGCCACCATCTAATCTAGTACTTCTGCCTCCATGACCACATCTGGTCTGATCAATGTTATGTCATCAATGTAATGGTATACATCAATGCCTTCAGCAAAGGAGGCCTCTTTCAGGTCTCTGCGCACCATAATGTGGCAGTATGAGAAAGAATAAGTAGCCCTGGGAAGGGATGGTGAAGGTTTACTGATTGGACTCTAGTGAAAGCAAATTGTTCTTGACTATTCTCCACTACAGGAATAAAGAGAAAAAAATTAAAAACCTTTGGTGAAGTCAATAACACTATGCTACTCACTGTGGGTCTTGGCTACCATATCTATGACATTGAGGAAATGAGGAAACAGCTATACTGATAGATGACTTTGATCACTGACCTATCATTGCTAAGTTGCTGAGAGCCATCTGACTTCTTCACAGGCATTATAAGTCTGGTCCAAGGGGAATTGATATAACTAAATGCTTTAGCTTCTACATTTGCTTCACTGGAGAAGAAATATCTTTTACCTTCCTGAGGACCTACTACGGTTTGGTGTTGATTGTATGGGATTATTTGGGTAACTGTAAGGGTTTTCATTTGGCCATGCCTGCAGTAACCCATATAAAGGTTCTTGAAAGGAACTGAACAGATGCTGATTCCCAAGAGTCCATGATCAACCCTTCTTTGAATTTTCTGAAGGAGATAAGGAGTACAGAAGATGCCTCAGGCTTGAGTGAGGTTGAATAACTGCTGATGCCTTGGTGCTGAATTTCCCAATACAGTGTTACTAGTACCCCAATTAGCTAAGCATCAATTGCTTTCATATCAGCCCCATGTTTTAGCAACCACACCCAAAGCTATCTCCAGCAGAGGGCAAGGTGGCATGTTCTAGGACTCATCTCCCTCCATTCCCAGAATGCCTATACATACTTACAGCAATATTTCCTCAAACCACAACTTTCTCAACCTCATACTCTAATTTCATAAAATGATCAGCCCACACCAATATTGATGCATGGCAGGAGAAGTTCATAGCTGAAGTCTGAAGCTATTCTGGTAGGGCTGCACCAGAGAGGGTAGAATATAATTGCCCACAGGTCACAAGGTTTGACCTCATTATGGGATGGGGCCCATAAGCCCAATCAATCAAACTCATTTACTTTAGGAATTTTACTCTGTCCCTTGGTAAATCCCTGTGGAGAATTGACTGTAATGGGAATTCACCTTAACAAAGGCCAAGTGACACTTTCCCATTTGGAGGCCCTATTAAATGTAGCTGATTCTGTAAAAATATGTTATCAGAGAACTTCCTCAGACTATGGAAGTCATATGTGGACAGCGAGCATTGGCTCCATTATACCAAGCCCTCAGGAGCCATTACTTCCATTGACACATCAGATTTCTCCTTGAATTTCTCCTGCAACCACCCCAACTTCTCTCTAATTGCTATTCTCCCATCTCTTGGTGCTCAATTTATTGGCTCAGATCATTTTCAGTTTTATAATGCTAGTAGATCCAAAGATTGATACAAGGAGTTTTCTCACAATTATACATTTCAAGCAAGTTGGCTCCATATTGATCAATAAGTTATTGTTTATATGTTCCTCTGGTTAGGTATAGATGCTTGTGGGGAGTGGCACGCTTCTTTTCCTAATTTCAGGGAATTGTACCTGTTTGCTCTCCCCCTCTGAATCCGGAACATCTCTAATCTTTCCTCCAACTAGAAATAAGATTGTATACTGATTAATCATTTCCTTTTCATTAATTGGTCTTATTTGATTAATTGTTTTTAATGTATAATAGTCTGTCTCCCCCTGTATTTGGGATCCGGGGCCAAAGCTGAGGAAGGTGACTGGTCCCAATTTGTTAGGCAATTGGCATGCGTTGCTTAAATAAATCTAAATCCTTGGAAGCTTAAACCTTTGTTTCCTCAGTTATTTCATCTTTCGCATGCCACAATGTGTGTCAAATTTTTGTAGCCTACAATGATGTTTTACATAGTTTCTACCATACCCTTGTCTAAGCCGCATTGATCACCACATTCAGGTTCCTTAAAGATAATCCCTCTGTAACTTCCTGTGGCAAAGGCCAAGTCCTGAATTGCATTCACAAACCCTTCTGTTTCCACAAATGAGCATGACTCAGGCTTTTTTTGATGCTTTTTTGTTGACGCATTGTTGGCTAGGTTCATGTAGATGTCATCCACAGATGCACTTTGGATTCATTCTTGGATTTCAGCCATGTAAGCTCCATTTAGAAGTAAATTCATGGTATGTACCTGTTATCAGTTTTTACTATTGCTCAGTGAAGTGATATCTGCCTATTCTAAAATTATTTCTATAGGTTTTTTTTAAAGCCTGTTTACTCTATATTCTAAAGCTCAATCCTGTTCCTCATTTTTGGTGAGGAAATGTTAACCTTTCTATAGATATATTAGGGTGTAGGGCCTTGTGCTTTGTTAATATGATGTAAGGCTTGAGTTAAAAAAAAATTCTGAAATTCCTTGTGGGATTTACAAAAGTGTTACAAAAGCATATATTAAAACTGATATTTTATAGATGTTCATTGTTTTAAACATGTTCTTCCCATTATGCTTTGATTTCAGGAAGCTAAGTCTTAATGAATTCGGATCCAACTGTCACCTGGGATAGCTTATGCTCAATGTGAGTTTTTTATTTTTGGGCCTGTAATTTCATCAGTGTGAGGAGTTCTCCAATGCACAAACTCTCTACTTTACAGATGGACAGAGATTATATAATGAATTGCCTAAGGCAGTGAGAGATGTAAACCATATGTATCAGAGGCAGGGATTGAACCCAGGCTGTCCTGATTCTGAGAGCAGCCTTTTATCACTTATACCTTTTGGAAGAAATCTATGTAACAATATCCCACACAGGAGATTTTCCAAGTCTACATCATTAAAGAATCAGAGCAAAAGAGTGTGATTGACAGTGGGGGCATTTATTACAAGTATGCCTGTTGTATGAAGATGAGCTTTGCTGTATCCAGGTTTATTACCTTATTACCAGGTTTACAGTTTTGGGTTACACCAACATACAAGAACTTTGTACTGTATCATGGGAGGTGTTGCTATTTGCATTGGTAGGAAAATTATCTATGCCTAAAAAATTAAGTGTTCTTGAAGTAGTGACATACTTAAATGACAAGTATATTAAAATATATGCAAAAGAGCAAAATAAAATAAAATAAGAAAAGCAAGCCAGTATACAAGATGAAACAAACATTAAAAAAAAAGCCCAGGAGATTAATTTGTTTGAAATCTTTGGTTGAAAATATTACTTTCAGGTAGTTTCCTGCTGAACTAAACTTACTTTTGTCCCTACTGTTCCATATGTGTTTGACCTCTTTTTCACTCAGTTAAGTTAATTTGCCAATTCAACACTAGTCCCTAATGTATTAATCACCTTCTTTCACTCCTCCTCTCTCCCCCCACCAAGTTGGGATTAATGTGGATTTGATGTACTTCAACAAAAGATTTTTGAGGACACCAAAAATTTTTGGCTGTATGGAGAAATCTAGTACTTGTATTGATACTACATACAGTTACTATTACTATTATTAATCACAATTACTGTTACTATTAATGAAATGCTGTGAAAAATGGCTGTTTTAGCTGTCTCTGGAAAAACTATTCAGAGCTTGAGAGAAGCCCAAGAAACTATTTTTGTCATAGATAGAAACTGGAGAAGACAGAAATAAAGAGGGTAAAGAGGCCTTATTTCTTGACTGAAATGTTTCAACATATATCTTATGAAGAAGTTGAAGAGGACTCACAGTATATGAGGAAAAACTCAGTAATCTGCATTTGTTTAACCAATATCTGTCAAAGATGATTTGTTATCTTCAAGCATTACTGCTTAGTGAAAGAGAGAAATTAAAATTGCATTTTCCCCTTGTTTATTGATAAATGTCTGCTCAAGTCACTTTGATTTAATTTTAAAAGTGAGAGCATTGGGGAAGGGGGAAGGTAATGAGTTCAGTTTTGGAGTGTTGAGTTTAAGATATCTACAGGATATCAGTTCAAGACATCCAACAGATCTATTAATTCACATTTAACCTGTCTCCCAGTCTCCACACTGATATCTTTCTCTAGCTTTGTTCAACAATACCTAAATAATAGTGAAGGCAGAAGTTGGTGGGAGTAATCCAAGGCTGAGACTTGGCAGGGGAATATTGGATAGATAAGGGCCAAGGGACTCAAGAGAAAAGGACAGTGAAGAGTTAAACTGATTGAATCTTGGGCTCCCGTAAAAGAAACATAGTCAACATTTGGAGTATTTACATTTAAAGGAGTAAAATTTCATTTTATGAAAAACATTGACAATTGCAGATCATCTGGAGGAGAACAATTAGGATGGTGAAGAGAACCAAAAAAGAATTGGTTTAAGAACTGGGATTGTCTAAACTGGAGAATAAAAGACAAAGGAGTGGACGGATAGATATCTTTAAGGGTAAAGGAGAGCATAGCCAATGTAGTGGTGTTGAGGACTGGAGGTCATAGCAAAGATGAAGAAAAGAGTTAAGGGTTTCCAAAAAAAAAAAGTTATGGGTTTCAAGATAGAGAGGTGAAATGGCAACAGATTTTGATCAGATAAGGGAATTCCAGAGTTTATAAATATGTAAGTGGTATATAATGATCTCTTAGTTGCCAAATCTAATGGCCTTTTCTCAGTCCTCATTCTTCCTGACTTCTCTGCAACCTTTGACACTGTTGGTCATTCTCATCTGTCTGATACTTTCTTCCCTCTGAATTTCAGGATACCACTCTCTCCTGGTTTTCCTCCTACCTATAAGACCACTCCTTCTCGTCTCCTTTACTAGATCCTCCTTCATATCACGCCTTAGATATCCCTCAGAATCCTCCCTCTCAAAATACTACTTCACTCGAAGATCTCATAAGCTTCAATGGATTTAATTACCATCTTTATGCTGATGATCTTAAATCTCTGTATCCTGCCCCAGTCTCTCAACTGAACTTCAATCTTGCATCTCCAATTGCCTTTCAGACATCTCAAACTGGATATCCAGTATATGTGTTAAACTCAGTATGTCCAAAACAGAACTCATCTTTCCTCTTAAACTCTCCAACCTTCCCTATTACTGTAGAAGGTAACACCATCCTCCTACTTCCTCAGGCTTGCAATCTAGGAGTCATCTTGGATTCCTCACTATCTCACTACCCCATATCCAAGATGTTGCCCAAATATGCCTCCTTCTCTCCTCTGTCACCGCCACCATTCTAGTGTAGACCCTTAAGCTAGTGAGTCTGCCTGCCTCCACTCCAGTCCATCACCCATTCAGCTACTAAAGTGATTTTCCTAAAATGCAAGTATGATCATACTACTCCATATACATGCACACACAATAAACTCCAGTGGCTTCCTATTGCCTCCAGGATCAAATACAAAATGCTGTTTGGCATTCAAAACTCTTCAAAACCTAACCCCTTCTAACCTTTCCAATCTTTTTACACTTACTCCCTGACACATACTCTTTAATCCAGGGACACTGGCCTCTTAGCTATTCTACATACAAGATGTTCCATCTCATAGCTCTCAGCATTTTCTCTAGCTGTCCCCCATGCCTGGAAAGCTCTCTTTCCTCCACTCTGACTACTGACCTCCGTGCCTTTGGGTCCCAACTAAAACTCCATATCCTACAGGAAGCCTTCCCCAACCCCTCTTAATTCCCCTGCCTTCCCTCTGTTAATTATTTCCTTTTATCCTGTACATAGCTCACTATGTATATATTTGTTTGCATGTTGTCTCCCCCACTAAATTGTGAGCTCCTTGAGGGCAGGGACTATCTTTTCCCTCTTTTTGTATCTTCAGCACTTAGCTTGGTGCCTGGTGCGTAGTAAGAGTTAAATAAATGTTTACAGAATTGAATTGCATTTGTGGGTTATGACAAGATTAATGGTATGACCATCTCTGTGTGTACATAAGGTTGAACAGTCATGGGAAATGAATAAGTTGTACAACCGGGAGGTTAGGGCGTTTGAGGAGCTATATATATATATATAATATATATGTTGAAATCCCATAGTCTGAGGGCAGGAGTTTAGGAAAGACTGCAAGCCAGGCATTGAACTCATTGGGGAAAGAACAGGAATGTCTTGGAGGTCAGTAGATAACAGCTACCAGAATTAATTGGGTGGTAGATATGGATTTAGTAAAGTTTGAAGGAGGAGAGTGAAATGCTAGAAGTGGCAATGAGGAGCAAAGAATATTCTAATCCATGTTAACCAGTGAAATTTTTAGCCCCAGGAACCAGGCTCTTTAAAAGAACTGGTTAATCCTAAAGTTTAATTATTTTTCAGATTCCTCTTCCTGGTACAGTTGTTCAGAGACCTCACCCTAGTTAATGGTGATTATCCAATGTACTTCTAAGATTTTTATCTCTGAAGGTGAGGCTATAAACTTGGTAATGGTTATTACCCAATAAATGCCAAATAGTTCTGGTGATTTTGTCTCCTGTGAACACTATAGTTATCGATTTTCATTTAAACAGAATCTAAATTTTTAAAAATGTTTTTAATGCAACCAAAATTGGTTGGGAAGCAGAAAACTGGGAAAGAATTTTTACAACCAGCATCTCTGATAAAGGCCTCCTTTCTAAAATATATAGAGAACTGAATCAAATTTATAAGAATTCAAATCTCCAATTGATAAATGGTCAAAGGATATGAGCACGCAGTTTTCAGATGAAGAAATTAAAGCTATATATAGTTATATGAAAAAATGCTCTACATCACTATTGATTAAAGAAATGCAAATCAAAACAGCTCTGAGGTACCACATCACACATATCAGATTGGCTAACATGACAAAACAGGAAAACGATAAATGTTGGAGAAGATGTAGGAAAATTGGAATACTAATGCATTGTTGGTGGAGTTGTGAACTGATCTAACCATTCTGGAGAGCAGTTTGGAATTATGCACAATGGGCTATAAAACTGTGCATACTCTTTGACCAGCCATACCACTTCTTTGTCTGTATTAGAAAGAGATCATACAAATGCGAAAAAGACCCCCATGTACAAAAATATTTATAGCAGCTCTTTTTGTGATGTCAAAGAATTGGAAATTGAGGGGATGTTCATCAATTGGGGAATGACTGAACAAGTTGTGGTATATGAATGTAATCGAATACTATTGCGCTATAAGAAATGATAAACAGGCAGACTTCAGAAAAACCTGGAAAGACTTATATGAACTGACGTTGAGTGAAATGAGCAGAACCAGAACATTGTACACAGTAACAGTCACATTGTATGATGACTAACATTGATAGACTTAGCTCTTCTCAGCAATCTAAGAATCTAAGACACCTCCAAAAGACTCATGATGGAAAATGCTATCCACATCCAGAGAAAGAACTATGGAGTCTGAATGTAGATCAAAGCATACTATTTATTCTCTTTTTTTGTTTTGTTTTGGTTTTGGTTTTGTTTTGTTTCATTGTGTTAGGTTTCTTCTTTCTTGTGGTTCCTCCCATTGGTTCCAATTCTTCTTTACAACATGACTAATGTGAAAATGTTTATTATAAATGTATCTGTAGAGCCTATATCAGATGGCACACCATCTTGAGAAGGAGGGAGGGGTAGGAGGTGGAGAAAATGAAAAACTCAAAAGTTTATGGAAGTGAATGATGAATACTAAAACAAATTAATTTTAAAAATGTCTTTATTGATATTTTGTTTTCATATTTCCCTGTCCCAAAGCCCATTGGTATGGGACTCTCTCCTTATTGGTAGTGATGAAGGTCCTGCCCTGTGTGAGGGACAGGGCCGAGTTACAGCAAGAGAGCTCCAGCCTTCTTCAGTCTTCTTAGGGACTCTTCAATCTTCAAATCACTTTTGACCCTTCTGGCTTCTAGCTTCAAGAAGAAAGATGGAAGAGGCCAACCCTACTTTAGCTTGCTGAAGGAAAAGAGTCTAGGAGTGCATGAGAGGAGCTGGCAGGTTCCAGCATGTCCCTATTACTAGCTTACTACTCTAGAGATTTTGAAGAGTTTTCTCTTGGGTGAAATCTAGAACTAATTCTCTCTCTCTCTCTCTCTCTCTCTCTCTCTCTCTCTCTCTCTCTCTCTCTCTCTCTCTCTTTCAATTCAGCTGAGCCAATTCACTTCCAATGGGAGAGCTCCTTTACTCTGTATTGTCTGGAATATATCATCCTTCATATACCTTCTGTGATTTCTGTTTTGCTACAATTTGGATAAATAGGTTTCTTTGCTATTCTCTGTGCGTTCATTGTGGAACTGGTATGGGGGGGGAGGGGAGAGAGACTATAGAGCTGGGATCTCCCTTCCCGCAATAGTGAGAAACAGTGATCAAAAAGACTGAACCTAATCATATCTTAGATAGATAGAATTCTAGCTCAGTACTCCCTCTCTATAAGGAGAGCAGAGTGGCCTCTGGCCCAACTTCCTACTTCCCCTCCTGGCTGGAATTAAAGTATCCCTTGGAGAAGAGAATTGGGAGAAGGCTAGAGGTGTCTATTCTGACTTCCTTAAAGCCACAGAGCCACACCCCATGCTACATGTGTGGGATGGCCTCACCACCCATGGAGCCTCTCCTTACATGCAGGCCTCTCCTTACATGTGAGAGCACTGTCCCTAGGATTACAACTTCTGATTGCTGTGAGAAGAGAGTCCCACGCCAATGGGCTTTGGGATAGGGGTTCCCCCTCCAGCTCCCAGAGAGTAGTCCCATATGACAAATAGTATATTTTAGAAAGGAGTGGGGGAAGTCAGTACAACTTATTGATGTATTGAAAAAGTCCAAAAACATGTGCAATGTGTAACACCTGTGGATCTCCCACCTCCATGAAGAGTATCTTCTTTTATCTCTTCATTCAAGTTCTGCTTGATCTTGATAATTTGTAACATTTACTTTTGATTTTTTACTGTGCCTTTGTTCTTTCTATTTACATTGGTAGAGTTATTGTGTATATTATTTTCTTGGTTCTGCTTACTTTACTCGGCATTAGTTTATATGTATCTTCCCATACTTCTCTATATTTATCACACACATCATTTCTTAGCACAATAAGTCTTACTTTCTTGCTTAATCAATATTATCACATTCCTATACCACAATTTGTTTAGCCATTTTTTAATTGGTGGAATCTACTTTGTTTCCAATTCTTAGCTATCACAAAAAGTGCTGCCATAAATATTTTGTTGTATATGGATTTTTTTAAAATGATCACTTCCTGGTGGTATAAACCCAATAATGGAGTCTCTGATTCAAAGGGTATAGATATTTTATTCACTTTGTTTGCAGAATTCCAAACTGCTTTGGATACAAAATGGTTGTATCATTTTACAACTTCACCAACAATGTATCATTGTGCCTATCTTTCCACAACCCCTTCAACAATGACTCTTGCTGTTTAAATTTTTTTTTTATCAATTTCCAGGTATGAGGTAAAACCTCAGGATTATTTAGATTTACATTTCTCTTATTATTAGTCATTTGGAGCATTTTTTATGTGGTTGTAAATACTTTGCAGTTATTTTTTTGAGAACTGTTTGCTTATATATCTTGACCACATATCTTTTGATGAATGGCTATTATATGTACATATATATATATATATATATATATATATATATATATATATATATATACACACACACACACACACACACACACACACACACAATAGAGAATACATAATATATGCTTTATATGTTATATAGGTCTATATTGTATATATATAGATAGATATAGATATACATAGTTTATATATCTTGAATACCAAACTCTTATTAGAGAAATCTGATATGAATTTTTTTTATTCAACTACTTCCTTTCTTATCTTAGATGAATTAATGTTGTCTGTGCAGAAGCTTTTCAGTTTCTATTTCATCATTTATAATTGCCACTATCTCTTGTTTGATAAAGGTTATCTGTCCTACACATAACTGTTAGAGGCATATGATCTGTTTTTCTCCTAATTTCTTTATAGTATGATCTTTAATATTAAGGTCTATATATTTAGAATGTATCGTGGAGTGTGGTGTAAGATGTTGGTCTAAGCTTGTTTTTGCAGGCTGCTTTCCAATTTTCCTAGAAGTTTTTATCAGATAGAGAGGTTTTTTTTAAAAAAAAACATAATTTGAATTTAATGAAGTAATTCATTGTCTCATTCAATAGACTTCAAAAACTTGAAGATAGCCATCTCTTCTTTCTTAATTCTTGTCTTTTCCACCTAACCTTTTCCAGTGCCTTCAGCTAATCCTTGTATGTTGTGGTTTTAGGGTTATAAGATAGGAGGTAGATCTTGAGTTGGGGGGAACTTAGCTAGTCCTACCCTTTTGCAGATGAAATAATCAAGGCCCACAGAGGTGGCAAATTGCCCAAGGACACACAGATTCTAGGAGTTAAGACCTGAATTCTAATCTGGTCTCAGCTCTTACTAGTTGTGTGACTCTGAGCAAGTCACAACCCCTATCTCAGTTTTCTCATCTGTAAAATGAGAATTACAGCATCTATCTCCCAGGGTGGTTGTGAGGATCAGATGAGATGATAATTATAAAACACAATGCAGTGCTTGGCAGATAGTAAGCACTAAATAAATGTAAGCTATTATAATTTTTTTTTATTAAGTATGAGATTATAGATTTAGAACTGAGAGAGATCCTGGAGGTAATCTAGTCCAGTTCCCTTATTCACAGTTAAGGAAACAATGACTCAGAGAGATAGGTATATGTAGCTAAGTAATGAATTGCATTTAAAAAAAAAATCCTAAGAGTCTTAGAAAGCCCCAAACTCAAAATTTGTTAACCTGAAAAAAAGCATAACTTGGCATCCCCAAAACCAAATCTGATCTTGGGCTCCACTAATAAAAATAGAGTTGACGTTTAGAGTATTGAGAGTTCCTTTTAGGAAAGATATGGACAGCTGTAGACGATCCAAAGAAGGGCAATCAGTATGGCAAAGAGAACGGTGGAGCAACAGACTGAAGAAATGTAGAAGTCAAAGGAGTGGACTTGTAGATGTCTTCCAAGTATCATAAGATCAAGAAGACCATCTAGTTCAGCCCCTTCACTTTGTATATGAGGAAACTGAGGCCCAGTTTTTCTTGAGCGACATGATCAAGGTCAAAATTGTAGGGATGTGCTGGAGCCAACTCAAAAAGGCTCAGGGAAAGCTAATCGTTAAATTTTCAGTGTGAACATTTACACCTCAGAAAATGGCAAATAAATGCTTGACTTACTGTTTTGTCAATTGTTTAGACTTTAAAAAGTAACAAAAAATGTCAATAATGCAAATTAAATTTTAAACTGTGTTTTATAGATTTTTTTTCCCCCAGAGGGACTGGTTGTTAAACATTTACCAGTAAACCTCTGCATGTGTCAGGAGCAAGATTGGAGCACAGTTCCTCCGACACTAGAACTAGTACTCTTTCCAGTGTATCAAGCTGCATGTTGTCTGAGAAAAAAAGATCGATTTTGTTCACCATGGTCCCATCAGCACCACCTCCTAGGTTTGGTTAAAGAACTTCAATGTTAATTAAACATTACTGCAGAGGGAAAGGATTATGTCTTCCTCTCCCTCTGCAGTAATATTTAATGTCAAAGGAAAATCTTTAGTTCGATAGGTTTAAGGTCGAATTCTGGGTCGTCCATTCTCCAAGAAAAAACTTCAGAGGCTCCTCTTATCTTGTGTTTGTTCGTTGCAAAAACCGAACAAACATCTCCCAGTCCACAAACAGTCAAATGATATACTATTTAAACAAAGTGTTCTTGGAGGCAGAGGTTTCTGAATATAATGCCAAAGCAAACATGTTTATTTTGGCAGGATTTAAGTTGTCAGTAATACTTCGAAGTAATGGTCCAACTTCTTCATTTTACAAATAGGAAACTGAGGGCCCCTCAAAACTGAGTGACTGGCCCAAAGTCATCACTATTGTTATTGCTACCTTCAAGTCTGGCCAGAACAGGAAGCCTTTATTAACAACTGACTGCTATGTACCGTGCTCTGCCCAGTCTCTGGGGGGATAAAAATTTAAATGAAACAGTTGCTGCCCTAGTAGAATATATTAGCTGTAATAACTTGTTGCACATATTTGCGTATATATGGAATAAACGCAAGGCAATTTCCAAGTAATGTTGGCTTCTTAGAAGAATTTCTAGAGTCTTTGCTTCAAGTTTGCCTTTTGTTTTCCTGAATTAGCTGGGGTTAGAGCAAGGTCTTGAACTGAGATCCAAGGTCCCCTGGTTCCTGCTTCAGTATGTTTGCCAATATACCAGGGGTGCCTCTCTTTACCTTTTTGCAGAGGGAAAAAGTCTGGTGAAGCCAATGGACCCTTTCTCAGAATATTGTTTTTAAATGCAAAGAAGATAAAATGCATAACCAATTACAATGAAACATGGTTATCGATTTTTTTTAAAGGCACATAGATCCTGAGTTGAAAGCGCCTGCTACTTTGTTATTCAGTTATTCAGCATGGTGAGAATTAAAGAAAATAACGCAACCACAGAAAAAGCCTTTGCAAACTATCTCCATTTTGTCTCTCTATTGGTATAAATATCCATCAAAACATTCCCTGCAATTGGGCCAGATGTCTTCTATTTTGTTATTAATGATCAAGGCAGTTAAGAAGACTCCTGGTGATGTGGCAGGAGTCCAGCCTCTACCTGGACTCTCAGGTCAAATTCTCTGGTTCTGCCATTTACCACCTACTTGACCTGTGACAGTCACTTAACCATCCTGGGCATCATCTTTTTCATGTGTGAAAAGAGTGGTCTGTTCCATATCAGGACTTTTTAAACTTTTTCCACTCAGACCCCTTTCCATTTTTTCCAGAGTTGTGTGGCCCGAGGTCATGCAGTGCAAAGTGCGCATGTATGCATTTGTGTATGCAATTTGGGCACATGCTGCCAGAAACACCTTGGATTTATTATGTGTTTGATTTTTTAATTAATTTTTGGTCATTGCACATCAGCTTTTACCGTTGCCAAGTTTTTCAGGACCCACAGTTTAAGAAGCGCTACTCTAGATGACTACCAACGTTCCTTACAGATCTGAATCTATCATCTTGTAGTGAAAATTTTGTTTAGGTTCTTTGGGGCCCAAGACTTACCCTTAAATTAGTCTCTTGGGATAAAAACTCCTTGTAGATAAACCCAGTACCTGTCAGAACGTGTGAGACCAAAGGACTTAAGCTCCACATCCAAAATCTAAAAGGAAAGGAAATTCTAAATGCAAACACCATCCTCCATCCACTTGACAAACTAGCTGACTCTTCATCTATGTCTTCTGGGTCTTTTGTAAGAAGGGTGGACTTTGTATGGTGAAGTTGAGTTCTGAAAGAAGCCAAAAAGCCTGATCCAGAGTGGCATCTGAGAACAGCTGATTGCCCAAGGAAAGAGGAAAGCAGAGAATATGCCTTAATCGTCTTTGTGCATCTTGTGTGTGTCTTGCATCCCATAAATGGTGCACAATAAATGTCCATTGCTGCAAGGAAGGAAGGAAAGGAAGGAGGGAGGGGGGAAGGGAAAAGAGAGGGAAAGAAGAAGGAAGGAAGGGAGGAAAGGAGGGAGGAAGAAGGAAGGAAGGGAGGAAGGAAGGAAGGAAGGAAGGAAGGAAGGAAGGAAGGAAGGAAGGAAGGGGGGAAGGGATGAGAGAAGAAAGGAAGGACGGAAATTAGTATAGTTTTAGGCAATCTAAAATACCTGTTTTGCAAAAAGGATGACCACAATTGTGGACATGTACTATGGTTGTCCAAGGGGTCCAAGTTTGCATAAAAAATTTATCTATACAATACTTATAGATTGCTGAAAAGGGATTTCATGTTTTGAAATCTCCCCTTTTATTTCTTTTCCTATATAAAAATGAGGTAGACTTGCTAGTTTGAGTGGGGATCTTATGCTGACATTACAGTAGAGAAATTGATTACTCCTTCTTTTCATAGAAAGGCATGGGGCAGGTTTGTTATTTTATTGTATTTGTCATTCCAGAGCCTGTTGGGGTTAGAAAGTGCACAGAAACACCGGGAGCTACGTTGGACATAGAAATGGGATGGTGGTGATGCAGTTTAGGGGCGCAGGGGTCCTGGGACCCCAAAATCACAACACGCAGGTCCTGTCCATCAGAATTCAACCCAAGCCTTTTTTCAGCCAAAGACAAGGTTTATTAGAACATCCATCATATTGGGCAGACTCTTAAGGAGTCTGAACATTAGTAAACTATTGGCTAGATTTTAAGAATCTGAGCAGTGGCTAGATCATAAGAATCTAAGCAGTGGCTAGATTATAAGAATACCAGCATCTTAATGGAGACAAGGTGGATCTCATATACAGAAAGCCTGTGGGAGGGATCTAGCAGTGGCCTAGCAGTTTGGGGTGATGAGAGGAGGGGCCTAAGGAGATCTGGATGGGAGTGGCCAGTAAACTGGGGTGAACAAAACTCTGGGACCTGGACAATGGAGCCTAGCTAGGATTAAGTGTGGGAAATGGCCAGGGGCCATAGGGAGGTAAGACAATGTAGGGGAGATTGGGTGTAGCCACAATGAGAGGCCAGTTGATGGGATTATAGCCTCAGGCAAATGCCAGAGATTTGGCCTTGTGGGAAAGTCCAGGGTTTTTCCTTTCTAGGGCCAGATCCCAACCCCATCAGTAGCATACCCTAATTATTAGGGTACGGCTCCATACAAGAATGCCACAAAGCAGGAGAAACAACTTGGCTAGAATAATATTCATTTCTCATGTCTTAAGAGCTGCCAGACCCTGCTAGGAGTTGGAGTTTTGCCTTCATTTTGCTGCATCCTTGTTGGCCAGAAGCCACTCTCCCTGTCCTGAAGCATATCTACCAGCAAGAGCTTGTTTGGAAAAGGCTTGAGAATTTCCTGAAATTCTGTTTCCTCAGGCGGAGTACCTTTTTTTCATCTTTGGCAGAGAACTTCCTTCCCCCTCTCTGGTGGGGAGTCACCAATGGTGATTGCCCCAGTTGCTTCTGTTTGATGTTTTTGAGATATCTTTCACTCACCATCCCTCTCACTTGGCAACCAAAATATTCTTCCTTTCCTGGCCATCACTTCCTTTAATTTATTAGCTCCTTCTCTTAGAATGTAAGCAACTCCAGGGCACAGGCTGTCTTTACGTATTTGTACCTCCAGAGTCTTGTACAGTGCTTAGCACTTAATGCTTAATAAACGCTTTAATTCATTGACTATTGCAAGCTCTTGTAAAGACCTTCCAGTGACTGTGGGGATTGATTGGGGCAGGGCCCAAGCCAAGATCTTCACCCTTTGCCCCAAAGGGAATCTGACTCACAGGCCCCAGATCCTCATCTCCCTTGAAAGCCCTAGCTTACCTTTAGATCTTATTCAGATGCACCTTCAACCCTTACCCTGAATAGAATCTGGCTCCTGTTTATCTACAGGACCCGGAAAACTTCCTTAAACCTTTGACTCCCCTCATCTCCCTTTGAGAGCCTTAGGCTCCCTTTTGTCTGTAGGCCCCAGAAAGGCCTGCCTTATAGACTTCCTTTATCTCCTTTTGAAAGTCCTAGCCCCACCCTGATTTTGTGCAGATGCCTTTCAAACTTCTGCCTTCCTGTTCCCTCCATTATCTATTCCCATTGTCTATTCAATCTCTCTGACCTCCCCAATTAGAATTCTTACCTAGACCCTTTTCCCAACCCCCTTCTCTGGCCACCCAAAGTTACTTTAGTATTTAAGATCCACCTTGGCCCTCATTCAGAGGCTGAGAATCTCACGCTCAAAAGGCTGAGAACCTCTCATGCCTGCTCGTCTTTACGGGTGTCACCTGGTCAATGTGATTTATCACTAATAAACTTTTTCTCTGGCTGAAGAAGATTTGAGTTGAATTCATTCAGCAGGGCTCGGTACCGCGATCTTGGGGTCCCAGCACCCCCAAACCCCTAGACCTCTCCAGAATCACTGTGCACAATTACTGTGGACTGGTCTTCTGGGAAACAGTTTGCTCTGACTATCCATTTATTTCTTGGTTCAGTCCAAGATAGTAGGAGATGAGAGTTAAGGGCTAGAAGAGCTCTTAGACACCATTTATCCACCCCCCTTAGCTCCTGGGGATTAGACAACTTGCCCAAGGTCACAAAGGTAGTAAGTAACTAAAAAAATGAAAAGATGTGGGTGTATCTTTTATCCCTGATAAGGATGGGATAGGCCCCAGAAAGGAAAAACCCTGGACTTTCCCACAAGGCCAAATCTCTGGCATTTGCCTGAGGCTATCAACTGACCTTTCATTGTGGCTACACCCAATCTCCCCTACATTATCTTACCTCCCTATGGCCCCTGGCCATTTCCCATACTTAATCCTAGCTAGGCTCCATTGTCCAGGTCCTAGGAGTTCTATTCACCCCAGTTTACTGGCCACTCCCATCCAGATCTCCTTAGACCCCTCCTCCAGTCACCTCAAACTTCTTTCTTTATACAGGCTTTCTGTATATAAGGTCCATCTTGTCTCCATTAAGAGGCTTAGATTCTTAGAATCTAGCCAATAGCCCACCGATGTTCAGATTCCTTAAGAATCTAGCTAATATGATGAATCTTAAATAAATCTTGTTTTTGACTGAAGGAAGGGTTGAATTCTTTTGGACAGGACCCATGGGTCGTGGTCTTGGAGTCCCAGCACCCCAAAACTTCTAGACCTCATTACCACCAAGCCCAATGCTCTTTCCACTATATTCTAACTTTTATTAGTCATCTAAATGTGTATATGTATGTATAAATATGTATATAGTATACACATATATACATATAATTTTTATTATAAAGTCTATAACCCAATAGTCTTCTCTTAAGATGCAGTAGCCTCATTCTATCTTCAGAACAAAATAAGAATAATGAGAGACTGGACAATGAAGGCTTACTTCCTCGACCACATGGATGTTTGGTGAGCATGTATAATGGAGGACCCTTCTAGCCACTTTGAAAGAGGAGCAAATATTCTATGACTATTTCTTGTACTTTTACCACCTAACAAAGGAAGAGGCTTTTTTGATTGGCTGCTGAGCTATTGCTGGGTATGTAGACATAGCAAACCAAGGAGACTTCTCTTTCCTGGGAGTGATTGAGACAAGGACTGTTGTAAGTTTCCCTGTGGATAGAAGCAGTGGCAACAATAACCTCCTGCTGCCAACTATCTCCCCAACCAAGATGGCCTATGGAGTAAACATGGACTCTGTTTCTTTGCATTTGTTCTTTCCTGTTCTTCAGTGAATGAATCTTGTAAATGGGAGAGATAAGAGATTGTGAAAGATCAAGGACTTAGAGCCCATATTCTATGCAGAGGTTGTCAGTAGCTAAGCTCAATGAAGACTGATCCATAGGACTCAGTCCAGCAGTGGGTGTATGTTGATTCAGAAGTGAACTTGCTGGGATGAATGCTTTGTACCAGCCACTTTAAGACTGAGTCCATATTTCCAAGCAACCAAGATAGAGAGTGTGCTCTTGGTTTGAAGGGATGTGTTTGCACTTTTTTTTTTCCTTCTGTATCTTCTCAGTGAATATCCTTCAGTGAAAGTTAATTAATGGTAAGTGGATGAATGATTGAAATGTTCATCATTGGGTCAATCAATGATATAAAGGAGATACTAACTCTAATGGCAATTGATATTGGAGAGAACAGACCTGAATGGTGGACTGAGTTGATAATTTTAGAAAGATACTCCATAGAGCTTCAGAATACCCTTAGAATCCTGAAGGGAAGGTGTAGTTAGCCAGCCTTCTGTAGACCCAAATTATTAGTTCAAATGGGAGTTAGGATAAGGACCCACATATGAGTATGTGTAAATCACTTCATACTAAAATGTCATTTCACGCATCCTGATATTTTTGGTGCTAGAAAAAAAATACTTAACTGCTGCATAATGCTCATATAAATCCACAGGTACTTAAATATTAAAATTTGCTTTTGGATGTTTCTCTGTAGAAGCTATAATATTTTCCTGAGGGAGTACTAGTAGATACGTTGGCAGGACAACAAAGTGACAATCTTCATGTCACAAAAGGAGTGTGGGACTAGGAAATGCTGAATCACATAAGAAATAGCGATGGTAGGCAGTGGAGCAATAGAATATCGACAAGGGACAAAAGATGGGTTCAACAGACAATTTACCACCCAAAGATCGGAGGAGGAACTGGACCCAAAGAGCAATAAGACAAAGGAAAAACAAAGAAGGGTAGAGTTACTACAAGCCAGGCTATTTACTGGTACTATGAGTTATGTAGACTGTTCAAGTCCAGCAGAAGGAGATCAAAGTATCTAACAATACCTTTTCCTGCTTGGTGGAGAAGGTCTCAACTTTGAGATGGTACTTGAAGTTAGAATAAGTATATAAATACCTGGAGGAAGGTGGAGCCCACCAGAAGGGAAATCTTTCTTGACTAATGAGCTAAAGTAAAATCATTTATATATTTATTACTAGGTGCAATAAATGTATTCTGCATTCTACTTTTTGTTAGCTTCTCTTTTCTCAAATATTTTCTTTCTTTCCAATTACATGTAAAAAGCTTTAACTTTTTTTTTTAAATTTTGAGTTCCAACCATCTCCCTTTCTTCCTCCCTCATTGAGAAGGCAAGCAATTTGATATAGGTTATACCTGTGCAGTCATGCAAAGCGTATTTCCATATTAGTCATGTTGTAAAAGAAAAATATAAAAAAAAAGAAAAAGAAAGTAAGAAAAAAGTATGCTTTGATCTGCCTTTAGACTCTATCAGTTTTTTCTCTGGAGGTGGATAACATTTTTCATCATAAATCCTTTGGAATTTTCTTGGATCATTATGTTGCTGAGAATAGCTAAGTCATTCACAGTTTGATCATCATACAATATCGCCATTACTCTGTACACCGTTCTCCTGGTTCTGCTCACTTCACTTTATATCAGTTCATGTAAGCCTTTCCAGGTTTTTCTGACACCATCCTGGTTAACATTTCTTATATCACAATAATATGCCATCATACTCATATACCACAATTTGTCCAGCCATTTCCCAGATTGATGGGCATCCCCTCAATTTCTAATATTTTGCCACCGCTAAAAGAGCTGCTGTAAATATTTTTGTGCATATAGGTCCTTTTCCTTTTTCTTTGTTCCCTTTGGGATACAGAACTAGTAGTGGTATTGCTGGGTGAAAGGGTATGCACAGTTGGGCATAGTTCCAAATTGCTCTCCAGAACAGTTAAATCAGTTCACACTTCCACGAACAGTGCATTGGTGTCCCAATTTTCCCACATCCCCTCCAACATTTGACATTTCTTTTTCTGCCATATTAACCAATCTGATAGGTGTGAGGTGGTACCTCAGACTTGTTTTAATTTGCATTTCTCTAATCAATAGTGATTTAGAACATTTCTTCATGTAACTATAGATATCTTTGATATCTTCATCTAAAACCTGCTGTTTATATCCTTTGACCATTTATCAATAGGGGAATGATTCATATTCTTATAAATTTGACTCTGTTCTCTATATATTTGAGAAAGGAGGCCTTTAATAGAGAGATTAGCTGTTAAAAAAATTTTCCTCAGTTTCCTGCTTTCCTTCTCGTCTTGGCTGTATTGATTTGTTTGTGCAAATCTCTTTTTAATTTAATGTAATTTAACTTTAATCTCTTTTTAATTTAATGTAATGAAAATTATCCATTTTATATCCTGTAATGTTCTCTATCTCTTGTTTGGTCATGATTTCTTTTCTTATCTGTAAATCTGACAAGTGAAATATTCCATGCTCTCCTAATTTGCTTATAATATCACCATTTATGTCTAAATCATAAACTCATTTTGACCTTATCTCAGTATGTGGTATAAGATATTGCTCTGTACCTAGTTTCTGCCAAACTGCTTTCTAGTTGTTGCAGCAATTTTTGTCAGATAGTGATTTCTTGTCCCCAAATCTTTGATTGTTGGGTGTGTCAAACAGTAGATTACTATGGTCACTTACTACTACTGTGTTTTGTGTGCCTAATCTAGTCTATTGATCCATCACTCTATTTCTTAGCCTGTACCAGACCATTTTAATGATTACCACATTGTAATACACTTCAAGATCTGGTGTTGCTAAGCTATCTTCCTTCACACAAGACCATTTTCAATATGTTTTCATTATTGACTATATTTCTTCCACACACAGACACACAGACACACAGACACACAGACACACACACCACTCTACATATAAATTTATCTTCGAAATATGGCAGAATCAATGCCCCATGCTGTAATGGTCCTACAAATGTTACATTGATGCTTATAACTAAGTCCATCTTTAATAAACTTAACATATACCTTGTTCATATAGTAAATCTATTGAGATAAACATTAATCCTGTATCATTTTCTTATTGATCCTATTTACAAGTAATTGATTTTACCTTGTAACTGCTTAAGTCATGGTTCTTTGTCTCTGAACTTAGTTCAGAGTTCAGCTTGCCTGTAATGGGTTAAATTTAAAAATCTAGCCTCAAGGAATCAAGGAATATTGTTAACCTTGGAAAACGTGTATGAACAGAAAGGGAGCTAGGCCTGATATCTTTATGCCACCAAGCAATTCTTCAAGGATATCCATGTTCAAAAGTCTGGCCATTGTCTCACACCAAGACCCAAAAAGCACTTCCTAATCTCGTGAGAAAAAAGGGGGGTCATTGCTAGCCCCCATTACCAAACTTCCAACCAATCACATTATTCCTTATGTCTCAGCTCTGTAATTGATCATGTTGCTCTTTATCCCAGGGTATCATCTACCCTGCTCTGTTCTTTGTTCCATACTCTCCAAAACACATATAAAGGGAACTGTTCTTTTGCTCAGGGTCTTTGGCATGAATGGAAGCAAGCCAGGGACACATTTATTGACAGGTAACATGCCCCTGCTAACAAATGTTATCTTACTCAGAGATCTACCTCAGTTTACCTTTTTGTTAAAATCTCAATCGCTACACTACCGGAGGAAACAGCTTAACAGCTAAAGCTCTCCAAAATATGAAAAAAATTTGCAACTGAGTGGATTTCTTCAGATAAAGGCACATTTCATGAAATCTATTATCACAGCCCAAACAGATGTTTCAAAGCTCCATCTTCTTCCTACAAAAAAACCATAAGGCCTGCTATCTGCAATAGTTATCTCATGCTTATTTGAAAGAGATAGCAACACTTTGAAGAGAAAGAATAAAAATGCCAAGTTTATAAGCTCACTGAAAGGATTATGTGCTCTTCAAAAAGCTATCAGCAAAGAGCATATTTACAAGTTCCCAATTTTTACATGTTTTTATTTTACATATTTACACATGTGAATATTTTGCATAGTTTTAACTATGTAGGGTCAGCTGATGGGCTAATTAAGTGGAACCACTCCAGAGTGCCCTCTCAAAACCAACCCAAGAATTTTAAGAGCGATGAATCCAAAGGAGGCACAGAAGAGAAGCCTCGGGAAGGTTCATCACTTCAACTTGTTAGTGGAGTTCTTCTTGGATACATTCTTCTGTGAACTCAGGATCAAAGTGCAGATTTCTGGGTCCACTTAAGTGTGTGGGAAGGAAGAATAATCTTTTGTTGGGTTTTTTTTGGGGGGGTTTAGGCAATGGGGTTAAGTGACTTGCCCAGGGTCACACAGCTAGTAAGTGTCATGTGTCTCAGGCCGGATTTGAACTCAGGTCCTCCTGAATCCAGGGCTGGTGCTCTATCCACTGTGCCACCTAGCTGCCCCTGAGGAAGAGTAATCTTAATAAGACCATCGTGGTTAATAAGGGAGAAGATTTGATTCTTAATCTCCACAAAGTCATCCTTGGCACCAAACCTTTCTTTTCCATCTTTCTGCAGCAGGCTCTGGAGGAGGTATCTTGTAGAATTTGTAATATTTGACTTCAGTTGGAATGGCTGTGTTCAAAATGTTGTTTAATGACTCATTTGTATTTTGGCTATAGAAAGGAAGCAGACCATAGAGCATTGTTCAGTCACAAGGTCGTTCATGAAGCATTTCAGGGGTGCCCTCTGGGTGGGGGTGGGGGGCGCCACAGAAGATGCCTGTCCTGCCATTGTGTTCTATGTACTTTTTGCAGAGTTCAAAGTCTGTTAGGACAATACGTTCAGGTAAACCTAGCAATTTGTTTTCCAATTTCAAGTCTCTCTGAACAATGTGCAGGAAGTGCAGGTCACCCAGGGCACTGGAAATTTCAACAGTTCAAAATCCAGAAATTCCAGGAAGCAACTCTTCCTCTGGAGACACTGACAATTCTTCACGTTTCATGTAGCATAAGACAAAGTACCATTTGTCTGCAGTCTGGAAAAAGAAGTGCAGGCCAGTCAGGAAAGGGTGCTTTATATTCTTCAGAAGGTAATTCAGTTCTGACGATGTGTTTTTTCTCCTTTTTTTTCAGATTGCTTTTTATTTTCTTCAGAACTTTGACAGAACAGAATTGTTCCTCTGCCTTGTTGCCGACTGGTGGCTTATGACAGGAAATTCTGAGGAAAGAGGCACACAAACCCAGGGTGATCAGTCTCAGCTTTATTAGGGGATTTATTTATAGGAGCTCCTATAACATTGTAAGCCAGGGGACCAAGGAATCTACATGGATTTCCATTGATAAGGGTGCATTCTGCCCCATTGTCTACTACGACCAGGGATCTCTGCTTATTGTACCCCAGACTAAGGCAAGGTTACTTCTACATATTGTCTCTAGTCTCATCATCCACATTACTTTTGTGGAGCCTCAGCCATGCCCTTGGTCCGTTATAGGTTCATGAAGCTTCTAGGCAGCGAGGCAAAGGCACAGGAGCCTTATTTTTTTTTATTAATTTATTTTGATTTATCAACAATCACTTCCATATGCTTTTGAGTTTAAAATTTTTCTCCCCCTTCCTCCTTACCTCCCTCCCCAAGACAGCGTGAAATCTGATATAGGTTATACATATACATTCCTATTAAACATATTTTCACATTAGTGATGTTGTAAGTAAGAATTAGAACCACTAGGAGGAACCACCAGAAAGAGGAAACAGAACTCAACAGAAGAGAAAAAAAATAGCAAATAGTATGCTTCAATCTGCATTCAAATTCCATAGTTCATTCTTTGAATGTGGATAGTATTTTCTAACACTAGGCCTTTGGAGATGTCTTAGACTTTGTATTGCTGGGAAGGGTTAAGTTTATCAATATTAGTCATCGTACAACGTGGCTGTTATTGTGTACAAAGTTCTCTTGCTTCTGCTCACTTCACTCAGCATCAGACCATAAAAGTCTTTCTAGGTTTTTCCTAAGTCAGCCTGTTCATCATTTCTTACAGCACAATAGTATTCCATTGCATTCATGTACCGCAACTTGTTCAGGCATTCCCCCACTGATGGGCATCCTCTCAATTTCCACCACAAGAAGAGCTGCTATAAATATTTTTGTACGTGTGGGTCCTTTTCCCATTTGTATGATCTCTTTGGGATACAGCCCTAGAAGTGCTGTTGCTGGGTCAAAGGGTATGCACATGGACCCTTATTTTCTTCAGATAGAGTTGATGAAGTCTTTCTAGTATGTTGCTGATGGGGTTTCAGAAATAATGGGATTTCTTTAGTAACACCGCTTCAGATTGTTTACTTATTTCTTCTTCCATCCCAAGAAGTTCCTTCTACTGGAATATCAGTAAGGTCCCGCCAAGCAACCCTATAGACTCTAATAATCCAGTTCAATAGGCAATGCTTCCCTATATGCCTCTGCTTTAGCTGGCTCTTCAGTACTGGTCTAACTTGTCTCTTCCTCAGACTTAGATGCTACCTCCCACTCATCCCTCCTCTGAATCCCTTTCCTCTCCGTCCTTAGGTCCCAGTTCTGAAATGTAGCAGGGCTCTGATCTTAACTCTTGGCATATGATGCCCCCTAACGCTCACAAAATGACACGCTAAGGTAGAGGGGTGTTTTTCATCTCGCTCTTTTCAGCTCTAAGCCTTCATTAATTGGTAGGCTGTAATCAGCATGTCTCTTTCTACTCCCAGGTTTTATCCTGTTTTCCACACTCCAGCCTCACATTTACACACTCCAACCGAACTGTTACTTGGCGATAGAACACATAGCTATTAACAATAGCCAAGCTACTGTAACTATTGCTGCCCAGTAGCAATTTCATCTCAGCTAATAAGGTAGTCAACCTCTGCAAGCGTTTTGAGGGCATCTCCTCTCCCCCCTCCCCACCACCCCCCGGTGGCTCATACAAATCTTACGAGAGCCACCCGCACCACGCTGCCTGGGCAGTAAGCAGGGTTCTCCCCATTACTTTCCTCCCTTCGCTAGCCCATTTCCAGAGAATCCTACAGACTATACCAATTTGTTTCTGAGCGGCAGCTTATGACGCAGGAAATTCCAAGGAAAGAGGTCCAGGCTTTATTAGGGAATTTACTTAAAGGAGCCTCTGAGACGGCACCTTGCAATGGACAAACACGGCATACGCATGGTCTAAGTACGAGCGAAAGCTTGGTCCTTAAGTTCTTCATGTTTTTTGTTTGTTTTTTAGCTGAAAATGCTTAAAGGGGTTGTGGGAGGGAGACGAGGCTGAAACCATCAGGACGTGGCTAAAGTAACGAGATGTACAAATGTTTCATCAAAACACGGTTGGTTGCTAGACTACCACATCATTGACCTAACTAGAATATTTATTAATTTCTGGTCCCTAACAACAACTATCTGTTTAACCCATACTTGTGTCTTGTAAGAACCTTTCCAAAGCTTCCCTTTCCAATCCCTTTACTTTTTAATTAAATTTTTTCAGTTCATTCAATTTCTCTCCTCCACCCTTCACAAAAAAGAAAAAAAAAACTGTAGGTTTTTTTTAAAGCATAGTCAAGCAAAACAAATTCCCACATTGACCAGATCTTTAAAAGTGTCTTAGGTTTTCCAGTGATTTTCAATAAGTGAAAGTATGATGGCTTTGCATGGGAATGAGCCAAAGTAGACTTTTCTGGAACGGATTGAGTGGAAGACAAGGTTTGGCATTCACAAACTAAGGCTTAAGTTAGAGAATTTCCAGAATAGACTGAACTTCAGGATGCTTACAAGCATAGGAATTGCTGACAATCTTCTGAATAATATTATTCTGCTCCATTTTTCTTTGTTTCATGAAGCAGATTCCATGAAGGATTGGTACCATACCTTGGTTTTTTCATGAGTGAGAGTGGCACCTAGAGCCTCAGTTTTTATAGTCATCTCTACCCTGGGAGATAATATTTGTGAAGTGCTTAGTGTACTCCCTGGCACATAGTAGGCATATAATAATGTTTGTTCCCTTACCTTTCCCTCCCTCCAAATTAGTCCAAAGACTAGTGTGTCCAGCACAGCTCTAAGCACCACTTCATGTGTTGCTTTTTTGACGTACTTGTCGTGTCTTATTAGCTCAACACTGTTTTTACTTTGCCTTAAGGGTGATGAGGATGTCATACTTGGTATAGAAGAAATGACAGCTCCATAATTTTCTTGTTCACTTGTGACTGAATTTTAAGTTTTATTTTCGATCTGAGATTTCTTTGCAGGAATCTTTCAAGCCACTTTTCCATTTTGTGAGGGTTAATTTGGTTAAAACTTGATAATATAAGCCACAAATTCATTTTACCAGGCACATACCAACTGCAGTACAGTGCAATATGCTGAGGATGAATGACCACGTGAAGATGCCACTTCCATGGAATGTCAAGCTCTGATACCATCTATGACCTATGACTGAGCTGCAGGCCAAATGAGGGCACTGCTGTCAATTCATCTACTAAATATTAGGAAAGCTTAATTTATTCCTTTTTCAAACAAAACCAAATAGAAATAGTTCTAATTTTTTCTTCCCTCACCCAGTGGGTCATCTTGTATACTCCAATTTAAAGAATACTGGTATAAGGGCTAGATTGGAAAGGGAGGGGAAGCCAGGAGCACAGTTAGAAGGCTATTACCATAGTACATCTGAGAAGTGATTAGAGCCTGAACCTTATAAGGGTGGTGACTGTGTGAGTGGAGAGAAGGAAACAGAGTCAGTAGAAGTTTTGGAGATAGAGTTTGTCGCCCGAAACCAGATAGTACACCAAATGGAGAGGCGTGAAATAAGATATGAAGTGGGACCAGGTGGAGCAGAAAACTGACTCAGTTTATTTTTCTGAGGGACAGGATATATAGAGAAAATCCATCCTAACTTCAAAGAGTCCTCCCCGTGAGACACTCCCCAAAACATCTGCTAAGGATGTGATAACATATATTTCCTCCTTATCAGAATTCCTAGATAAGAGTTGTAAATTCCAAGGCTTTTTCCTGGCACCTGTATAGAAGAGTGAATATGTAAATCTAAGGTTCAAAGAGTGAGAAGGAATGTCTCAGGAACCTCCTAACAGGGAGAGAGCACAATTAGAGAGAGCCGTGCCTCTTAATCATTGAGCCCTTTTGGGTAAAAGCCTGGGCAGAGGTCGAACTCTGCCCTGGATCTTAAACCCAAATCAGACTCTTAAGATCGGCCCTCTACAAGAGTTGACAAGACTTGGCAAAATGTTTGGCTATGAGGGTGACAGAGTGAGAAGAATAAAGGATGTTTCTAAAACTAAGGAGCTGGGTGTCTGAATAGGAAAGCTAGAAAGATTTGTGTGGGAAAATAGTGAGGTCTGTTTAGGATACATTGTGTTTTAAGTGTGAACAGACTTATAAGTGGAAATGTTTCACAGAGGGTGATTCAAAACTGGGGCTCAGAAGAGAAATTATAGGTGCATATACATATAATATATAATATACACATAATATATATGCATATATAATGTATATATATATATATGTATATACAGAGAGAGAGAGAGAGAGAGAGAGAGAGAGAGAGAGTTAATTATCTGAATGATCTGAATGGAGTTGATAAAATGGGGGCTGTGGTAGAAACAATCTCTACCAGGGTCTCCACTATGTAGGCTAGGGCTTAGCTAGGTTTTTTGTTTCTGTTTTTGTTTTTTTACATAGAAGGTAATGAAATTGTCTCTGAGGTTTGATTGGTCCAGAGATATAAGGGGAAAACTGTTGACATGTCTTTCCAATGACCTAAAAGCATAAAAGAGGTCACAAGGAGTTAATGCTTCTGAGACTTTACTGATGTCCCACTGCCTATGGATCACCACACCTTCCTGACTCTTTTATGGAGAAGAGAGAAGGTCACATCTACTAGGAATTGTTTATCCTTAATGAGTATCCCTTCTGTGTTCTGGCTAAATAAACGCTATTTAATTGAATATTATTATTATTATTATTATTACATTAACTATTAACTATAGACCATCTGCTCTATAATTATCTCATTTCATTTCAATCTCAAACCTGAACTACCAACTCAGCCTGAATCTGGTTTTGCCTACAGCAATTAAATCAAAATGGCATTGTGGTTCATGTTGTGAATGAAATGGGGGGAAAGGTGATGCAGATGTTGTGGATGGGGTGATTAGATGGTAACAAGGCAGCCTGTAGCAAAAGCCCTTCTGGTGACAGGTGGAAGAGTCCTTTCAATGGGAGAGAGAAAAGGCCACCACTGACCACTGGTGGATGCTAAAGGAGGTTGGCATGGAGGATAAAAATAATGCTATGGGGAGCATCATTATTAATGGCCATAGAGAAACTGAATTGTAAATGAAAAAGAGTTGGTCCAGGATGTTCAGAAACTAGAGACAGAGCCCTTGGTTTTTAATGACCATACCACGAAGGCAGAGGGGTAGCTAATGGATTTAGTAACAACAAAAGTAAAAGGAGTGTTACTGGCTAGGGCAGGGTAGTATGGTCCCTGAACCAGAGTTTTGCTGGGGAAATCCCACTAAGATCAGGACCATATGGAAAGGAAACAGGAGGGAAGTGAGGAAACTTAGGAACCTTCACCACTGGTAAGAAAGCTTTAGGATTATCCTATTGTAACAAGGGGCTGATACAAACTCCAGTGTGGAAGAAGTTGAGGAGACTACTTCAAAAAAAGGTATGATAAGGTATAATGAAAGTGCCTAGCTACCTGATCTGGAACAGGTCCACATAGTCTGCTGATGAAGAGTTAAACTGTCAATTGACCATGTAGCTGGAATTTGAGTGAATTCAGAAGGCACTGTTGTTTCTATCTCTGATGTATTCCTTCTTTCCCTGTTTTAAGTGATGAGATTAGAGATGGATAAGAGCTTGTCAGCTTAAAATGTTGGGAGAGCAAGGGACCAGAAGTCTGGGAGAGGTGAGAAGGACAGATAAATGTAAAAAGATATGTTACATGAAAAATAAAAACAATAAACTTTTTTTAAAAAAAATGGACATTCCATACCTAGATAAACAAAACGATTATACTTGCATTTGCAAATAAGAAAAGGAAAAGCACAACTACTTACGAAAATCAGCTTGATGAAAAGCAAAAGAAGAGCAAGTAAGTTTATGGGCTATTTCATAATGTCCTGGGCATATGGGTCAAAGCTATTGTTTGACCTTTCTTGATAATTCACCAAGGCTTGTATTCAGTGGCGTGCTGGTAAACATTTAAAAATTAGCTGGGGGAGAAGGAATGTACTTTTAAGTTTAAACTACAATATTACCATTTTCTCCATCATTTTCTTAAGTTTAGATAATCTTCTAGATATAATATAAATATCCAAATCATTTAGATAGCCATCTGTAGGACGGGGGGGAGGGATAGGAATAAAAGGGAAAAAAAGAAATTTACTTGATAATTTTGTTGTACAGTTGAAAGGAATAGCAAGTTGTGCATAATAGATTTGCAGTTTCATGTGCAATCATCTTTTTTTATTGTACTATGTTATAGAAATGCTTGTTTTATTCCACAAATTAAAAATGAAATTTTTAAAAAGTTTAGGTAATCGACAAAATAATAAATCAAGATCTTATTTGTAGTGTTTGTCAATTTATGTGGTGTGAGTGTCCACACTAAAGATTTAACAGTTAGTTTTCTTGAGCCACTTCAAGCTAGCTGCAGTACACTCCTACTTGTACTATAGCGGAAACTAAGGTAGACTTTGGCAGAGGGGCTTTTGTTTTTCTGCTGCTGTTTTTGTTTTTATTGTTCATCCTTCATTTTCTCCCCCCCCCATTTATTAATTTATTTTTAGTTTTCAACATTCACTTCCACACGCTTTTGAGTTCCCCTACCCTCACCCTTGCATTCTGATTCCCCCTTCACCCAATCTGTTCTCCTCACCATCATTCTTATCCCCTTCCCCTTCTATTTTCCTGTAGGGTAAGATAGATTTCTATACCCCTTTGTCTCTGTATCTTATTTCCCAATTGCATGCAGAAACAATTTCTAACATTCGTTTCTAAAACTTTGAGTTCCAAACTCTCTCCTCTGCTCCCTCTACCCACCCTCATTGAGAATGTAAGCAATTTGACATAGGCCATATATGTGTAGTCATGCAAAACACTTCCATAATAGTCATGTTGTGAAAGTCTAACTCTATTTCCTTCCATCCTATCCCAGTCCCTATTTATTCTATTCTCTCCTTTGTCCCTGTCCCTCCTCAAAAATGTTTGTTTCTGACCTCCCACGATCTACCCTCTCTTCTATCACCCCTCCCACTCTTATCTTTTTCCCTTGTACTTTCCTGTAAGGTAAGACAGATTTCCCTACCCAATTGAGTGTGTATGTTATTCTCTCCTTAAGCCAAATCTGATGAGAGTAAGATTCATTCATTCTTTCTCACTCTGCCCCTTCCCCTCCACTGTAAAAGCTTTTTCTTGCCTCTTTTATATGAGATAATTTACCCCATTCTACTTCTCCCTTTCTCCTTCTCCCAGTATAATCCTCTCTCACCCTTTCATTTTATTTTTTGGATATAATCTCTTCATATTCAACTCACCCAGTGCCCTCTGCCTATATATATTCTCTCTAGTTACCGTAACAATAAGAAAGGTCTCATGAGTTACAAATATCATCTTTCCATGTAGAAATGTAAACAGTTCAATTTTAGTAAGTCCCTTATGATTTTTCTTTCCTGTTTACCATATCATGCTTCTCTTGAGTCTTGTATTTGAAAGTCAAATTTTTCTATTTAGCTATGGCTTCTCAAAATGCATTAAATTCCTCTACATTATTGAATATCAATTTTCCCCCCTCATTGATTTCATTCAGTTTTGCTGGGTAGGAGACTCTCTGGTTTTAATCCTAGCTCCTTTGACCTCCAGAATATCATATTTCAAGCCCTCTGATCCCTTAATGTAGAAGCTGCTAAATCTTGTGTTATCCTGATTGTTTTGACAATACTTGAATTGTTTCTTTCTGGCTGTTTGCAATATTTTCTCCTTGACCTGGAAACTCTGGAATTTGACTGTAATATTGCTAGGAATTTTCCTTTTGGGATCTCTTTCAGGGGGTGATTGATGGATTCTTTCAATTTCTGTTTTACCCTCTGGTTCTAGAATATCAGGGCAGTTTTCCTTGATAATTTCTTAAAAGATGATGTCTAGGCTCTTTTTTTTTTACCATGACTTTCAGATAGCCCAATAATTTTTAAGTTATCCCTCCTGGATCTATTTTCCAAGTCCCAATGAGATATTTCACATTGTCTTCTATATTTTCATTCTTTTGGTTTTGTTTTATAATTTCTTGATTTCTCATAGGGTCATTAACTTCCATTTGCTCCATTTTTTTTAAGGAATTATTTTCCTCAGTGAGCTTTTAGACCTCCTTTTCCATTTGCCCAATTCTGCTTTTTAAGGCATTCTTCTCCTCATTGGCTTTTTGGACCTCTTTTGCCATTTGGTCTAGTATATTTTTTTAAGGTATTATTTTCTTCAGCATTTTTTTTGGGTCTCCTTTGGCAAGCTATTGACTCGTATTTCATGGTTTTTTTGCATCACTCTCATTTCTCTTCCCAGTTTTTCCTCTACTTCTCTTACTTGATTTTCAAAATGCTTTTCAAGTTCTTCCATGGCCTGAGACCAATTCATATTTTTTGGGGGGGCTCTGGATGTAGGAACTTTGACTTTGTTGTCTTCTGGTTGTGTGTTTTGGTCTTCTTTGTCACCAAAGTAAGATTCTATAGTCTGAGTTTTTTTCCTCTGTTTGCTCATCTTCTCAGCCAATTACTTGACTTTTTAAACTCTTTGTTAAGGTAAAGCTCTGCTTCCAGTGCGGAGGGTGTACCATCTCAAGCTTCACGGGTTTTGTGCAGCTGCTTTTAAAGATACTTCTAGGGACCTGTAAGTTTTCAGTTCTTCCAAGGTGGTATGATCTAAGGAGCGGTGTTTACTCCTCTCCTGTGCTGTAGTCTGTGAGTGACTACAAACACTCTTTTCTCCCTGAAAATGAGAAGAGGGTTCTCTCACTAGTGCTGTCACAAGCTCAGTTGTGCCAGTGCTCCTCCTCACCCCAGGACTGCCACCCAGACCTGAGACCCGGATCTAAGCACAAGCAAAGCAACAGAGTCTCGTCTCAGTGTTAGCAAAGAGATCCCTGCAATCCCCCTATGATGTGCCACTTGACCTCCCCTTCCATCTATGGGCCAAGAGTTCCAGAAGCAGCCCCTGCTGCTGTGGCTGCTGCTCTGGTGTTGTGTTAGGGTCAGGACTGGCCCACACTCTTCTCTTACCCAGGTTCGACAGAACTTTCCCACTGACCTTCTAAGTTGTCTTTGGCATTTGCAGGTTGAAAAGTCTGGAAACCACCACAGCTCCCCTTGATTCAATCCCCTGAGGACTGCTCCAGGTTCGCTGAGGCCCTGTCTTTGCTTGCTTGGTCCACATTGAACTATGCTCCTTTCCCAGCCCAGCACAACAGACTCTTCCCATGGACCATCCACATTGTCTTGGGCTGGAAATTTGTTTTGCTCTGTCTTTTTGTGGGTTCTACTCCTCTAGAATTTGTTTAGAGTAATTTTTTTCTTTTTTTTTCTTTCTTCCTCTTTTTTTAAGGCAACTGGGGTTAAGTGACTTGCCCAGGGTCACACAGCTAGTTTGGTCTGAGGCTGGATTTGAACTCAGGTCCTCCTGACTCCAGGGCCAGTGCTCTATCCACTGTGCCACCTAGCTTCCCCTAGAGTCATTTTTTTACAAGTGTTTGGAGGGGTTTGGGGGACAGCTCAAATGAGTCCTTGCTTTTACTCTGCCATCTTGGCTCCGCCTCCCAGAGGGCTTTTCAAGCTACAGGGGGTAACTTTCATAGGCTAGGTTGCCTTTTCTTCATTGCTTCTGGATATGTAGCTCCAATTGCCATGTCTTCAACATTCCATTTACCTCTCTGTTGTAGTTGGATATTAACACTATTGCTTTAGATAGTTCATGAATTATTAAACTTAGTTGATTTGTAATTTTATTCTCTGAGTTCTGAGAAGGGACACGTTAGTCACAGTGAAGGTTAGCATTTGGTGGAGTCCACAGTTATCCTTTGGTGACCTCTTGTGTTGAAACCAGCACAGAGCTTTCTCTTTAAAAACAGGAACATAAAAAAAAAAACAGGAACAGCAAGAAAGCAAGATATAGAAAGAGAAATTCCATTTAAAATAACTACAGACAGTATAACATACTTGGAAGTCTACCTGCAAAGACAAACCAAGAATTATATGAACAAAATTACAAAACACTTTTCACACAACTAAAGGTATATCTAAACAACTGGAAAAATGTTGTGCACAACTAGTTCACTTGGCTATAGAGCCTACCGAGGGCCTAGGATTTCCCAATCACCTGATGAATCAAGACCAGCCTGATTTTCTATCTCGAATGCGCATTGATGAGGCAGGAGGCAGGATGGAAGCAACTCTGTTTATTTTTAGCAAAGCACTTACTTATATAGTAAAATAACAGGAACTCTTTCTCAAGTTGCAATGACGTATAGCCCATGCTGTGCTCAAGGACAGTGCATGCACATTCTGTGCACTTATCTGACTCCAATCCCAGAATAGACTGCTAATGATCATACAATAACTAGGGGAGTTAAAGATTGTTACAGATCCATAGAATGGAGCACCGAACCAGGCGACCTTTGCTCAAAGATCAGCACCTGAGAGGGGCCTTCACCCATCAGTGAGACCTCTTGAACAGCCGGTGGCCCTCAACATCCTTACAGATCCCCAACAGAAAAATATTAATTGCTCATGAGCGGGCCTGGCCAATATAATAAAAATGACCATTCTACTGAATTAATTTACTTACTCAATGCCATATCAAACTATCAAAAAATAATTTTATAGAGCTAGAAAAAATAATAAAATTCATCTGGAAGAACAAAAGGTCAAGGATATCAAGGGAATCAGTGGAAAAAATGTGAAGGAAGGTGACCTAGCAGTACCAGATTCCAAACTGTATTACAACATGGTAATCATCAAAACAATATGGTATTAAAAATGTTTTAGCAGTTCTTTTAGTGATGTCAAATAATTTGAAATTGAGGTGATGTCCAACAACTGGGGAATAGCTGAACAAGTTGTTGTATATGATTGTGGTGGAATACTATTGTGTTATAAGAAATGACAAGGAGGGTGTTCTGTGAAATGAGCAGAACCAGGAGAACATCGTATATAGTAACAGCAATATTGTATGATGGTCAACTATGAATGACTTAGCTATTCTCAGGAATACAATGTTCCAAAACAATTCTGAAGGGCTTATGATGAAAAATGCTATCTCCACAGAAAAAATTGATCGAATCTGAATGTAGACCAAAGCATACTTTTTCTTACTTTCTTTTTCTTGGATTGTTTTTTTTTTGATCTGTGTTTTCTTTCACAGAACGACTAATATGGAAATATGCTTTGCATGACTGCAAAAGTATAAATTATATCAAATTGCTTGCCTTTTCAATGAGAGAGGAGAGAAGGAAGAGGATTTTGAACACAAAGTTAAAAAAAACAAATACTGAAACTTTTTACAGATAATTGGAAAAAATAAAATATTAAATTCAAAGTGAAAAAAAAATCTGGTACTGGCTAAAAAACAGAGTGGTGAATCAATGAAATAGATTAGGTACACAATACACACTAGCAAATGACCATAGTAATCTACTGCTTGACATACCCAAAGATCCAAGTTTTTGGGACAAGAAATCACTATTTGACAAAAACTGCTAGGAAAACTGGAAAGCACTTTGGCTGAAACCAGGTATGAACCAACATCTCACACCACATACCAAGATAAGGTCAAAATGGATATATGATTTAGAGATAAAGGGTGATATTATAAGCAAATTAGGGGAGCATGGAACATTTTGCTTTCCAAATTTAAGGATAAGGGAAGAACTCATGAATAAACGAGATAGAGAACATTAAGGGATATGAAATGAATAATTTTGTTTATATTAAATTAAAAAGAGTTTGCCCAAACAAAGCCAATTCAACCAAGTTTAGAAGGAAAACAGAAAACAGGTAGGGGGCCATGTTTTACAGCAAGTTTCTCTATTAAAGACCTCATTTCTCAAATATATACAGAACTGAGCCAGTTTTGTAAGTTGAGTCATTCCCAAATTGATAAATGATCAAAGGGTATGAACAGGCAGTTTTCAGAATAAGAAATCAAAGTTATCTATAGTCATAAGAAAAAAATGCTATAAAATTCCTATTGATCAGAGTTATTTTATTTATAATTTATGGAATAAAACAAGCATTTTCATAATGAAGTATAATTTAAAAAGATTATTGCACATGAAATTACAAGCTATTATGTATAACTTGGTATTTCTTTTAAATATATGATAGTTATCATGTAAATTTTTCCCTTCGTCCCATCCTAGATATGGCTACCATTAGACACAAGTATTATATATATATATTATATGTATATGTAAAATCATTCTTTATATACTTCTGTTTATCAGTTCTTTCTCTGGATGCAGACAGCATCTTCCTTCATAGGTCCTTTATACTTAATTTGGGTATTTTTAATAGTCAAAATGATTTATTCACTCAAAGTTGTTCTTAAAACAATGTTGTTACCGTATGCAACATTCCCTTAGTTTTGCTCATTTCACTCTTCATTTTTTTCCATGCAGGTCTTTGCCCAATTTCTGCCTTACTGATTTCTAGTTTTCCCATAAATTTTTACCAAATAATGATTTTTATCCCAAAATTTTAATCCTTTACGCTTGTCAAAAAGGTTACTGTATTTATTTGCTGCTGTAAATTTTATGTCTATTCTGTTCAATTCATCTGCCTTTCTATTTCTTTGCCAGTACCAGATAGTTTTGATAATTATTGCTTTATAATACATTTTAAGATCTGGTACTGCTAAACCTCTTTCCTTTACATTTTTCCATTATTTCCTTTCATATTCTTGACTTTTTGTTCTTCCAAATGAATTTTGTATTATTTTTTCTAATTCAATGAAATTTTTTTTGTAATTAAATTAGGATGGCATTGAATACGTAAATTAGTTTATGTAAAATTGTTATTTTTATTATATTGGCCCTGCCTACCCATGAACAATGAATATTTCTCCAATTATCTAAATCTCATTTTATTTGTATAAAATTTTTTTTTTATAATTCTATTTATATAATTCTTGGGTTTGTTTTGGCAAGTGTACTCCCAGGTATTTTATACTGTCTAGAGTTATTTTAAATGAGGTATCTTTTACTAACTCTTCTTGTAGGGTTTTGTTTGTGATATATAGAAATGCTGATGATTTATGTAGCTTTACTTTATGTCCTGCTACTTTGCTAAAATTATTGTTTCAACTAACTTTTTATTTGAGTCTTTGGGATTT
The DNA here is from genome assembly GCF_003287225.1 of Phascolarctos cinereus. Classification (NCBI taxonomy): domain Eukaryota; kingdom Metazoa; phylum Chordata; class Mammalia; order Diprotodontia; family Phascolarctidae; genus Phascolarctos; species Phascolarctos cinereus. The sequence goes on from NW_027556402.1 coordinate 29,421,330, forward strand.
TCCAAGTATATCATCATATCATTGGGAAAAAGAGAAAGTTTTATTACCTCATTCCCTATTCTAAATCCTTTTATTTTTTCTTCTTCTTTTATTGCTTTTACTAGGATTTCCTATATAACTTTAAATACTATTGGTGACCATGGGCAGCCTTGTTTCATACCTAATCTTACTGTGAAGGCTTCTAGCTTTTCCCCATTACAAATAGTGATTGCTAATGGTTTTAGATAAATGCTTTTTTACCAATTTAAGGAAAAATACATTTCTGTTTATACTTTCAAGTGTTTTTTTTTAAATAGAAATGAGTGTTATATTTTATCATAAGCCTTTTCTGCATCTATTGACAGAAACATGTAATTTTTTAAACTTATTATTGATGTAATCAATTATGTTAATAGATTTCCTAATGTTAAACCATCCCTACATTTCTGGTATAAATCCTACTTGGTCGTAGTGTCTAATCATTGTGATATATTGTTATATTCTCCTAACTAGTATTTTATTTAGGATTTTTGCATTCATATTCGTTAATGAAATTGATCTATAACTTTCTTTATCTGTTTTTGCTTTTCCTGGTTTCAGTGTCAGTATCATGTTTGTTTCACAAAAGGAGTTTGACAGGATCCCTTCTTTGCCTATTATTCCAAATAATTTATTTAATATTGAAATTAGTTGATCTTTAAATGTTTGTTAAAATTCACTTGTAAGTCCACCTGGTGCCAGTGCTTTTTTCCTAGGAAGCTCGTTTATTTATATATTATTTTTTAAGGCATTTGAGGTTAAGTGACTTGCCCAGGGTCACACAGCTAGTAAATGTCAAGTGTTTGGTCTGAGGCCAAATTTGAACTCAGGTCCTCCTGACTTCAAGGCCAGTGTCCTATCCACTGCACCACCTAGCTGCCTCCCTAGGAAGCTCATTTATGGCCTATTCAATTTCTTTTTCTAAAATAGGTCTATTATCAGAGATACTTGTTGCAAAATTTCCCCCCAGTTTTCTGCTTTCCCTATAATTTTGATTGCATTGGTTTTGTTTGTGCAAAAACTTTTTAATTTTATATAATCAACATAATCTATTTTACATTTTGTAATGCTCTCTATATTTTCTTTGGTCCTAAATTCTTCCCTTATCCATAAATCTGACAGGTAAACTGTCCCATGATCTCCTAATTTGCTTAGTATCTCTGATAAAGACCTCATATATGTATATGCACACACACAGACATATATATATATATATATATACATATATATATATATGTATGTATGTATATATTTTGTGAAATTATCAGTAACCTCCAGTAAGGTGCTGTAGGATGCCTTTTGGCCTTTGTAGTCATTGTTAAGCTTGTAAAAAGGACCCAGCACCTTGTCTTTGGTCACTCATTGCAACTACATGCCCAGGGACATATGCAAACCAAAGCTCTTGTACTGCAAATTCGCAGATTATGGTTTGCTCCCCAATGTTTATGCAAAGGCCCATCATGTTGCCCTTTTTGTCAACAGTTCAACTCCTCATGGAAGAAAACCATGACAAAAGGGGGGGTGTAGGTGGGCGACCCTACCATTAGACCACCTACAGACTGACTTTTTTGAATTGGCAAAGTCTATAGGCTACAGATATGTTTTGGTGTGTGGAGGCCAGTTGAGCCATCGGACAGAGGCATTTCCAGCAACACACACCACAGCAAACATAGTTACCAGATGTCTGATCAATACTAATAATACTAAGGTTTGACCTGCTGCCAGGTGCTATTGTCTGTGACCAAGGTCACACTTTACCGAAGAAATAACTAGACAACTCTCCGTGTGTTTTGGAATAACCCTGAGGCTATACATCCCTTATCATTCGCAATCATTGAGGGAGTTGAGTGGCTAAACAGGGAGGTGAAGGGTCTTTTGGGAAAACTATGCCAGGAAACAAAGTTAAAATTGCCTCAGATACTTCCCCTTTTGTTGTTCCAACTTTAGAAATTATAGTAGGCAGAACTCTGCATTATTACCTTTTGAAATTCTGGGCAGTCGACAGCGGATGAAAGCCTGGTAAGCTATGTGATCTCTCTGTCTACTTCTCTTTCATAGGTTTGGAAAGAGGCAACCTTGACACAAATTCCGTTTGGAAGAGATCCATTTGAACCACGAGACTGTGTGTGGACTTGAAACTTCAGGAAGAAATCTAGTTTCCAGCTGTCCTGTAATGGACCTTTCCAAGTCTTGTTGACAAGTTACACTGCCATCAAGGCTGCTAGAAACATCATTCCCATGTGAAGCCTGAAGTGATTAATCTCAGTCCAGCAGAAAAAGCAACCCTTGATCCACCCCTAGACCAATTATGGTCAAAAAGGACCCCAAAGTGGTCTTTGGCCACTTGTTCGTTTGGCACTGATAATTAGGACTTAATCCTTCACCTGCTATCTCTAATGCATTTGTTATTTGCACTTTATACCTTGCTTTGCAACCTTGGGGTTGGGAGAACAGGAGATTCCAACACTTATGTGCATCTGATCCAATATGCCAGCCATGCTTTTAACTGGACCAGCTGCTAAAATATGTGTACATGCCACTTTGTCCTTGAGGGAAGGATTACCCTTGCTAATGAGGTAAAGGGGGTGGGGCAGAATGACCAGGACTTTTGTGACTGTTTGTTTGCCACCCACATGGGGAACAGTAAGCGCAAAGTTAACTGTACTGCCATAGAGTAGAAGGAGAATTCCTCAACATTCTTTATATTTGACTGGAAGAAAAATTATTTTTGCCTCCTAGTTTTTATCCTCACTATACTATAAGGCCACCCCAACTGTGTTATAAACAGAACAGGACAAATGGCCAGATAATGGGATGATAGAATGTAACTATACCATGTTCCCATATAAGAATGTGATTATTCACAGGGAGCAAGGATATGTAGAGAATGTTTCTTTTGGGGGGGAACCACGTGTGTGCTATGGAACTTTTAGGGTAGCCCCTCTGGGATTTTGTTTTATTTTTTTATTTTTTTAAATTTTTAGGCAGCTGGGGTTAAGTGACTTGTCCAGGGTCACACAGCTAGTAAGTGTCAAGTGTTTGGTCTGAGGGCAAATGTGAACTCAGGACCTCTTGACTTCAGGGAGGGTGCTCTATCCACTGCGCCACCTAGCTGCCCCTGCGATTTAATTTTTTTTATGCAATAACAAAGTATGCTATTGGCTTTCCAAAAATTGTCAGGGACACTGCAGGATGGGCAGGGTTCTTTTTGGCCCCTGGGCCACAACAACCCTACCAAAAGCAAGCACGAGCATGTGGCCATCTGCTACTGCCTCCCCTTTCTGTTACTCACCCTCTTTAGCAGGAGAATGCTAGTGCCCCTTTGGCATCACATACAGGGCCATACTCCTCCTGAAAAGAATGAACAGGTTTTGCAAGGACTTGCCAATGAGGGGGAGCTTAGTTCCAAAGTACAGGCACTCGGGACTGTGGCCTAACAAATTAGGCCTAGCTCTAGACTTCATCCAGGCAGAGGGGGGAGAGGTAAGTGCTGTTGTAGGTCAAGAGTGCACCTAGGTTCCTGATAAGTTCGACAGCGTGGTGAACAGTCTTGGAGAGCCTGGAATGAGTTCCAGGCAGATAGGAAAGAGTCTTGGTCTCCATAGGAGTGGCTAACATCACAGCTATCAGATTTTTTATGGCTAAAGTATTTGTAGATTTATTATTGGTCTTCCTTATAGAGATTGTATGTATGTTTAGAGTGTAAGGAACTACTCCCAAGGCCTACTCCTAAATTACAAGCAGCTGAGATTCAGATGATGCAGTTGAGGATAGAAGAACAACATAGTTCTAATTGTAGAGCTGCACCACGAGTACAGTTAACATCAAAGGCAGGATTGTGCAAAGTAAGCCACTTGTGCATTTGGTCTGAGTGATCCCATGTTTAAATCTTGCTTAGACTGGGTATGTGCACAGGTAGCCTGTAGGAGGCAGTGGTCTGGAAATAACCTTGCACATGCATATTGATCCTATCTCCCTAAGATATTGTATTAGAGGAAGAGTTGAGGAGGCACTAATCCCATCTCCTCATGATTACATATACCAAAGAAACATGTACCAACTTGAGGCTGCAGTGGCCACACCCTAGTAAAACCATCTAGGCAGACAGACTAAACCAGGTTGAGGGTTATGCCAACAGGTCTCATAGATGAATTGGGGAGATACCTCTCCTAAGCATGTGAAAAGTTAACCAGGTGGAATGGGCAGATGAGAACAATTTATTCCAGTGGCCATGAAGGTGGCTAAAGTAGGCTCTGTGGAGCACTTGGTCATGCATTGAAGACGCCAAGGTCATCCACTACATCCCAGAGTGGGCCATCACCAGTTGTCTTGACTTTTGTCCTGCCATTGGACTTTTGTGACTCTGGAAGAGAGCAAGGCTGACAATATTGTGCAGCTCTGCCTCACTTAGATTCAATTCATGAATTAATCAAGATATCACCCCGTGATGTCATTGGTCCTCTTTGAAAATGAAGTGGGGGGAGCCAAGATAGTGGAGAAAAAGCAGGAACTAGCCTGAGCTCTCCCCCAAATCTCTTGGAATGCCTTCAAATAATGCCTCAAAAACAAATTATGGTGCAGTAAAACCCACAAAAGGACAGAGTTGAAACAATTTCCCAGCCCAAAACAACTAAAGGTTGGCAGGAAAGATCTGTTGCACTGAGATAAGAGTAGAACACAGTCCAGCACAGGCTGGGCCCCAGCACACCAGCAGTAGTGACTGAATTAGCGGCAGAAGTACTGATTTCCAGACTTCTCAGCTCACAGATAGAAGGAGATTCTAGGGGTCCCTGTGTTGGCACCATCGCTCATGTTTGGATTTGGGTTGAAGTCCTGGGTCTCAGTTCCAGGGCAAGAAGGAACACTACCCCACCAGAACTTGTGGCCACAGGGAAGCGTGGACTCTGGCCACAACTCCAGGGTAGAAAAGTGCTTGTGGTCACTCACAGATCAGAGCACAGGCCAGGAGAGCAGCAAACACACCTCTCCCTAGATCATACTACCTTAGAAGACCAAAAACTTACAGGTCCCCACAATTACCTCTGAAAATAGCTGCACAAAAAACTTGAAGTTTGGGACAGTGCCCCTTCCGTTCCAGAAGCAAAGGCCCATTTTAGCATGGAGTTAAAAGTCAAGAAATAGGCTGGACCAATAAGCAAACATCAGAAAAAGATCCTAACTAGAGAAGTTGCTATGGTGACAGGGAAGATCAAAATACATACTCAGAAGACAACAAAGTCAAAACTGGTACATCTAAAGCCTCAGAGAAAAATGTTGATCTCAGGCCATGGAAGAGCTCAAAAAGGATTTTAAAAATCAAGTAAGAAAGGTAGAGGAAAAATGAGAGAAATGAGAGTGATGCAAAAAATCATGAAGAAAGAGTAAACAGCTTGATAAAGGAGGCACAAAAAACACTGAAGAAAATAACAACATAAAATAAAGCTTAAAAAGCAGAATAGGAGGGTAGCTTGGTGGCACAATGGATAGAGACCAGTCCTGGAGTCAGGAGGACCTGAATTCAAATCTGGCCTCAGACACTTACTAGCTGTGTGACCCTGGGCATGTCACTTAACCCAAATTGCCCGCCCCCCAAAAATAGAATAGGCCAAATGGCAAAAGAGGCACAAAAATTTGCTGAAGAGAAGAACTCCTTAAAAAGTAGAATTGGCTAATTGGAAAAGGAAGTACGAAAGTATAACTGAAGAAAAAAATTCCTTAAAAATTAGAATTGGGCAAGTGGTAGCTAACTACTTTACTAGATATCAAGAAACAATAAAACAAAACCAAAAGAATGATAAAATAGAAGAAAACATGAAATATCCCATTGGAAAAACAACTGACCTGGAAAATAGGTCTAGAGACATAATTTAAGAATTATTGGACTACCTGAAAATCATGATCAAGAAAAGAGCCTAGATATCATCTTTCAAGAAATTATGAAGGAAAATTGCCCTGATATTCTAGAACCAGAGGGTAAAATAGAAATTGGAAAAATTCACAAATCACCTCCTGAACGAGATCCCAAAATAAAAACTCCTAGGAATATTATAGCCAAATTCCAGAACTTCTCGGTCAGGGAAAAAATATTGCAAGCAGCCAAAAAGAAATAATTCAAATATTATGGAGCCACAGTCAGGATAATACAAGATTTAGTAGTTTCTCCATTAAAGAATCAGAAGGCTTTGAGTATGATATTCAGGAGGACACAGGAGCTAGGATTACAACTAAGAATCACCTGTCCAGCAAAATTGAGTATAATGTTCAGGGTGGAAAATGGACATTCAATGAAATAGAGGACTTTCAAGCATTCCTGGTGAAAAGGCCAGAGCTGAATAGAAAATCTGACTTTCAAATACAAGACTCAAGAAAAGTATAAAAAGGTAAACAGGAAAGATAAATCATAAGAGACTCAATAAGGTTAAACTGTTTACATTCCTACATGGGAAAATGATACATGTAGTTCCTAAAAACTTATTATTAGGGCAGTTAGAGGGCATATACATAGACAGAGGACACAGGTGTGAGTTGAATATGGTGAGACAATTATTTAAAAAAATAAATTTAAGGGGTGAGAAAGTGGAATGCACTGGGAGAAAGGGAAAGGAGAGTTAGAATGGGGTAAATTTATCTGACATAAAAGAAGTGCAAAAGAGCTTTTACAGTGGAGGGGGAAATTGTAAGGGGGGTAAATGTGAACCTTCCTTTCATTGGATTTGGCTCAAAGAGGGAATAACACACATACTCAGTTGGGTATAGAAATCTATTTTACCTTACAAGAAAGTAGGAAGGGAAGGAAATAAGAGAATAGGGGCGTGCTTGTAGAGGGGAAGATGGATTGAGATAGGTAAAAGTCAGAAGCAAAACATTTTTGAGAATGGATAAGGTAAAAGGAGGTAGAGAGTAAGATAAATGAGGAAAATAAGATGGAGGGAAATACATGGTAATCACAACTGTGAAAAAAATTTATAGCAAGCTTCTCTGATAAAAAAAAAAGACCCCATTTCTCAAATATATAGAGAACTGAGTTAAATTTATAGAAATAAGAGCCTTCCTGAATTGACAAATAGTCAAAGGCAGCTTTTAGATGAAATAATGAAAGCTATTATAGTCATATGAAAAAATGCTCTAATCTATTGATTAGAGAAATTCGAATTAAAACAACTCTGAGTTACCACCCTATACCTATCACACTGGCTAATATGACAGAAAAGGAAAATGACAAATGTTGGAGGAGATGTGGGAAAATTGTGACACTAATGTACCATTGGTGAAGTGGTATACTGATTCAACCATTCTGTAGAGCAATTTGGAACCATGCCCAAAGGGCTATAAAATCATGTATACCCTTTGACCAAGCTATAATACCACTACTAGATCTGTATCCCAAAGAGATTAAAAAAAGGAAAAGAACCTATCTGTATAAAAATATGTATAGTAGCTCTTTTAGTGGTGGCAAAAAATTGGAAGTTGAGGAGATGTCCATCAATTGAGAAATGGTTGAAAGCGTTGTATGTGATTGTGATGGAATACTATTGTGCTGTAAGAAATGATGAACAAGATGTTCTCAGAAAAACCTGGAAAGATTTACATGAATTGTAGAAGTGAAATGAGCAGAATCAGGAAAACACTGTATATAGTAACAGCAATATCGAATGATGATGAGTTGAATGATGAATACAATGATCCAAGACAATTCCAAAGGACTAACGATGAAACATGTTATCCATCTCCAGAGAAAAAAATGATGGAGTCTGAATGCAGACCGAAACATACTTTTTCTTTACTTTCTTTATTTTTATTTTTTTGTCTGCATTTTCTTTTAAACATGACTAACATGAAATATGTGTTGCATGAGTGCAAATGTATAACCTATATCAAATTGCTTGCCTTCTTAGTGGAGGATAGAGGTTGTGTTTACATGTAATTGAGGAAGAATAAGATATTAAATTTTAAAAAAGAGAAACAAAAGACAAGCACTCATGTGGGCCAATCAACATATTTCCCCCTTTCATGAAAGTTGTTTACTCCTGTCTATAAAAGCAGCACAGAGTTTGAAATCCTTGCATCTGCACCCAACTAACTGCTATCTTGATATGTTCCTAAAATTCTTTTACCTTTCTTTTCCTAAGTTTGCCTTATTGAGCAGGGTTGAAGCCCAACCCAAGATTTCTTTTAACATTAGGACAACAAATTTTGGGGCAGCCAGGTGGTACAGTGGATAGAGCACCGGTCCTGAAGTCAGGAGGACCTGAGTTCAAATCCGGCCTCAGACCAAACACTAGACACTTACTAGCTGTGTGACCCTGGGTAAGTCACTTAACCCCAATTGCCTAAAAATGAAAAAAAATGAAAAAAAAAGAACAATAAATTTGAAAAGCAAAAATATAGATCTTGAGTGCTTTGACTGAATTGAGAATTTGGGGTAAAATATATGCATTATAAATAGTTGTTTCAAAAAGTTTTGCTTAGCTGTGTGACCCTGGGCAAGTCATTCAACTTCTGTATGCCTCAGTTTCCTCAACTCTAACGAGGATAATAATTGCACCTACCTTGCAGGATCACTGTGAGGATCAAATGAGATAACATTTGTAAAGCGCTTAGCACAGTTCTTGGCACATAGGAGGCACTATATAAAAAATGCTCATTCCCTTCTCTTCCCCACCTTCAACTACTGATCCGTATATATACATTAAATAAATTTGTATCTATTCTTATATGCATGCACACATACTTGTGTCTCGATGGATGCACTTGTGTATGTACTTACACACATAAACTTCATATGTACACCCAATCTAATTGTTGGTGGTGTTGTTTGTCCTTCATTCTTGAAGAGGACCATGACATCAGGGAGGTGATACCATCACATGCAAGTGAACTGGATTTAGGTGAGTGAAGGTTGTGCAAAGTCACCAGCCTCACTGTCTCCTCCAAAGCCGTTTAAGTCCAGTGGCAAGATATAGATCAGGATGACTGGAGAGGACCCTGGATGTAGACCTGATTCGGTAAGTATTTATTAAGCATCTAACAGGCGTCAGGCCCTCTGCTAGGCACTGGGGATTCAATTAATAAAAGAAATAAAATACTCAAAAAAAACTTTTTCTTAGAGAAAATTTTGCCATCTAGATTTGGTCATGTTTCCTAATAAAGTTATTATACCATTTTGAAAAATTAACTCCTGTCCAGGTTTGAAAGAAATGTAACACTCCGTGGAACATAAATGCATTTGAAGAAAAATTTAATGGAAATGCACTGAGAGGAGTTTTATCTTAATTACACTGGCTAAACATTTTTTCTGAAGTTAGTCCTCTCTAACATATACACATTACCAAATCAACAGGGATAAAATCTTAGCTTTCATATACAATTCACATAATTTTCTTCTCTTTTGTTGTGGTGAAGTCATGTCTGACTCTTCATCACACCATTTGGGATTTTCTTGGCAAAGATACTGGAGTGGTTTGTCATTTCCTTTTCTAGCTCATTTCACAGATGATGAAACTGAGGCAAAGAGGGTTATGTTACTTGCCCAGGGGCAGACAGCTAGTCAAAAAGTCGAAAAGACTTTAAATATGTGGGCAGCCAGCCTATAGGAGATGGTGGTTTTTCTGACTCCAAGCTATCACACTATGCCACTTAGCTGCTGGATTTGAATTCAGGCCTCTGTATTTCACCTATCTACCTAGCAGAAAAGAGAATAATACACAGTCATGCCCGACTATATTTTCCTTCTCTCTACATTCCCAAGAAAATATGCATGGGAAGGTTATGCAACCAAAGACAAAGAGAAGGAATTAGACTATAATAGTGTTTGGTGAGTCTAGCTAAGGATGAATGGCTTCCAGCTCCAACAAGACCAAGCCCAGTAGGGAAAGAAAATCCTACAAAGACTGTAGCATTTGATTTTTATCTGGTTAAGGTCAGATGTTGTGAGTCAGCCTAGTGTCAACAGAAGCACACATGCATGGCCTTAAAGTTAGAAAATTAATCCATGTCAAAATCACTGCTTGCCCAAACACTTTCACATATCACTGAACTGTGTTATTGCAAACATCATGCTGGCTGGATTGAGAGGAACCTTGGCACAAGAGATGGAGCCTTGGACCTATAGTAAGGAAGAACTAAATTCAAATCCAGCCTTAGACATTCATTAACTCTATGACCCTGGACAAGGTTTCCACTTCAATTTCTTCATCTGTAAAATGTGCATAATCATAATAGTACCTAACTCACTCACAGAGTTGTTGAGAGGGTCAAAGGATAACATATCCAAAGTGCTTAAGAGTACTTTAAAAATTCCTTATCCTTCCTTCTTTTCTTCCATCCTTCCTTCTCTCCTCCCTTCTCTCCTGCACTCCTTTCCTTCCCTCCTTCTATCCTTCCTTTCTTTTTAGGAAAAAAAAAGATTCCATGAAATGAATGCCAGCTCAATTAACTTTTAGTTATATTAATCAAGGCTTATGGCTCAGGGTTCTTTAGGATTTGAGAGTATAGAAAATTTGTCTAGGAATTTGAGGTCTAGATATTTAGAAACAGGACTTCCTTCCATTTTAACACCTCACAGGTCTAAAGCATTCTCTTCACTTCCTCCTCATAGAAGTCAAGAAAACACTCAACCTATGGTAACACCTTTTTCTACATGATGTAATTTCCACATCATTCTCACTCAGGATGTGATTGACTCATTCAGTTGGCTAACCAGTGAAGAGCCAAAGAAGTGTAAAACTCTTATGCCTAGTGAACTGAGAATGAAATCCTCGAATGAAGTTCCTGTTGTCCATATTGATTATTTTTAGTTGGAATGACTGGTTTCTTAATTGGGTAGCAAGGGATAAGGAAAGTATACAGAGAGACAGAGAACGCCTCAGAGAGAAAGAGATATAAGCCTGTCAGAGTGAAGTCATGGGAAGGTGGAAAGAATCTGCCACATTAACCACCATATCCCTTGTCTGTGTCCCCCAGGACTAAGATGGCACCTCCATTAGCCACCACAGCTCACTACTCATAAAGCAAGCTCATCCTAAGCATTCCATTTCTTACATTTCAATTGCCATCTTAATGGTGGTCAAAGCCATAATTGAGGAGACAACCAGGTCTTGCTGCAGGTTATCTGACATTGGGGTGTGAGTAGGCTGCATTTATTTCCCTATGGCTATCTTATGATCCCTACCTCCCAGGACTGTTGTGAGGATAAATGAGATAATAATCATAAAGCCCTTAGCACATAGTAAGAACTACGTATGTAAATATTAGTTGCTATCATTGTTACCTTGAGATCTTCAAGGTGCTACAACACCTATTTGGTTCATTCTGCTCCCTTGCCACCATTCCTATGGGGCCCATCACCCATTATGCCCCCTTTCTGGTGCCCAGTCCCACTAACCCATCAGCATTTTCTTTACGCTAGAGTAATAACTACAGAAGTGACTTGTGAAGATCAGCTTAGATGGAATTCCAAGGCTTTCCTGTACCTCAAATATGTTCTTTCCCATTCTGGCCCCGTGTTCTCCCCATATTGGGAGACCTTGTATCCTAGGATCAACATTTCCCATTTCCCCAACAGAATTCTGTCTCAAAGTCTTTCACCCTATGTAGCATTGTAGTCTGAGGTTCATGGTCCTCCCAAAGGGTACCCTTGCTTGCCCCTGGTACCAGAATTGCTAGTACAATATCTACTTCCACCCAAGTGAGCTGGGAGAGGGACAGCTCTCTGCTGCATGCTGTGTATACAGAGGGAGATGTGATTCCTGAATGTCAAAGAGATTGCTGAGTGTGACTGTGTGTGTGTGTGTGTGTGTGAGAGAGAGAGAGAGACAGACAGAGAGTTAAGGTGAAAAATTTTGAATGGCTACTTTCCTGTCTTACAGTATGCATTTGTTGAATATTAATCATAGACTTTAGATCACCAACAAGCTTAGGCCAGACCTTTACAAACTGCTGGAGAGAAGGGTAAGTAGGAAGGTTCACAGTAAGAATCAGCCAATTCAGTACCACATATACTTTAAGGCTGCCATTAGAATATTGATGTAAGAGCAAACAATGATGAAATAATTTAGCTTCTTATAAATTTTGTTTAGGTAGTGTGACATATAAAAAGTTTGAGAGACATAATTTCTAGATAACTTATCATTTTATTAATCATGCTAGCAATAATTAATAAAAGGGATCAGTGACACTCTTACACGCCCAAGACCCCTCCTGGAACCCACTCAACACTTATATGCCCTTGGAAAAGTGGGTGTTCCTGAGGGTGGCAATCAATTCTGATTGGTTAACAAGTAATTAGAGAGAATTAATATTATAATGAGGGGTGGAGCTATTCTAATGAGGGACTGTGGGGAAAGTGACTTTGATTATATGTTTACTTCCAAATCTCTGGGCCTTGGGCAGGCTAATCAAAGAATTTATCCCCACCCAAATCTAAGTAGAACACAGGGTTTCCCCACCTGAGTGGGGACTGAACAAGATTGAGAAGAAAGTTAATCCAATCTCATTATTAGCAATGTCTTCCAGCCTTTGTCTCCCCAATATTAACAATTAGTTTTTTAATAAGCATTTCTCTCAGTAGAAAGGACTTGTGATTTTTTTTAAATATTATCTTTAGAGAATCCATAGATGGATTTGATATCACTAAATGGTCCATAAAATGGCATCTTTTTATTGTCGTAGAACATAATATATGCTTGAAGATAATAACTGAGGTAAAGCGTATGTCTTTGGGATAGATAAAACTAGAATTTTCTCTATTTTCTTCCAAGTTATGTGCTGTCATTGATGTTTTCATGACATAAGAAAAAAGTGATAGTTTTTCACATGGGTTTTGATTTTGCTGAATTTTTTCCTTTTCCTTCTTTTTTGGAAAAAATTTATTATAAGGGGTGGCTCTCTGGGAAGGAAAATGGGGAGAGGTATGGGGGAAATCAAACAAAAATATTTTTAAAAACTATTTAAAAATAAGCAGTATATAATGAACTATGGGGAAAAAATACAGCATTACATCCCTGGTTTATCTTCTACAACCAACTTCATAAACTGACAATGCTGTATTTGTAAAAAACATTTAATTTCTTTTTCTTCTCAGCAAGCAATATAACGAATGGCTTTCATTATATCACATCCAACTCCCAGTAGGACGAATAATCCCTTGGAGAAATGTGTGGAATTATGGTGACTTGCTAGCTTAAGTGGTGGTCACAATTTCTTCTCATTTTCAACCTGCTTTCATTCTCCAAAAAAAAAAAGCTCTACAGAAAAGTAACACTTCGATTTTGTGAAGTATAGTGAAATACTTTTCTTATAGTAAAATTTCTTCATAGAGGCAGTATAGTGCAATAGAATAAGCACTGGTTCTGGAGCCAATAGACCTGAATTCAGATCTCTCCTCTGACGATTATTTGTGTCACCAGTGGGCAAGTCACTTAACCTCCCTAGGCCTGTTTCCTCATCTGTAAAATGAGTGCAGGAGGAAAGTAAACTACATGGTCTTTGAGGTTACTTATAGCTCTAGACTTCTGATTCTAAAATCAAGTCATAACTTGGCAATGTAACTATTTTCAGACACTATTAGTTTGTAGTAGTTGTTTCAAGGAAAAGATAGAGTAAAAGGGTCTGAACTGATGAAAACTTGGGAGATGTGAATCCTAACCAAAATAGAATAGGAATAATTATTCTGGGAATTGTGCAACAGTCTGGTGTAATCTGATATCTAGAAATGCATTTGGCTATACTCCTATTCTTTGAAAAATGTAAGAACTTAAGGGGGCACTGCTGATTCTATTATTTTAATGCTAAATATGTTCAAATTCAGTTGTGGTGGCATATGAAATGGTAACAATTGGCTTTCCAGTCTGAGTCAGACCATAGGGTTATTATCAAAGATAAGTGTTCATTTCAGTGGCAGCTTAAAAACAAAATAAAAAGTATCCTAACTGACCTTGCACATCATGTGAAAGCAGATTAAGGAGTCTTGGAGTGAAAAGATGTATCAATGTCAAAAAACTTTTTAAAATGGTGAGCATGAACTTTGCAACTGTTTGTGCTGAAAGAATAGGAGTGCACTAAAGATAATTTCTAAATGTTTTATATTTTCCACCCTGGAGCTTTCCTCTTGTCTCTTGTTCTTTTAAAAAAAAAAGTTTACGAGAGCAAAGCCTGTCATTACTTTTTCCCAGATTTGGTCACAAGACTCTGGGATAAAATATTGTGTCAAGTGTTCTCCCGAAATCCATGAATGTTTAATAGATTCAAAGGCCCTAATTAAGTTTTAAACCCAGCAATTAACACTTTTTTTCTAGAAAAGAAAGGGCCAGGAGACTCCTCATTTGTGAATGCTAACACTACATTATCATGCTCAACCTTACTATTAAAATCAGTGAGCCATCAACGTGAGGCTGTAAATGTCTGGTGAACTGGAACGCAAAAGCCTATCAACTGGATTGTGACTTCACTAAGCACCTGAAATTTCCTAACAATCAGAGCCGTCCAAAATTGCCTCAGAAGATCATAGCTTTAAAGTTGGAAGGTGCTGTAAAGCTCATCTGAGCCAAATCCTTTATTTTGCAGCCCAGAAAAGCAAGGTTCTCCCCTCATCACCTCCCCCCCCCAAAATAACCCGGTTAAGTGAAGTGCCTAAGTTTACAAAAGTATATAGTAGAGTCCCAATTTAAACACAGGTGATTTCAAACTCCGTAGGGCGTTTCCCCTCAATACACCCCCGTAACCTTCTCAGTGATTTGCAATTCTAGGTCTTCTAAGACTTGATCAGGAATGTTGCTGTCATTTTGTTTTGCGTTAGTGATGGTTAGAATAGATGACATCTAAGGTTCCAGCCTCTTTCAATTCTAAAATTGCATCAACCTTCAAGTGAGTAGGCACCGGTAAGTAAGATAGTTATTCCATCTTCAAATCCTCCAGTTCCCAGATTACAAGAACAATGAGCTCCAGGTTGCACTCTTCCCCACCCCACTCCCCCTTTTTTTTTTAACAGTCTTCGCCATCCCCACCCAGAAATGTTAGAAAAATTAGTCCACTCTCTGCCAGACCTTAAGTGGGTGGGGAAGAATCTCTCTCTCCTACTGGCTGCCTTAAATATCACTTGGTTATTTGCAGTTTGGAAATGAGCTAAAGGGTAAACGAAGCTTCAGGGAGGCTCGTTCCGTCCGGGACCCGTGATTGGTGGGTCCAAGGCCAAAGGGCGCCCCGCCAGCCATCTGGCTAAACCTGTTTTGGCTCGGCCCCGCTGCCAACCCGAGAGGATCGAGCTGCTTCTGCCTACGGCCTGGGATAGGAAGGGCTCCGGGAATTCCTCGGGGTCAGGGATAGGGCTAGGAGGCAGACGTCTCACTCGCTTGGCTGCAGTGAGCGGAGGGGGTAGTGCGTGCATCTGTCCCCAGGTAAGGGCAGGGCGCGCGGTCGGGCGGCGGTGCGCCCGCCAGGCTGGCGGTTCCCCCTTATTCGCCTCTGGGTGAGTTATTCTTGCTCTTGTTCTGCAAAGGCACATGCCTGTTCTCCCGGAGTCCACGCCATCCCCGGCTTTCCGGGCCCACGGCCTTAGGATGTTCATTGCGGATTCAGGAGGCTGCGTTTTCCTCCCGGGGGTGGGGCCTCTGCGCCCACTTCCCATTGGTCGGTGGGGCGCGGCCCCCGCCGCGCTGCGGGCTTCCCGCAGGGAGGGAGGGGCGGAGCGGGGGCGTGGCTCGGAGGCCAATGTTCCGAATTCAGGCGGCCGGGACAGCTAGGCTCCTGAGTGCGGGGGCCGGCGGCGGCCTGGAAACGCGCGCGGGTGAGGTCCCGACGGGGCGTGCTGGGGACGGAGGCCGGGGAGGGGGCCTTCGGGCCGGGCCGGGATGAAGATGCTGCCGCCGCCGCCGCGGGGGGAATCCCCGACGCTCGGCCGGAAGGGCGGGGGGGGGGGACTGGACATGGGCCGCGGCCCTGGCCCCCGGCTTCTCCGCCCTTGGGTCTGGCTCGGCTTCCCCGGGGGTCCGGGCCTGCGGGGGAGGCTGGCCCTCAGCCTCCGAGGGGTTCTCATGGCCTGCGCGGGGGCGGGCGACCTGCCGTGGGCCCCGTCGCCACTTGTTGGGGGGCCCTCCGTCGCGAGGGGAACCATCACCCACTCAATCAGCAGCGAATAGAGAGGAAAGGGGACCTGGGGGAGAAAGCCGTCCTTCTTGTACCCGCACACCCTTTCTTCCCCTCTAGTTCCCCCTTTCCACGCCCCCCCCAGCAGAGCCCCCTCTTGTAGCCAGACTTCAGATGGGCCAAACACGCCTGTCACAAAATCCAGGGGTCTAGGATTCAAAGGGACCCCGGACACCACCCGGTCCAGGGCATTCTACAGAGGAGAAAACTGAAGCCCGAGGAAACTCAGTACGCTAAGGATCAGGCTCTGGACATCATCCGTGCATGCATCTCAATCTTGACTTTGGGGTGGGGGGCGGAGGGCAACGTTAAAATTCACGTGGGTGTTGTGGCATTCAGCTCATGCCATTCTCAAATATGTGTCAGAGGACAGCCACCAGAAAGCTAGAATGACTTCTGTTTACTGAACCGAGACTTCTTGATATAGGCTAAGAAAAAGTCACGTTAAATATAGCATAGTTTAGACAACGAAACCTAAAATATGAGCTTCCCTTTCCAGGTAGATAAACTGCCCAGCCCGCAAATTGGCCCCTGGTGAAGAAGGCTTTAAGTCTTGGGCTGCAATGTTTTATCTTTCACATCCTTGCCTTGGTAATTCTAGACGGTAACTCTCCAATGTGCTTCCATGGTGGTGAAGGTTCTAGATGTTACAATAAGTATGTACCCATTTCCTCCTTTCAGTGTTGGAGGGATGATCTCAAGGAAGGGTAAGAATGCTTTGAACTTAAAACTGCCTAAAAGCTCACAACGATGCCTTTTTGACTTACTTGAAAAGTTCAGGAGAGTAGTTTGAATTGTTGTTCATCCTTCCTTCTAGAAGAGGACCTCAGGAGGGTGATGTCTATTTTTTTTGGTGAGGCAGTGGGTTTAAGTGACTTGCCTAAGTCACACAGCTAGTGAGTATCATGTGCCTGAGGGTGGATTTGAATTCAGGTCCTCCTTACTCCAAGGACAGTTCTCTATCCATTGTGCCACCTAGCTGCCCCAAAAATCATGATTTTTTTTTTGGCAAGGCGATAGGTATTAAGTGACTTGCCCAGGGTCACACAGCTAGTAAATGTCAAGTGTCTGAGGCCAGATTTAGGAGGGTGATGTTTTGACTTACAAGTGAATTATATTTAAGTGAGGCAGGGCTGTGTAAAGTCCACCAGCCTCACTCTCTCTTCCAGTCATCAGAGTCCAGTGGCAAGATATGGGGCCATTCTACTGGCAGTGGCTGTGGATGCAGTGGGAGACGTTGGCCTTTTTAAGCTAAGATCTTTCCCAAGTCTCACTTCATCTGAAGCAATGCCTGTTCAATGATTAAAGGCTAGACAAGAATTGAGGTAAAAGATGGCTTACTTTCCCTTCATTAAATAATCACTCTGGAAGATTCTGTCCTGAACCTAAACCATTATTATTTACACTGAGCCATCCTAAGAAGAGCAAGTAAGCCTTGGGCTGGGACCTATTGGCCAATCAGTGAAAGCCAGGGTTTGAAGTCATAGTCATGTAGCTCTATTTGACTTACTTGGAACCTCCTGTGGAAGGCAGGCAACAACTTCCTGCCCTTTCAAAAAATGAAGTTGGAGAGTGGTTTAACTGCTGTCGGATTATACGGCATGGTTGGGGTAAAAATAAAGTCATAATGATAGCTTTGATGTATATAGGAATTGTTCAGCAACAAATGCATTTTAGTAAAGAATGAAGCATTTTCTTCCTGATTTTTCTTTTGTCTAGATGCTTTCATTTGTTGGAAACCTTTTTATGCCATATCAGTGTTTCATTTTAACTCTTAGCTGTCCTTTCAGCCTTGTTTTCACCCAACTGTGTTTCACCTGATATTGCCAGCCTTTAGGAACGATTAAAGGCACTAATGCTGCTCAGCCCCTGCTTTCATTAACACTAGATCAGCAAGTTGAAATAATTTTTGTATAAAATTGCTTTGTGTATATCAGATACAGGAAAAAACATTTTCTGAAAGTTAAATTGAGTGATTAAATTTTAGGACTTATCTTTAATGCACAAAAAATAAATATTTTATGTAATCGCCAGATTTTTATCATACTTACTTACTGTTTAGCCAATAGTCACTTTTTGTGGACAGGTTCATGGAATCACTAATCCAGAGATAGAAATAACTATAGACATCATCTAATTCAAGGCACTAATTCTACAGATTAAAAACTGAGACCTAAAGGTGTTTTGGTGGTATACGGAGTTCTAGGCCTGCCTGGAATCAAGATGACCCGAGTGCAAATTCAGCCCTAGTCTCTTACCAGCTATGTGACTCTGGGCAAGTCAGTTAACCTCGGGCTTTCTCAGTTTCCTCATCTATAAGCTAAGCTGAAAAGTTTCAAGGAAACCAGCTATTTTTAAGTATCCTATTTGGACTGTGATATATATTAGGCATACATAGAAATGAAGTGTATAAACGTAGGTATTTTCAGTATTATAAATATCAGAGATCTCTTAAAAGGCTTTAATTTACCTAGGGGGTCCTGATAATAGTATTTCTACTGAGTGTATTGTTTATCCTATGAGTTGAAGTAGCAGATGGCAGTTGAATGGTTTCAGTTATCCACTAAATAAATGGTTCATGGGTACCTTGGGACTATGCTGAGAGACCTTTTCATTCACTCTTGATTCCTGATGCAGCGAGGCCCATTTAAAATTTTTGCTTCTAGGGGTATTTCAACACTTTTGGATATGTGGTCCAATTTTTTTCTTTCACTATTAGGGTACTGAAAGTAAAAAAGGCAAGTGTCAGTTGTAAAAACTAAAGGAAAAGAATATCAGTGTTTTATTTTTTTTTCTTGTAACTTTGAGAGTTGTAGTAATATTAGAATGCCCGATTGGAAAGCATTGAGTGGTTATATCAGGAATTTAGCACAAAGTCTTTCAAAAATCTGGAGAAACAACAGGGGTTATCTAGTGCCTGGTGTACCTTTCAAAAAGGACAGTGCATTTTGGGGCATGTCATAATCCTGAAAAGTAACAAATTGTAGAGGAAAGGGAACTTGTTTTGGAGTCGGAAGAGATCTGGGTTCAAATACATCCTTTGATACTTAGTAGCTGTGTGACCTGATGAAAGTCACTGAACTTCTCAGTCAATTTTAGTTCCCTGCCATAAAATGGGTATAGTAATACTGGTGGATATCCACTATAGTTAGGTTGTTCTGAGAATCAAAATAGAGTGTTTATAAAGAGCTTTGAAAATCTTAACCATGATAATGTCGACTATTTCATCCCATTCCTGGCATGGTAGCAGGTATCATTTCTTATGTTGCAATTATATTTCATTATATTAGTATACCATAATTTGTTCAGCCATTCTTATGGGCGCATGCTTTGTTTAAATTTTTTTTGCTGCCACAAAAAAATACTTCTGAGAATGTTTTGGTATATTTGGGATCAAATCTTTTGCTGTTTCTCTCTATGACTACCTTGTGGTTTGTCCTTCCTACTCAGAGAGGATCATGACATCAGGAGGGTGATGTCATGACTTCATATAAATTGGATTTTAGTGAGGGAGGACTGTGCAAAGTCACCAGCCTCACTTTCTCCTCTGGAGCCATCTGGGTCCAGTGACAAGATATGGATCAGGACGACAGGAGATGGCCCAGGATGCAGTAGAAGACCTTGGCCTTTTTAAGCTAAGGTCTTTTCCGAGTTCTCACTTCGAGTGAGTTGTTACTCTGTCTACTTTATATTCCAAGTAGGCTATCTGGGCAGAAGATTAGAAAAGCTTAGTGACTTTTTTTAAACATAATTCCAAATTCTTTTCCTGAATAATTGCACCAATTCATATCTCCATCAACAACATATTAGTATATTTCCCTTCCCCTACTCCTTTTATCAAATGAATTAAAGTTGCTTGGTGGGATCTGCAGGAAATTTTTTTTTCAGTTTTTTAATGTTTTATTTATGCCTTTGAGGTTTTTTTAACCTGATCCCTGCCTACAAATCCTTCCATTTAACAAAGAAAAACACTTAAACAAAACTAAATAGCAAAGCATTTAGCAAACGATGGAGCATCCCGCTGCCAGAGTCCTTACCTCTCAGAAAGCATTCTGGGTCAGGACCCTTCCTGGGTGAAGAAAGTATCCCAAGAGATTAGCTAGTCTAACACCCTGCTCTGGACAGCTCCAGCAAAAGGACCAAGCTATCTGCAGAGGTCAAGTAGCTGCTCTGAGAGCCTAGCTGGGAATTTGTACTCAGTCTCCATCTTTTTTTTCTTCTTTTTTAATTTTTAATTTTTTAAAATTTATTTTGATTTATCAACAATCACTTCCATATGCTTTTGAGTTTAAAATTTTTCTCCCCCTTCCTCCCCACCTCCCTCCCCAAGATGGCACACAGTCTGATATAGGCTATACATATACATTCCTATTAAACATATTTTCACATTAGTGATGTTGTAAGTAAGAATTAGAACCAATAGGAGGAACCACCAGAAAGAGGATACAAAACTCAGCAGAAGAGGAAAAAAATAACAAATAGTATACTTCGATCTATATTCAAATTCCATAGTTCTTTCTTTGGATGTGGATAGCATTTTCCATTATGAGGCCTTTGGAGATGTCTTAGATCCTTGTATTGCTGGGAAGGGTTAAGTCTGTCAATGTTAGTCATCTGTTATTGTGTACAATGTTCTCTTGGTTCTGCTCACTTCACTCAGCATCAGACCATATAAGTCTTTTTCTGAAGTCAACCTGTTCATCATGCAGGAAATATTTTTTTAAGGGGAATTGATCATATTCTCTTGTCCCTATTACTTTGCAAAATAAAATTATAATAAAACCTAGATCAGGTTAATTTATGTTTTTCTAAATCAGTATGTTGCCCAAAGAGACATTTCTATTTGAGTATGAAACCACTGCTTTAAATGCTTCATTTTGTTGTTAATTAACCCCAGTACCCAGAGTAGAAGGAAATAGGCCATATGACTTATGGTATCCTAATGCAGTTTACTGAAGGATGTTCTTTGCCATCAGTGCATGCTTTGGTATGTGTCTCCAATTGGTGCCTACCAGCTATCTGGGCCGTGCACAGGGCTGTAGTCTCAGATCATCTGATATTAAAGTGAAACTGCCAAATGAGTCATTGGGATTGCAGCTGTAAAGCTAAACATGGCAGTACTTAGGAGATTGTGCTGGCGCCCCTGGGGTAGTGGGTGAATGTGGTTACCTGGGCTGGTTGGTTACCTAATTAGTTGGGTTCTACAGAAGCCTGTGATCTCAGATCAGCTTATTTGGGGCAGCAGCTATCATACCAAGTTCCCCTCTGTCTCTACATTAGCTGTTTCAGTTGTCAAGGGATATAAATGACCTTGAGGGTGCTTCTTGGAGGAAAACAGTAGAACTTCTGCTTGAAAGAATTCATAATTTTCCCTAGAAGATGCACACATATATAATATAGACACATATAAATAAAATATATATATATGTAAACATATGTGTGTATATGTGTATATACATGCATATCTAATGATTACCCAGACATATATAAGGATCAATGTGTATATATACATCTACACACATACACGTGCATGTATATGTTACATATATCAATGCTGACCTAGAGCGACTTGAAAAGGATGCTGAGTTTAAGAAGAAAAAAAGACTTCAACTTACTAATTTACCAAAGTATAAATACATTCATGTATATATTCTAGTGCAAGTGATACTGACAATAATTTATTCATTTTTACTCAGGGTTCATGGTATTTGAAGTTATAAAAATCCTAAATAGCAAGTATGTCCTTTTGTATATTATAAAAAGATATAGAGAGTCATAAATCAGACATTATGGAAGTCACAATTTGGTCACACTAATAAATCCTGTCCAACATTGACTCTTTGTCAGTTTGATGGGTGGGAGGAGAATCTATATATTTGCATTTATCTCATAATTATTTGGAGCATTTTTCATTTGTCTGTTCTCTCTAAAACTTGTTCATATCCTTTTACCATGTCTTTTAGGGGATGACCTTATACATTTGCATCAGTGGCATATATAAGATAGCAGACTTGAATATCAGAGATATTTGATACAAAGATGTTTTTCCACTCAGTTGTCACCACGAAGATTATTCTCTTCAGTCTAATTCATTCTCTTATGGGCTGTCTTGACTCTAAGTTCTTTGAGGATGGGAAATCTATGATGTTTCTGTGATTTCCCCAGTACATTGCTGAGTAAATTGAGTGGGCCAGGTGGAGGGGATACAGCAATAAAATACTTGTTGATTGGTTAATATATGTATTTCTTCGAGGAAAGTGTGTGAAATTTTTTAGACATGATATCTGGTTCCAGTTAATTAGGAACAACAGATTAAATAGTTCTGTAGAAAGGTTCAAGTTATCAATCTGCAAATATTCTGTCCATCCACCAAATTCTTCTGAGTCTTACCTTCTTTGCACATGAAGTACAGAAAATAAAAAAGGCCCAAGATAGAAACTTGAGATTAGTAAAAGTTTAATAACCGGCTTTCTGATAAAAAAAAAGTATGCAAGATAGACTTCTAAGTTTAATCTCCATTATTAGCATTTTCTCCATCTCTTTTTAAAATCTAGACAATCAACAAAACAATAAATCAAGCCCTGATTAGTAACTGAGATATAAATGCTCACAATGAAAATGTAACCATTGACTTTCACCATAGCCATTCTGAGCTGGCTCTAGCACACCTCTAAGGAGTTAGTGGGCACAACCTGGCTGAAATTCCCTCAATGGAGACTGAGAAGGAGTGGGGAGACAATGAGTAGGAGAACCCGGAGACAGCAGTGCCATGAAAACCGAAAAGAGAGTATACAGGAGAGCAGGTGATCAGAGGCTTCACGGAGGTCAAGAAGGATGAGGATTGAGAAGAGCTCATTGGTGACTTTGGAGAGAGCAATTCCTGTTGAATGATGAGGTCAGAAGCCAGACTACAAAAGGTTTGGAAGACAGTGAAAGGCACCTAGTGTAGATGGCTCTTTTTCAAGGAGCTTAGCCAAGAAGAGAAGACATAAAGGATGAGAGCTAGTAAGGATGGTCAGGTCAAGGGAAAGTTATGTTTGTTTGTTTGTTTTAAGGATGGGGAAGACTTGGGCAAGTTTGTAGGCAGTGAGAAAGAGTTAGGAGATTGAAGATAAAAGAAAGTAGGGATTATAGAGGGGCAATTTTCTGGAGAAGTCAACAGAAGATAAGATCAAGGTGCATGTAGAGTGGTTAACTCTAGCAAGGAGAAAGGCCACCTCCTCATCCAAGACCAAATGAAGGTAGTCATGAGAGATTTCTAAATGATAGAAGGAAGTGGTAGCCTCGTTTTTTCAGGGAATATAAGTACGAAGAGTGAAACAATTCGTACTCGCAAAGAAGCTTACATTCTAATGAGGAACACAATTATTGTTATTCAGTCATTTTTTAGTCCTGTCCAACTCCGTGATCCAATTTGGGTTTTTTTTGGTAAGAATAGTGGAGTAGATTGTCATTTCCTTCTCCAACTCATTTTATAGATGAGGAAACTGAGGCAAACTGTGTTAGGTGACTTGCCCAGGGTCACAGTTAGTGTCTGAAGCCAGATTGGAATTCAGGAAGACTCATCTTCCTGATTCCAGGCCCAGCACTTTATGCTACCTAGCTGCCCCACACAATTATACATCTATCCATCTATATACATACATGTATGTTTATATGTATAGTCTATAAATAGAATAAATATAATTACAAATTAAAATGGTACTTACATTACTGTAGAAACTAGTCATTATTTAAAATCTTATTCCTATGAGGAAAGTCAGTTAGGACTAACAGTGCCAGGAACATAGCTTTCTCCAAGTAGGGATGGGGTCTTACCTCCTTTCGCCAGAGGCACTTCAGTGGGAGGGGCCAGGGATGATGATCATTTGTATAGACAAGTTATTTGTATGTTGGATCCTGTCTAGATAATTAATTATGTGTGACCATTCTTCAAGATCAGCTACACCCAAAAAGTTCATGCAAATCCAACACAAAGGGAAAGACAAAAGTATTTTTTTAAAATTTTTCTTTTAAGGTGTTAAAATTTGCTAATTTTCATAAGCCTTATTATATGACTTATGTTTCTATATTTTGGAATGATTAATAAAAGATATCCTAATAACTAAGATGTAGTTTTTTGGGTTTTTTTGGGTTTTTTTTAGGCAATTGGAGTTAAGTTAAGGGTCACACAGCTAGTAATTATCAAGTATTTGGTCTGAGGCCAGATTTGAACTTGGTCCTCCTAACTTCAGGGCTGGTGCTCTATCCACTGTGCCACCTGGCTACCCCCCTACACTTACCAAGATGTAGTCTTAGCTAACAATTGGAGACTTTGGGAGATATCCATTCTTTTTTTTGGCAAGGTTTTAAAAAAAATTATATTGATATAGGTGAGTCACTTGATCTCAGTGCCCTTGGCAACTCTCTAAGACTCTTACATTGTGGAGAAGGGTGATTTTATTGATATAGTCAACTCTGGAATGAGAAGAGTTCCCTCTATCAATAAAATCTCAAGATCATTCCCTATATCTATCATCATTTGTTTTCATACCACGTCTATATTTTAGCATATCCTTTCTCCTCCTTCCTTATCCATTATTTCATCCCTCAGGACAAAGAATAAGAGAGAAAGGGTGGGATGGAGGAAACAGTTCAGCAAAACTATCCTACTCTTTGTAAGTGATTCCACCACCAGCCTTCATGCAGCCTCTGCACAGGCTGCCCCCACACTTGGGGTGCTCTTTCTTCTCTTCACCACTTGGAATCTCTAGCTCCCTGTAAGTCCCAGCTCAAAATGTCATGTCTTACACAAATTCTTTCCTGATTCTCCAGTTATTAGTGCTCTCCTTCACTACCCAGTTACTTATTTGTGTATATGTTGGGCCCCTTCCCTCAAGTAAAAGGTAAGCTGCTTAAGGCAAAGGATATTTTGTTCTAGTCTCTGTATTATACATACTTAGCATAGCACCTGGCACTGGTGCTTAATAAATGCTTGTCAAATTACTGCTTATAATTGCTTATAATGTCTATTTCTCTCTTCTCTGCCTAGTTGTATCATTTTTCTTGAAGACATTCCATTGGTCTTTTCTTTACCACCAAGTTCTTTGGAATCGAGTTATGTCAACAGCTGCTCTACTTACTTTAGTTAGAAGTGGAGGGTACCAGGTGAGAAGGAGAGCTCTGTTGACATCACGCCTACTGCACGATGACAAAAGAGTGACCTCCACCTGTCACAGCTCCACCTCTGAGCGAAGATCTTCTAGATTTGATTCGGACGGCAGTGGGCGTCCGGCTACATGGGACACTTTTGGGATCTGGGATAACCGCATTGATGAGCCAATTCTCCTCCCACCAAGCATTAAGTATGGAAAGCCAATTCCCAAAATTAGCCTGGAAAATGTGGGCTGCTCCTCCCAGATTGGAAAGCGGAAAGAGAATGAGGACCGGTTTGACTTTTCGCAGCTGACAGATGAAGTCCTGTACTTTGCAGTGTATGATGGGCACGGTGGATCTGCAGCTGCTGACTTCTGTCACACACACATGGAAAAATATATTATGTATGTACATCAGCTTTCTTTCTGGCATCTGGTGGTTACCCTAGTAAGGCCCTTATAGGCTTCTGATTCAGATTGAAGACATTTGTAAATCCCTTTTATCAAGTACTGATATTGTACTGCGTAAAAGTATTTGTGAAAGTTGCATCTTGTCAGTCTGTGGCTAAAGGTAGAAAAAGCAGCTTCCATTGTCTTTAAAAAAAAGTTTATTGAATTTTTTTCTACAATACTGTCACTTTCCAGTAACTGCAGCCCTCCCCCTCTTCTTCATAGAACTCTCCTTTGTTGCAAAGAAACATAGATCACAGCAACTGCATTTGATCATGTATGTAGAATGCAGTTTCTCAACTGAATGGAAAATGTTTATTTTCTCTCTTTTTTTTGAGCTAAGCTTTATTTGCTTCTTAATGAGAATTTTAGAAATACTTATTTGAGCTTTACTTATTTTTTTTTGTAAATATTGGTCAGGATTCATGGTGCTTAATTTGTATTTGGCCATTTCAAATGGCCTATATGGCTTTGAATTGTAGGCAGTAGATTTAAAGTCTTCTAATACTGCTATTGCGTGATGGTATTAGTGGTAGGGAGATTTCCTTAAGTGTGGTCACTGGAATCCTAATAAGTGATCTCACTGGCCTAGTTATCCTTAAGAGAGTGCTGTGTTACTAGTTCTGAATGAAAAAGAGTCCACCATCATACATCCAGGTAAATACCCATATTGTCTTAATAGATGAATATGTACCAGTTAGGTCACAGGATCTGTGAACCGAAAAGATACTTAGAGGTCATCTAGTGATCCTTTCATTTTACAGAGAAGACCACCTAGGTCTACAAAGGGCAAGTGACTGGCCCAAAATTACACAGATAGTAAGTAAGAGAAGCAATATTTGAACCCAGATCCTCTGAAGCTCTTTGTCTATCACACTGCTTGTGGTCATCATGCCTTCTGGCTACTGTAATATAAAGGTATACGCTCCATTGCCTAGTTCCTTTGGCTTCCTGGTCAGACATTTTCATTAATTTCATAGGATTGTTGTGAGGATAAAATAAATTATGAAGCTTGAAAGTATCTTGAAAAGAATAAAGGTCTAGATAAAGGGATTGGTGGTGATGTTAAAAAGAAAAAAAGTTGTCATAGTTAAGCCTATAATTACTTAGCTAAATATAATAAATAGAACTATACCAAACTGTAAAATGATCATATTTGCCCTTGGCTCTTTTTATTTTTTTTTCAAACAAAGGGATTTCCTTACCAAGGACAAGAACTTGGAAACTGTGTTGACCAGTGCTTTCCTAGAAATAGACAAAGCATTTACAAGGCAAGCACACTTATCTGCTGATGGTAAGTCAAACATCCACATTTCTTCAGGGCTGTAGAGATGTGTAAGGATAAAGAAGCCACTTTTTGTTTTAAAAGTTTGATATTTAATGTTGAAATAGACTTTTAAGTAGGAAATTATTTAATATAATGAAAGGAATCACTATGAGCATGTGTTGAAATCCAAACTGATAGATGGTTTGTACTGCACTAAAAAATTGTCCTGAAGAGTTTTGGATATGTAACATTTCATTAAACTTTTAAAAAGTTATTTCAAATTATTTCTCAGAATCTACTTCCTTAAAACAACTTGCTAGACTACAAAGTTTGATCCTTATTGGAGAAATTATCTTTTGCCTAAAAGGCTATTGCTCCCATAGGTTTAAACAAGATGAATTGCCCAACACTGCCCTTTCATTTGCTTGGTTGCTCCATTCAGTGTATAAAAGGGTCCACACTGAAGGACAGTGTACTCAAGAGATTGGGGATATCCTTTTAGTATAAGGAAGCTCTATAATGGACACCCACATCAGAGTTGGCAGAGTATTTTATACTAACAAGAAAATTCACGTTTGTTAAATTAAGGGGGCAAAAAGTTAAGCTGCCATACTTTAACAAGAGAGATGTTTGATAGAGGCCTTCACACTTATTGGCTGATGTGCGGACTGATACTCTGTATTTGATTAACTCCTTACTTTGAAGGAGCTTAAAGTCCGTTACCCTATTTTTATTTTCCCAGTGTCCCAAAGAGGTGGCTGGTGTTACATTATCCCCATTTCACAAATGAGGAGGCTGACACTCAAAAAAAAGAATTAATAGTGTCAGGATTGGGACACAGATTTCTCCTGACTCTCAGGGCCACTTCACTGATAAGTATCAAATTTCTGTAGTTTAGAGAGACAGTGACTTTGTGATGAGGTTCAGTTATTTTCCCTGCTCTTTGAAAAAGGTTTTCTTATCAAAATGCTCAGAAAAACATTGAAGTCAGCATTTTTCAAGACTGATTATCTAGTTGCTGGCCTCTTTCTAAGCAAAAAGGAAAGACCTAAGAGAGGAGGCAGAATTTAAATATTGTTTGACTCTTGTTAGTAATTTTTAAAAGGTTGAGCAATTAGCTCAATTTCAAACAATTGTTTGGTCCAGTATAGATCATGTGTAACAGGCCATCCTGAAAATAGCTAAACATTTTGGAGTAAAATATTTGGAAGACAGTGTTCAAGTTTAACAAGGTAGGTGACCCTGTATTATGACCATTTAAATAACAGTACTAAACTTATCCTAGATGACAGATCTATGGCTGGAAGGACCTTAGAAGTCATCTACTCCAGCCCTTCATTTTACAGATGAGGGCACTGAGGCCAGGGAGGTGAGACGCACAAGAGCACAAGGCAGTAAGTTCCACAGGCAAAATTTGAAACCTGGTGTCTGACTCCAGAGCCAGTATTTTGTCTGCTGTGCCAGGCTGCTTAAATTGTAATATCAAATGTAACAGAGAATGTATTAGAACAACTAAAGATGTTCATTTTGGGCAAAACTTGGTAAGAGTGTTTAGTTTTATAACAATAAGAACTTAAAGGAACTTATGAGAATTGGGAAAAAACTTCAAGATCAGCGTCTCAAAATATTTTTAAGAGATGCCACTCATCAGGTGCAGCTGTGTAAGTTTATAAGTTCTGCTTAAGGCCTTCTGTGATGGCTCATCATGCTGTGGGAGGGGATCAGTAGAACTGGAGCTCTAGAAGGTTATGCCTCATTGGAAAGGCTTGCAGGATAGTTCTGGCGAGCAGACGTATATATTAGTCAAGGAACAGCCTGGTGAAGTTCCAAATGGTTCATTGCCAGAGGGGCAGCTGGCTTCCTAGTAGGAATGTGGATATATAAATAACTAGAAGTAACTAAACCTTAATACTACTTTTAAGACCTTCTAGGATGGTAAATATGGTATGTAGAATCTGTTTTCACCAATGTCAAATGGATTGGCTGATCAAACACACTAAAAATCCCCTAAAACAGTTTGTTCATACGTATTTGTTTTGGGTATCCTTCCCTTTGAAGAAACGAACTAAGAGAAGTACTCTATGTACTATAGGTTGACTGGAAAAATCCATTGGGCTGCAAAAGATCTGTAGACCTAGCCAAATGGAGCATTTTAATCATGTCTTTGGAATTTCCTGAAATATTACATAACTCGACTAGTAATATTTCACCAAAGTAAAAACAAAAACAAAAACCAACCTTCCCTTTATACTGTGATTCTTAGACCAAAATTTTTTAGTGAGTTTCCTGTTTGCCTGTGTTCTTGTTATTTGTGGCAGGGAACTTGGACCTGTATTCCATGAACACTTGTAAGCTGGGCTTTAGTGGAAAAAGATCTGCTAAATTTTGTCTCAGGTGAAGGAATCTGGTGGTTTCTAGTTTCCTACATCCTATTTGATCTATTAGTCGAGATGACTTATGGAAATTGCTCAACCAGTGTTAAGAACATATTGTAAGATCTTAGTCATATAGTAATACTGTTAGGGAAAAAGTGAGAATGTTTCCTGTCTGTTAAACATTATACCAAGATGGGTGCTGATTCAACATATTTTATAATTTTTTTTCTGTGACTGTAATAGATAATTTCTAGAAATGTAGTCAAATCCTAAGGTTTGGAGTCCCTGAAACTAATTTGGGTAGAATTGAAGTGCTTTTGAACTTTTTTGATAGAAGATATACCAGTAAAATTTGATTACTTAGTTTCTGAAATTTCAGCTCTCTAAGCTCAGCCCATCACTCACATATGTGATTGCCGTGTATTGACTTTATTTTATTTTTATTGTTATTTTATTTTATTTTATTTTTTTTAGGCAATTGAGGTTAAGTGACTTGCCCAGGGTCACACAGCCAGTAAGTGTCAAGTATTTGGTCTGAGGCCAGATTTGAACTCAGGTACTCCTGACTTCAGGGCCAGCACTCTATCCACTGCACTACCTAGCTGCCCCTGTGTATTGACTTTAAACAAAGAAAAGGAGCACCAACTTTTCTTTGGCAGATTGCGCCTGAATCTGCCATTTAATCACTTGCCTGGCCTTTGATTTTTTTGTAGAAGCTATTGTAGCATTTCTGTTTTAGTGACCCAATCATATTACAGGTAGTCTTAGTGGTAATCAAATACAAGTTAAATTTGAAGTCTGCTGTTTGAAAATGTATCTTTTTCAAGTGGTAATTTTATATTTGATTAAAAAGCAAATAAACACTTATATTGTGTTCTTAGCACCTTTTTGTTTAGTTGTTTCAGTTGTGTTACAACCCTTTGTGACCCTATTTGGGGTTTTCTTAACAAAAATACCAGAGTGGTTTGCAATTTCCTTTTACAATGGATCCATTTTGTCAGGCAGTCAAAGGTTAAGTGACTAGTCCAGAGTCATGCAGATAAGAAGTGTCTAAGGCTAGATTTGAGCCCAGGTCTTCCTGACTCCAGGCCCAGAGCTCTATCCACTGAGCCACTGACTGGCTCCTGTTCTTAGCACACACCATGCTTTATTTAGTTTTACAGAAATAGCAGGGTTTTTTTTTATTATCCAGAAGTTCCAATTTTATTTTCAACTTTCACCGTAGAAAGGGATAAGGTTATCTAATCTAAACCTTGCCCAATGGATGAGTCTTTTCTATGACCATTCCAAAAACAAAGGATAAAATGTGAACATGATTAAAACTTTTAATGTCATTTAATTGTAATTTCATAAAATACATAGATTAAAAATGTAGTTTCAAATAGAGGTTTTCTGCTTTAAATTTCCAATTAAAATTATCTTGTTTTAAAAAAATGAAGTTTGGTCCAAAATTAATCAAGGTGGTTTTAAAAAAACAATCATTATGAAATTGATTCTTAATCAGTCACTTCAAACAAGCCATTTCATCTTCCCTAAAATCCCTTTAATACTAAAATCACATTTGTTTGTTGGCTTCTACAGTCTACATATAAATATCAATACGTATTTATACAAAATATGTAAACTGCCTCAATGAAATTGAATCACTTACTTGTTACTTCAAAGAGTCACATATTTCACCAAAGACAATACCTGCTTTAAATAAACCATTTAAATTACTACAGGTACACTTTGCTTTTTTAATCTTGTTTTTGTTGATATCTTTTACTTTAATATTTCTGTTTTAACATCACATTCCCTTTCAAAATAATCTTTTTTTTGCATCATGATAATTTCTTCCCATATCTTGCTCTTTCCCCCTCCTAGAAATCCATGCATAACTGATCAGTAGGGTTGAAAATCTGTGCAATATACAACACTTGGGGACCTCCTGCCTCTTCAGACGGTTGGGGTCAGGATGTCGTCTTTTATCTTTTCTTTCAAGCCATCCTTGTCCTTTCTAATTTCTCAGCATTCATTTTGGTTTTGTTTTATTTCCATTTACATTGTTGCAGTCACTTTATATAATGTTTTCTTGGCTCTAATTACTCTGAATCACTTTATGTAGCTCTTCCAGTGCTTCTCTATAATTCATATTTGTCACTTCTGCATAGTAATATACTACTCCATTACATTGGCCATTCCCAATCAGTGGGCATCTACTTTGTTGATGATTCTTTGTTATCACAAAAATGCTGCTATTAATATTTTGCTATGTGATATGTGGTATGGCCATTTTATCAATGGCCTCCTTGAGGTATAAGCCAAATAGCAGAATCTCTGAGTCAAAAGGTATGGATTTTTTAGTAACTTTATTTGCATAATTCCGCATTGCTTTCCAACATGGTTGTGATGAATCATATTCCCAACAACAATGCACTAGTGTCCTGTCCTCCTACCACCCCTCCAGCAATGATTATTCCCGTATCGCCTACAGTTCTGAATCAGTCCTTATTCTCTCCCTATCAAATCAAATCATCCTTTGAATAAGTATTTTTTAAAAGCTACTTTACTCTTTAGCTCATTATTTCATAATAATCTTACTTTACAGCAAGACTCAATGAAACTTGAAAAGTTTTTACCAAGCCCAACATTCTTTTCTCTAATAATCAAGGAGAGAAGTGACATCACAAGAAAGACACAGTTAAAAGTGAAGTAAACTAGAAGGAAAAAGGAAAACAAAGCTTGGATTATAATAGAGGAGAGTAGTGGAATTTAATTATCATTGTGTTTAATCTGCCAATATTAATAATTTTGCACAAGCCTGGGGCAAGGTAGCAGCAGGTATTTTAGACATATTTTTTGGATTAACACTAACCCTGGAGATTCATCTTTTTAAATAAATAGGATGACGATGGTAATGTCAGTTGCTAAATTTGTAGGAATGCTCTGGAGAAAGTATGTTGGGGCCTTTTGTTGTTCATAGGACAGTTTTTGTTAGTAGCATTTGATAAATGACGAAAGTTGTGTTAAGGCACTGTATAAAAGTAGACGTGCACATGCAGATTGACTTTCTTTATTTCATCTTAACCTGTTATTATTTAACCTGTGATTACTATTTCTATTTTAACTGGGTCAGACTGAGGTGTGGGCAGTTAAGCCTTAATTAATGGTCCTACATATTAGAGAAAAAGCCTCTTAACTAAATGGACCCATGATGGTCTTACCCAATTTAATGCTTAAAGTTTATTCTAGTACCCACATGCATGCTATCAGAATTTTCTGAAATTCAAATTAGCTGTACTTTATTTAAATAGATATGAACTTTGAGGGAGAAGAGGTACTACACTGTAATACATAACTGTCTAATACAGGGGTTTTTTTTTTTCACAATTTCAATTTCATGTGTCTTCTCTATGTGAAACCCATGCATAGCCCATGCATACTTTCATTTCTACCTTGTTTTTGCTCAGCTCCAGATAAATTAGTGTGCTATGTATCTGTAACTATTTGACTTATCTAAACTTTTTTCAGCAAAAAATGACCATGTATTTATATACATATATGTGTGTGTGTGTGTGTGTGTGTGTGTGTGTGTGTTCAAATTGTCACTATCACTAATTTATACCCCTGTATGTGATATTTGCAGCGCTTTGCTGATCTCTGGGACCACTGCAACAGTAGCCCTGTTGCGAGATGGTATTGAGCTGGTCATAGCTAGTGTTGGGGATAGCCGTGCTCTCTTATGTAGAAAAGGAAAGCCAATAAAGCTGACCACAGATCACACTCCAGAGAGAAAAGATGAAAAAGAAAGGTATTGCCTCCATTGTTTTGGGGTTGTTGGTTGGTTTTTGTTTTGTTTTTTTTTTTTTTGGTAGAAATGCTGGTTTGCATTTAAATAAAAGTTTCTCTCCTAAGTTGAATGATGGTCTTTGACAAATGGTAAGCTTTTTAGAGTTAATTGAAGTAATATTAGCCTTCCCTTTTCATTAGCTTTTAAATTTTTCTTCATGGAAAGGATCAAGAAAAGTGGTGGCTTTGTAGCTTGGAACAGTTTGGGACAGCCTCATGTGAATGGCAGGCTTGCAATGACAAGGAGCATTGGAGATTTGGATCTCAAAAACAGTGGTGTGATAGCAGAACCTGAAACCAGAAGGATTAAGGTAAGAGACTGTTTGATAGCATGAGGCCTGAAACAAAGAGAAGTCCATCAGAGGTTTTCCAAGAGTATGAATTTAAATGAAATGCCCATGTTAAGAGAGAATGGAAAGGACTGAAAAATTATTTAAAGAAAAGGAGGTAATTTTGCATGGCATATGTAAGGAAACGGTGACACATTTTTTCAGTTTCCCAAGGTTGTTTGCTTGCATGTTTGTTTATTGTTATTTCTAACAAGGGTAGGCTCCTTGTTAATAACTGAAATCTCCAGGCAGGCAACCGCTTTTACTTCAGTTCAACAACCATATATTTATTAATCACCTACTTTGTGTCAGGCATTACAGGTTCAAAACCAAAATAGTCCCTTCCCTGAAGAAGCTTATTTTCTGTTGTATAAATCTGCATTCTGCCATTGAATCTTCTTACTGTCAAATACTGAAATAAGTCAAACTCATAAGTGGAGGAAAAGGTCCAATGCGAGAGGGCTTGGCCCCTTGCTGGCCCTAGGGCATCCAGAAGCTCACTCCCAGAACTGGTAAGATATAATCTCTGATGAATCCCACCACTGCCAACATTAAATGTCAAGTCCTGAAATAAATCAGACTCGTAAGTGGAGGGAAAGGCTTCTTTAATTGAGATAAAGAGGGTCGTGAGCCTGGGTCACTCATATATTTGAGTACATCAGTGTCCACCAAGAAAAACTGCAGAAAGGTTTTTATACATTAAGGAGGAAAAAGTATGTGTGTGTGTGTGTGTGTGTGTGTGTGTGTGTGTGTGTGTGACATGAGGAACAAGGCTTGGTCATGAGGCCCCAAACACTCTTGGCAATCCAAGCAAGAAAACCCACTTCATTCTATGTTTTCACCCTTCACGATTCAATTTTACCCAAACCTTAATAAGGAGGCAAGGATATTTTGGAGTCAGTTTTGGTAGCTGTGGCTAGCCTAAACTAGTTCTGTTTGCAAAAAAGGATTCCCAAGGTGGGGCCCTAGGACAGAGCCTAGCCCACCCTGTTTGAGACAAAGTTCCTTCAGAGCAAAAATGTACAGACATAGGATGATGTAGAGGAGTGAGGCTTCTCTTGCTGTCAGGATTTCCTTTTGACAGAGAAGAAAATACTAAATTTGTTGTTCACAATATTAAAATTAATTTTTCTGGTATTTCCTGCCTCTGATTTGTTGAGAGATGTCGTCTTCTCAATGAATCACCAACTGGTATAGCAAACATTTAACATTATAAGAATAGTGTAGGGGAAAGGGGGAGAAAGATTGACCAACGCATTGACAGGAGCCAGTGGGGGCAGTCCCTTTTGGTAAGTCAGCCTTGCAAAGAATAACAGCACATGGGAAGGGAAGGGTAACCCACTCCTACTGACCATTTCATCAGTCCATCATATCCAAGGGCTCAGAAGTCTCATACAGCTGTCTGGTTTCTGAGAGCATCTCTTGATTCAGTCCTCTGTGTCTCTGGAAACTTCTTGGAATATGTAGGGTCTCAGAGCAACTTCTTCTAGCAGGTTTGCTTCTCCAGTTCAGTTTACTTGTAGAGATTCCATTTCTGTTAAAATCTCTTGCAAAATGGATCTTAATACCATTTAATACAGTCACTTTAAGTTTGCTTTGCCAATAACCAGGTCATGTGTCAAGAACCAGTTCAAAACCTCTGACTGTAATAAGAACATCAAATTAAGAACCTCTAGACCAGAGAATTTACATTTTTCCATACGCCTTGCTGCTCAGATCCTTATCTAAACCAGATACTTGATTTAGACCCTGTCAGCAACAGGCTGAAGGGAAAATCTAAAAGAATTTATGAATATCTAATTTGTAGAATGAACCCATCTGGTTAGGAATTTGATACTCGCTAATGGAATTATGTGGGATAAGACTGGGAAAAAAAAGCCTTTTAAATTGGCATTGACTCTACCATCATTTAACTTTGGCGTTTATCTTTTTTTATTATTTACCTCACATTCAAGTCCAAGAAAGGGAAGGGACTTCAACTTACTGCCTATAATGCAAGTTAGCAAATTGTTATGGTGATATATTTAGGAAATTCAAATACAAACTGAAAAATCAGAAAATTCTAAACCCAATTTTTCTATTTGACATATATAGATATCTGATCTTGTTATTATTATTTCTTTTTCTTAAAACAAAATTTTCACTCTAGCTATTTGCTTCATTGTTTACTCTAATTATTTACTTTTAGTTGCTTATTCCCCCCTCAGGAAGATGAGCTGCTAAGGCACTAATTCTGTACAAGAGCACATAGGTAATAGTATTCTGTCTAATGCATTAGTAATTAGTAATGTAATAGTATTAGTAGTAGTAATTAATAGTAATAATAATTAGTAATGTAATAGTATTCTGTCACAAATGAATTTACCTAAGAGACACTAATTTTGTTCCAGTTAAACAAAAGGTGTGATACGGTGTATTCCAGATTGTATCGAATACGTTGTATATAGTGAAATATGTTCAGTTACTAACCATGTTGAAATTAATTAGGCATTATGCCTACACAGACAACTGCTTTCAAAACCTCTACAGATTCTTGTGTAATTCACTTGCATTTCAGAGCATGCCTTATATACAAGTGTTAATCCCACATTAAATAATAACCCTGAATAAAATTGGATGTCTCTTTAAGGTAACACAAGACAGACCATAAGTCACTCTTTTCCGAAGATAACTTATTGCAGTGAAATCCTTTTCTTTAACTCAGAACAGAAAACATAAGATATTAACCTCACTAAATAATAGAATTATATCCTGATTTCACAAATACTTATGTTATTGGCTAATACCATGCCATGCCATTATGAGATATTTAAAGGACTTTAATCTTATGTAGAAATATATGACTAGTAACAGGGAGCTAACAAGGCCAAATACCCATCCATTTAGTTGTTCAGCATATCGTTTTGACTATAGTCTCAGACTGAAAACAGTAAGAGGTGCTAAGGTATTGCAGCAACTAGATTCATCATAAAAATCACAGTTTAACTTGCCCTCTTTAGAGAAATGTGTTATTAGAAGAAGAAGCAGTGGCATGATTGTATAAAACAGCATCAATACTAGTCCTCCAGACCTAAGCCCAAGGACTCAGAATGATTCAACACATGTATAAGAATAGTATAAGCACAAGTATATGGCAAGATGCACATCTAGACTCAGAATTAACCAGGAGAGAAGATTTTTTGTATGGAAAGATAAATTAGGAGGGTCCAACCTTTAGCCTTCCTAAGGTCACCCTCCCAACCTTTATTCCCAGGGACAAATACCCACTGGCCTTAGATCTCAGATGTCACTCCCATTGGACTGCTGGCATTTTTTCATGAAGCAGTGGGGCATTGGCTGAAGGACGTGACAAACTTAAAAACAGAGCTCAGAAAGAATATGCAGGATCCCAAAAAGGTTGCACCACAAGCAACAGTCTCAGTGATCACAGTAGGTCTAGACACAATTGTCATCAGTGCTCTCAAGTTTTTACAGTAAATTAGCTAGCCTTCTAGGAAAAAAAGAGTCACAAAAGGTTTTACTTAACATTCCTTGCTAGTATTTCTCCTCAAAAACAGCATAAAATTCATCCTGATGTAAAATGGTAGTCATTAGAATCTAATGAAGTAATAACGTTTTTAAGTTCACATAGGTAGTATGTGGTAGCTGTAAGCCTCCAGACTCACAGCTATCTATCTTTTATTCAATCCTTAAAGCAAAAATAAGTCTTTAAGATTAGAGTTTGTTAAGACTAAGTTAGTTAAAATATAACTTTAGTATAGACCTTTCCAGATATAACTTTATAATTAAACAAAGACCTAATTACCACCCTCCTTGTAAAACTTGTTTGCAGTGGGGGAGGAAATTCAGTTTTCTAAGTGGCTAGCCAATGAAACTTCTTTACTCTAGGCGAACTGGAAGTTTCCAATGTCTTAAATTGTACTTTGGAATATTAATAGTTTTCAAACATTTACTTTCCCTTTAACAGTTCAGCTCATAACGTAGCAACGTCCAGAATAGAAGAGAAGCCGTATTCCTAACAGTCCCAAAACATGAAACAAAACCCATTTCCAGTCAGGTGACCTTAATTCAGTTAAATGCATCTCCCAGTTACCTTACACAGAAAATTATTTCCAACAAATTTAAGTGGAGCTTACATAAACGGATCTATAAACCTTCTCACTCTAATTAGATATGTTAAGTATTTTCACCCCTGTAGCCCTCAGGTTTAAGCATCATAGAACTTATACCATGTCACCAGCAGAGTTGAAACAAATTTATAGCCATGTCAAACACCTTATCAGATAAAACAACAAAGGATTTTTTCTTTTCCTATTTTTGTAATCCGAATGAAATAAAATACTCTTAATAAAGACAGTAGCCTTTAGACAACTCTTTAACAACTGAATTTATAACCTAACTCTTTACATTACAAGAGAATTTATTTTCCTATCTACATTGACGTATTTAATTTTGCATTGGCCATGTTAGGTAGTATATATAAAGCTTTGCCAAATTAAATTCACAGCGATTAGCTCTGTTTTGATAGAAATTTACAAAAAAGGTAAAACTGAGGCAGGTCTCTGGCTAGGTATCCTTTATTATGGTCTATTGGCCCAGCTTCTGGCCAAGAGACCCCAGATTCAGGGTATAATAAATTTTTATAAGCATGTAACTAAGAGCAGAATAGAAATCTCATTAGAGAGAGAGAGAATAAATTCAATTACCTGGATCTATTTTTCAATCTCACTTTATAATTTCAATTGTTTAGTGTGAGCTATTTATCCCAAGCATTTAATATTATGGGTTCCACTATTTCCAGCCGATCCACTACCAAAGGTTTTTAAAGTGGCAGTAATGTACTCCAATGATCACACTTAAGAGTCAGTTGTAATTTAGTTCAAATCTGGGTTCTGCAATCTCAGAAAGAACCCATTGCCTATCAGTTTACTCTTAGCCCTCTATAACTCTCTATTGGCTTTCAAATCAAGCTGCAGTTTTTATTGATTTACATAAAGTTTCTAACAACCTTTCCACTTTAAACAAAGTCAGACTTCCTGAGACCTTCTCAGCATACTTAAAACCTTTTTATTTTTATGTTATCTCGTGGTTTGAAAAACCCAAACCTCCTTTATTATCTTCTATATTCTTCCCTCAAACCTTTCTTATTTATCTCTTTCCAGATTTCCAAAACCTGTTACTCAGACTATACAACTTTCTTTTACTTGCTCAAATTGAACATTTTAACCATATCCCAGACTATATTCACTCCACAGAATATGTCTTTCATAATTTCAGCACATATTGTTGTTAAACCCAATAACTTAGTAAAACCTTACTTTCCCAAGCTGTATGGTTCATTTCAACACAGATTATTTTCTTCACTAATTTACCAATTACAATCATACTCTGTTGCTTGTTTAGTTACAATTCAGGTATTCTGTAGGACTGGGCGGGGCGGGGGGGGGTGGTGGGGGCACCTGTGGGTTTGAGGACGCATATGACTGGATCAGTCAAAGGGCCACACTTGAGGCCATAGGTTCTCCCCCGATCCCAGGAGATTAAAGCATCTCGGGCCTCTCTCGTTCTCCCAAATGGGGATAGAGACTGGTACTGCCTGTGCCTAGTCCCAGTTTATGAAGAAGTTTGTGGGGAAAATCCCTTTAAAAATTCATTAAGGTTGGGGCAGCTAGGTGGCGCAGTGGATAGAGCACCGGCCCTGGATTCAGGAGGACCTGAGTTCAAATCTGGCCTCAGACACATAACACTTACTAGCTGTGTGACCCTGGGCAAGTCACTTAACCCCATTGCCTAGCCAAAAAGAAAAAAAAAATCATTAAGGAGTTCTTAGTAATTATAAAAACTTTTAGGAGGCCTGAAGTGACTTATACTTCTGTTCAAGTACAGGAGTGGGGTTCTGGGTTCTCCCAGCCCTGTTAACAGCGTGCAAAAGGCTTAAGTGTGCAATTGACAATCAAGTTATGTTATATTGTCAACAAAGATCAACTCAAAACATTTTTCCAAATTAAGTCATACTTCCTCTCTTCTTTTTTCTACGTACCCTTCACTTTTCAGAATCAGGAGAGAGTTAGTATTTTATGATTTGTGAGTCAAGAGCTGTATTTTTCAATTCTTGCCAACATTTCTCATACAGTTTTTACAATGGTAACGTACATTTTAAACATAAACCGCTGAAATTCTAAATTGATTGCATTTAAGGCCACTTTACAGAAATCTTGATCAAAGCATGCCTTAAAGGACAAAAAACTCATTTTTCAGTTTTAAACACATTGCCCTGATGTCAGATATTGGGTGGGAAAATTGTAGGGAACAGAATACCATAGCCAGACAGTTCCC
Organism: Phascolarctos cinereus; assembly: GCF_003287225.1. Classification (NCBI taxonomy): domain Eukaryota; kingdom Metazoa; phylum Chordata; class Mammalia; order Diprotodontia; family Phascolarctidae; genus Phascolarctos; species Phascolarctos cinereus. The sequence continues at coordinate 29,461,210 of NW_027556402.1, forward strand.
CAGATGTAAATTGAACGTAAACTACAAACTTTAGTTTTGGAATCTAGTTAAACCTGGATTTATGAACTTTTAGTTTTCAAGATCATTTTCCAATTAAAGTTTTAGCTGCCATAAAAGCAGGAAGATTATTTACTCTCTAGCGGCTGCTTCTCTGAGTTAAAAAACAAAATTTCTTTCCACACTTGACTTTAGTTAGTCTGTTACCATTTGTTACCTTACTACTGGATACCTTATTGATAGAAAGAGTAGTAATTCTGTCTTCCAAAATTGGTGGGAAAAGAGTGTGAAGGGGGAACGCCTGGAGAAAAACTGGGGCCGGGATTTTGGGGCCTGATCTTTGTCCAATTTCTGCCCCTCTTTTCCTTCCTCCTGTCCTTTTTCTCATAGAAAGTGTATTATGCAACATATTTGATGTGCTCCCTAGGCATACTGTACCAACTAAGGTATCAGTTATAGAAATGTTTTTAACAAATGAGTACAGATAATATGAGCATCTCATAGGCCAAAGGGATCCAGCCTCGAATATAGGTTAGCACTTTTTCATAGGCTATTGTCAAAATGAGTAAGATTCTTTCCCTTTTGTACTATCTCCTGAAACTTCATCAAACACAGGGATGTTACTTCTTCATATGGAGAGATCAGGAGAGAAAGGTTTATATCATCTAATAAAAATCACATTATCCTGCTTAGACAAAGGGGAGGAGTTTGTAGATGATCTAATTGCTTTTCCATTTTCTGTTTCCTCTGGCTCGTTTAAGGAAATCCCATTGGTTATGCTGTTTTGCTATTCTTAGTTCCCATTATGTGGAAAAATTCTTAAGCTCACTTAGACATAAATCTTTCAGTTTAATTTCTAACTTGTTCTCTTGAGTGGCCAGAATTCCCCTCTGAGAGGCCATGTGGGTGGGAGAAATGACTGTAAACATAAATAATCTGACAGGACACAGAGGTACTTTGGTGACAGAGTCTTCCTCCTTATCCCTAAGAGAGTCAAGTCCCTGCTAACAGAACAGGTGGGTTCAAACCTCCATCCTGCTAGGCTTTCTCCTGAAGCATGTATTTGAAAAGCAGATCGAAGCACATAACACACACATTTCTGATAGCCAAATTCTGCCCTCAGTTTGGGTTACTAGCTGTCTCCAGTCACACATACACAAATACAAACAGGGCACTTAACACTCTACAAAGACAGACAAAAATGCTGCAGCTTCCTTAAAAAAATAATTGAGAAAGGCCTTTGTAGGTCAAATTCTGGGGTACACACACACATGTGGCTAATGTAGAAATATAGATTACTCATGTGTCTTGAGAGACTCTGTTCTTGTTTCATTGTCTTTCTCTTGAGATTCCAATTGGCTTAATCTTTCCTGGAGGAGAAATATGTTAGATTCAGCCTCCTCCTTTTCAGTGTTGAGTTTTTAAATGTTTTCTTGGGGGGAGGGTGTGAAAGCTTAGACTCTGTTTCCCTCTCAATGGCTTCTAATGGCCACTGATCAAAGGAGTCCTGTTCGGAGTGTTTGGCTTTTCGCTCTGCTTTATTAAGGGACATCTTTGAATAGTTGATTTTATCCTCACCAAAGGAACCCTACCGTAGCCAGCAGTTTGGGGGGATCCAGTCCTAGAACTTGCAAGCATCCAAACTGTGCTGCAGAGCCATTTCACTGGTTGCAGTTCGTGTCAGGGGTGCTGGGGGGCAGATAAAGTATAACCTGAATTGCCTCCGGATCTTTACCAACAGTCTCCGTTAAAGAGACAACTCAACTAAAAATTACAGGAGTCCGGATTCAAGTGGGAGTAGGTAATTACTGGTCCAGCGATTGGGGACTTGGGTCCATGCTGGCACTAAGGTGTCCAGCAGCTCGCTCCCAGGATGGGGAAGACGTAATCTCTGATGAAGCCTACCACTGCCACCATTAAATATCAAGTCCTAAAATAAATCAAACTTGTAAAGTGCAAAGAAAGGCATCTTTAATCGAGATGAAGAGGGTCGTGAGCTTAGGTCACCCATCTGTTTGAGTACATCAGTGTCCACCCAAGAAAGCTTAAATAAGAGTTTTCAAGAGCAAAGGTTGGGGCAGGGGTTGTCACATGAGGAACAAGGCCTCATCATGAGGCTGTATGACCATGGGAAAGATAAGTTACTTCTCTGAGACACACTTTTCCCACTTAAAAAATAATACATGAACTACTCAAGTCATAGGATTGTTATGAAAGTCAAATGAAAAAATATATTTGTAAAGTGCTTTGCAAACCTTATGTGGTATATGAATAGTAGCTAATAGCTAGCAGATGATATGGTATTGATGATTACACTTAACTCCTGTCATTATTTCTAACACAAATATTCTTCCATCATTGATATTTGATACAGTAAATTTTTTAAAAATTTTATTAATTTATTTTGATTTATCAACAATCACTTCCATATGCTTTTGAGTTGAAAATTTTTCTCCCCCTTCCTCCCCCCCACCCTCCCCCAGATGGCACACAATCTGATGTAGGCTTTATATTTACGTTCCTGTTAAACATATTTTCATATTAGTGAAGTTGTAAGTAAAAATTAAAACCAATAGGAGGAACCATCAGAAAGATGAAACAAAACTCAACAGAAGGTAAAAATAAGTGAGAGCAATTCGACTTCCATAGTTCGTTCTTTGGATACAGACAGGTTTTTCAATCCTGAGGCCTCTGGAGATGTCTTAGATCCTTGTAATGCTGAGAAGGGTTCAATTTAACAATATTGGTCATCGCGTAACATGGCTGTTATTGTGTACAAAGTCCTCTTGGTTCTGCTCATCTCACTCAGCATCAGACCATATAAGTCTTTCCAGGTTTTTCTGAAGTCAGCTTGTCCATCATTTCTTATAGCACAATAGTGCTCCATTAGATTTATATACCACAGCTTGCTCAGCCATTCCCCCAATGGATGGGCATCCTCTCAATTTCCAATTCTTTGCCACCACAAAAAGAGCTGCTATGAATATTTTTGTACATGTGGGTCTTTTTCCCATTTGTTTGATCTCTTTGGGATATAAGCCCTAGAAGTGCTATTGCTGGATCAAAGGGTATGCACATTTTTGTAGCCCTTGATGCAGTAAAATTAAGGCTTGTATGTAAATTCTTCATACTGTATTGTAGTACTGCCTGGATTGTTTTACAAATGCTATAGTAACTTGTGAAGAAAAAAAAGAAATTTACATGATAATTTTGTTGTATATTTGAAAGGAATAGCAAGTTGTGTACAGTCGATTTGCAGTTTCATGTGCAATCATCTTTTTTGTTGTACTGTGTTATGGAAATGCTTGTTTTATTCCATAAATTAAAAATAAGATGAATTTTAAAAAGAAGTATGTGATCTAATTAAGGAAGCATGGCATGTGATTATGAATGATATTTATATAAATTGAAAAAAAATACCAAGAAGGAAAGGAAGGCAAGGAAAGGAGGAAGGAGAGGAGGGAAGGAAGGAAAGGAAGGAAGGAAGAGTTAGAAGGGTGGGTAGTGGTATCATTTTTTTTTCTCCCTGGAAAGATAAACATTTATTCCTCTGCCTTCTCAGTTATGTGGTTCTGATTGCTGTTAAGGAATAAAAAGTATTTTTAAAATTACTGTAATTTTGGTATATAAATGGCTACTCAACAACAAATAAAGTATGTCAGTATTCACGGTCATTCTCAAGTAAACTCTTGATAGTTGTGTTTGGATTTATTTGTAGCTGCAGCATGCGGATGATAGCTTCCTGGTCCTCACTACAGATGGAATTAACTTCATGGTAAATAGTCAGGAGATCTGTGACTTTGTCAATCAGTGCCATGATCCCAATGAAGCAGCTCATGTTGTAACTGAACAGGTAATGTGGCAGAGTGACTTTAGTTCTATTTTCATGAGAAATGATTTGAGAGCAATTATGTGAGATGACTGAAATTGGAAGTCTCAGCATAGAATAGAAGAACTTTATGTTTTTGTGCCAAACTGTGATTTCATTAGTGTAAGGAACTTCTGGTGGGGAAACCCCCTCTACCATTCTAGCTGAGCCACTCCTATGTAACATAAACTCAGAGAGCCAGCTGCCTTGGCACTGAGAGGTAATAAAGACATCATATGTCAAAGGCACAGCTTTAATCCACTTCCAGTTTCTCTGACTGCCACGTGGGCTTTCGAGAACAGAAAAATTCTCTCTTCTGTTTCAGTTTAATTTTTTTCTAAGGTTACTTGTATAAATGATAGATTAGACTTTGATTATAGCCATTATACAATAAAACATTTTTCCTTTTTACATGTTTTAATTTCACATGTTTTGCTTGTTGACATTTTAGAGCTATAGGAAACTTTAGAACTTCTCTAGTCCAATTCCTTCAGTTAACAGAGGGAGAAACAAACCCAGAGAGGTTCAGTGATTAGCTCAGGGTCACTAGTGCCAGAATCAAGACCTAGAGTTCAGTTGTCCTGACTTGAGCTCTTTCCCCTAAACTGAACAATCCTCCTCAGGAAAGTCCTGTAAGCTGGGCATGGATATCACATGCATCAGTTACTGAAGGGAATCACTGTACAATAAAGAGTGTATGTAATTCATTAAAAATTCTACCTTTATGGTATTATGGCTATTAATTAGGTAAAACTGATATACTGATTTTGGAAAATATTAATTAAGCAGTTAACTAGCAATAATTTTGTTTGATTTATTAGAAATTAGAAGGATTTTCAGGGAATGATTTGAGTGACTCAAATCTGTTAAGCTGCCTGTTGCTTCCTACCTCTTGGCTATTTCCTAGCTAGATGAAGTTGCTAGTTAATTATGGTATCACTGTGTATGGAATTGGAAACATGAACATATTGGTGATTCACCCACTTAGGAATATGTGGTTTTGTGAGCTCATTTAAAATACACTAGATATATATCTAATACAGTGCCAACCATCTCCTGTAGTTCTGAATAGTATGTTATTTGAATCAGTCCCTGACCATCAAGTTACAATACCAAAAGGATATTTTTATACTCTTTGTATTTATATTAGAAAAATAAACAACCACCCTAAGATTGATCTCATTATCCAAATTATCTTGAAGTCAGTGAGTGGTAATGGAGTCTAGTATAAACACCACTGAATTTAGAAGCCAGGTTTCTGGTCCACCCCTTAATTACTCATATGACCTCGAACAAATGAGTTTGCTTCTCTCTATCTGTTTGTCTGTAAAAGGAGGGGGATGGATCAGGTGACCTCTGAGGTCCCTTTCAGCTTTAAATCTCTGATCCTCTGATGCCTTCTCTTTCTGACATGCTATGATTCTGCACAATTATCTTAACCAGTTATGTGGAACTTGTTCACTCGTGCAATGGCTTAAAAATAGCAAAAACAGGGGCAGCTAAGTGGTGCAGTGGATAGAGCACTGGCCCTGGAGTCAGGAGGACCTGAGTTCAAATCCAACCTCAGACACATTACACTTACTAGCTGTGTGACCCTGGGCAAGTCACTTAACGCCATTGCCTAACCCGGCCCCCCAAAATAGCCAAAATATTTGAGAACAGTTGAACCAATGACTGAATTTAAAATGTATTAAAATGTATTTAAAATGCATCTATGGTAGTTAAGTTTGTGCGCACTTTAATTTCCTGTGTTTGTTTTTCTTCCACCAAATGCTATAGGCTATACAGTATGGTACTGAAGATAATAGCACCGCAGTAGTAGTGCCTTTTGGTGCCTGGGGAAAATACAAAAACTCAGATGTCAGCTTCTCATTCAGCAGAAGTTTTGCCTCAAGTGGACGCTGGGCTTGATAGCTTGTGTCAGATGTTTCTCTGTGATTGATGTCTGCTGAGCGTTATAGGAAACTGAACTAGATTGAAAAAAAAAAAAGGACTGTTACCAGAATCATCTTGTGACTTAATAAATTTATTGTCCATTTCCATGTATTGTTCATAAGTATGGTGTTTATCATCTGTAAGCTCTAACTCAACTTGTTTGGTATAACAGTAAGGGTAATCAGACTTCTGTGAATCCATGTGTACAATGATAAGAGGACCTCATTTAAAAACAAAACAAAACAAGAAAGGGTTTGATCTAATTGTGTTAACCATTTTATTTATTTTTCGGACAACTAGGCAGCTCTTGGTTTCCAATGATGATTTTTTTCTGCACAAGGTGAAACCTAACTGTATCATGTTTCTTTGTTCATTTGGATGGGTTCTTGGTTTTTGGGGGGTGCGTATGTGTGTGTGTATATGTATGTGTGTGTGTTTTAACAAATAAACAATGTTATATATACATGTTGCTTTTTTGAAATACTGATTACAGTAAGTGCAGAAAATCTATGCCTTCTCACAACTGCTTTTTAAAATTCTGGCCCAGTAACTAACTGGCTATTGGAACTGAAAATAAAATTAAAATTATTCACATTGAAGATGATTCAAATTAAAAGTAATGGGATATTCCTGAACTATGATATTTTAAGCCCAGTTATATCTTAATGAACAGTCGGTCTGTGGTTTTTTAATTTATTTGGTATTTTATTTTCCCCAATTACATGCAAAAACAATTTTAACACTTGTTTTTCAAAAACTTTTGAGTTCCAAATTCTCTCCCTTCCTCCCCCCCCAACACCCTCATTGAGAAGGCAAACAATTTGATATATGTTATACATGTGTAGACATGCAAAACATATGTCCGTATTAGTCATGTTGTGAAAGAAAACATAGACCAAAAAAACCCTCAAGGAAAAATAAAGCAAGTAAATAAGTATGCTTCAATCTGTATTCAGACATCATCAGTTCCCTGTCTGGGGATAGGTAGCATTTTTCATCCTAAGTCCTTCAGAATTGTCTTGGATCGTTGTTTTACTGAGAATACCTAAGTCATTCACAGCCGATCACCTTACAATATTGCTGTTACTTTGTACACAGTACATTTCACTTTGCATCAGCTCATGTAAGTTTTTCCAGGTTTTTCCGAGAGCATCCTGTTCATCATTTCTTACAGCACAATAGTATTCCAACACAATCATATAGCCCAATTTTTGTTCAGCCATTCCCCAATTGATGGGCATCCTCCCAATTTCCAACTTCCTGCCACTAGAAAAGAGCTGCTATAAATATGTCTTTTTTTCCCCCACATCCCCTCCAACATTTGTCGTTCTCATTTTCTGTCCTATTAGCCAGCCTAATGAGGTAGTACCTCATTGTTTCAATTTGCATGCTTCCAGTCAATAGCAATTTAGATTACCTTCTCATATGACTATCAATAGCTTTGATTATTTCATCTGAAAACTTCATATATCTTGATCATTTATCAGTTGGGGAATGGTTCTTAGATTTATAAATTTGACTCAGTTCTCTATATATTTGAGAAATGAGGCCTTTACCAGAGAAACTTGGTTTAAAATTTTTTTCACAGTTGATTGCTAAATGTATTTCCTTCCATCCTATTTTCTTCTTCCCTGTGTATTTTCTTCTCTCTCTCGCCCTGTCCCTGCTCAAAAGTGTTTTGTTTGACTGTCATCTTCCCCAATCTGCCTTCCCTTCTATTTTCCTGGAGGGTAAGATAGATTTCTATACCCAATTGAGTGTGTATGTTATTTTGTCTTTGAGCCACAAGAGTAGGGTTCACTCACTGCCTTCCACTGTAAAAGCTTTTTCTTGCCTCTTTTATGTGACATAATTTACCCCATTCTACCCCTCCCTTTCCTTTTCTCCCAGTGCATTCCTCTTTGTCACCCTTTATTTTTTCAACTCACACCTGCGTTCTCTGTCTATACATACTCCTAACTGCCCTAATATTGAGAAAGTTTTTATGAGTTGCAAGTATCATTTTGCCATGTAGGAATGTAAACAATTTAACCTTATTTAAGTCCCTTATGATTTCCCTTTCCTGTTTACCATTTTATGCTTCTCTTGTATTTGAAAGTCAAATTTTCTATTCAGCTCATGTCTTTTCATCAAGAGTGCTTGAAAGTCTTATATTTCATTGAATATCCATTTTTTTCCCCTGAAGGACTATACTCAGTTTTGCTGGGTAGGTGATTCTTGGTTGTAATACTAATTCCTTTGCCCTCAAGAACATCATATTCCAAGCCCTCTCATCCTTTAATGTAGAAGCTGCTAACTCTTGTATTATTCTGACTGTGGTTTCACAATACCCAAGTTGTTTCTTTCTGGTTGCTTACAATATTCTCTCCTTGAGCTGGGAGCCTTGGAATTTGGCTATAATATTCCTAGGAATTTTCATTTTGGGCTCTCTTTCAAGAGATGATTGGTGGATTCTTTCCATTTCTATTTTACTCTCTGGTTCTAGAATATCAGGGCAATTTTCCTTGATAATTTGTTGAAAGATGATGTCTAGGCTCTTTCTTTGATCATGGCTTTCAAGTAATCCAATAATTTTTAAATGATCTTTCATAGATCTGTTTTCCAGGTCAGTTCTTTTTCCAATAACATATTTTATGTTGTCTTCTATTTTTTTCATTCTTTTGGTTTTGTTTTATTTTTTCTTGATGTCTCATAAAGTCATTAGCTTCCATTTGCTCAATTCTAATTTTTAAGGAATTATTTTCTTCATTGAGCTTTTGTACCTACTTTTCCGTTTGGCCAATTTTACTTTTTAAGGTTTTTTTTTTCAGTGAATTTTTGTTCCTCTTTTTCCATTTGGCCAATCCTACTTTTCAAGGCATGCTTCTCCTCATTGGCTTTTTGCACCTCTTTTACCATTTGGCCTACTCTGGTTTTGTGTGTGTGTGTGTGTGTGTGTGTGTGTGTGTGTGTGTGTGTGTGTGTGTTTTGTTTTTGCTTTTTGGTGAGGCAATTGGGGTTAAGTGACTTGCCCAGAGTCACACAGCTAGTAGTGTCAAGTGTCTGAGGCCTTCCTGACTCCAAGGCCAGAGCTCTAACCACTGTGCAACTAGCTGCCCTCCTGGCTTACTCTGTTTTTAGGGTGTTTTCTTCAGTATTTTTTGGTGTCTCCTTTACCAAGATGTTGACTCTTTTTTCATGAGTTTCTTGCATTTCTCTTTCAATTTATCTTCTACCTCTCTTACTTGATTTTCAGAATCCTTTTTGAGCTCTTCCATGGCCTGAGACTAGTTCATATTTTTCTTGGAGGCTTTGGACATTGGAGCTTTGACTTTATCTTTTTCTGAGTATGTTTTGATTTCCCTTGTCCCTATAGTAACTTTCTATGGTCAGAATTTTTTTTCCTGTTATTTGCTCAGTTTCCCAGCCCATTACTTGACTTTTAACTCTTTGTTAAAATGGTGCTCTGTTTCCAGGGTGGAGGGTGCACTATCTGAAGCTCCAGGGGTTTTTTATGCAGCTGTTTTCAGAGACACTTCTAGGAACCTGTAAGCTTTCAGTTCTTCCAAGGTGGTATGATCTAAGGAGATGTGTGTTTACTACTCTCCTGGCCTGTGCTTTGGTCTGTGAGTGACCACCAGCATTCTTTTCTCCCCTTCAACTGTGACAAGGGTCCCTGCTCCCCTGCAGCTGCCCCTCTGGTGTGCTAGTGCTGTTTCTTGCCCTGGGACTGCCACCCAGTATTACAACCTGGATTGTATGGGCAAAGCAACAGAGTCCCATCTCCCAGTGCCAGCAAAGAGATCCATGTAGTCCAATCAGTTTTCCTACCCTCTTGTCATCTGTGGGCTGAGAGCTCCAGAAGTAGCCACTGCTGGTGCTGAATCAGTGGCTTCCAAGGCCTGCTCCTGATTTGCTGGGGTCCGGTCTTCTGTGGCATGGCCTGCACTGGACTGTGCTCCCCCCTCACCCAGGTGTGACAGACCTTTCCTGCCAACCTTCTAAGTTGTCTTTGGCTGGAAAATTATTTAATCCCATCCTTTTGTGAGTTCTGCCACTTCAGGAATTGTTTTATGGCATCATTTAAAGGTGTTTAGAGGGGTTTGGGGGAGAGCTCAGGTGAGTCACTGTCTTTTCTCCACCATCATGTCTCCTGTCCTGGGCCTATGTTTTTTAAGTTGCTTGTTTGTTACATGGATCTCATATAATCATTCATTCTATTTCTTATCAGTGAGGAGGATGCACAGTATATGTTTTTCAATCAATCTGGGAAAATAAACTACTTATGCAAAAGGTCCTTTTGCCAGAATAATATAAAAAGAAGTACTGAAGGTCTTAAGTACTATATATAAAGTTTTCTGCTCTTATCTCTTAAGTGTTTTATATATACAACATGTATATATTAGTTTTTATATTGTGGCTAATTTTTTTGTGGGGGGAAGAAAGAGTGATGACCTCATAATTATGAGACTACCTAATGGTGATTTACTTTTGCTCTTTTTTAAATTAAAGTTAGAGCCTTAGTCTAAAGCATAGATCATTAAAACTTTCTGCCTAAAATCCTGTTTGCTATGTGATTCGCTAATGTAAATTTATGGATTTTTTTTCTCTTTTGCTGTCTTATTTTGGTAAGTAAAATGAGCAGATAGAAATGGATTTCAGAATGGTGGTGAGGGAGCATGGTTGTCTCAATAGGTTATTTCTGCATAATATGTCTCTGAGTATATGTTATTTATATCTTTTTCTCTAAGTAAAAGTGTATAAATGTATACGTATTTAAAATAACACTATGCCATTGAAAGGGAACAAAATCCTGTATGGCTCTTCATTGATTTGAGTTAAACTCTCAATATAATTTTCCCTTCGGATTTATAATGCAGAGCAAGGGATCACTGTATGAGGACTGGAAATGGGAAGGTAAGGGATCCCTTTCATGAACCATTTAAGTGTTAGTGGTATTTGGAAATTAACAGATTTAGAAAAATAAGAAAATCAAAATGTTGAAGATAAACTGACATGTTGACATCTTGTTGGGTGTTAAAGCATTTTAAAATGCAATTTCTTTTGTAGGACATAAAAAAAATTGGTGTTCTAAAATATCAGGAAATGTGATGAAGGTTGGGGTGAAAAGGCATTAAAAAAGACTACCAGAAAACCAAAAAGCCATTGGCATTGCATATACCCCTAACTTAAACTTTTCCAGAATAATTATTTTCTATAAGCTTTGAAAGGCTTTATTTAGGCCCAGAGTAGTTCTATACATTCCATCTGCAGAAAAGGAAGTTTTAGTTAGGTCTCCTTACCTTATTCTTCAAGAAAAACTACTCAAAAGAAACCACCTAATTGCTTTTGCCTCTCCCTCTTTCCAAGGAAGGTACATGAGAGAGGCCAGCATTCAAGCTCTTTATCATCCCTCTCTGACATTCATCTGAAGCACAGAGAGGCAGGTTGAGGCACCTAAGTAGCTTCCTTGCTTTTCCTGAGTCAAATCTTTAAACAAAAATAATAAACTACACTATAAAATGATTACTTAGAATATCAGAAAAGTTCTATATTAAAATATCAAAATGGCATTCTAAAGATTTTTGGTTTCTTTGCTATTTTGAATTAGTCACATTAGTGCCTCTCTCCCCATTAACACAAATGTCATCACTAAAATATTTATCAAGTGCCTATTACATTCATGCAAGGTACTGTCCTAACACTGAGAGCTGACTTATTTTAAAATCCAAGTATTGTAGGCAGTGTTGTCAAACCAACTTCAAGGCCTGAGGTCACTGAGGAATGAAGGGTACTTATAGATCTGTCAAAGAGATAGGTGTATGTTGCTGCATTGGCCTAGGATTTGCTGTGCCTCTCATGGATATTTTTAGAATGCTGAGTTAACCAGATAATCTAAGAGACTTTTTATTTATATTTTTCAAGCCTTTAACATTAAATATAAAGATGTGGCTTTGACTGATCCTGAAGGACAATGGAACTTAATAGGCTTCAAAATCTGTGACTTGAAAGTGTGCCATGGTTATGCCCACACCAGTGAAAGAAATGGGGGGGGGGGTGGCCTAATGATGTTTTCCTACAACTGTGAATTTTCAATACAGGCAAAAACTATGTGAGTATGCCTGATTTCAGTCTAGTTTATATTCTTGTAACATTAGATTCTTGATTGTGTTCTAACAGTATTTGCTTAATATTTAAATGAAGAGTGTACAGTTGTAACTTATATAAATGTAATAGCTTCTTTGCTTAATGAATGTGCTGCCAAAATATTATCTGTCAAATCTGTTCTGTATATTGAAACCATTGTATTTTGACACATACTAAAAGTATAAATATTTAAATGCCTTATGTCTTTGAAGTTAAATGTACTCCTGTTTTCTTTAACCAGTTCATTAAAATATGACTGAGTGGTTAACTGGTGTGCATATTTTGATAGTTTTTAAATTACATTATGAAATTAGCTTCCTAAATATTAAATACATTGCATTTTCTTTTCTAATCTGGGATCCCCATACATAGATGATTTCTACAGATTAAGTTTACACAATGAATAAACAAATTGTAAGCAGCCTAAGTTCAATTTATTTTTTTGTTTGTTTGTTTTTGGTTAGGCAATGGGGTTAAGTGACTTGCCCAGGGTCACACAGCTAGTAAGTGTTATGTGTCTGAGGCTGGATTTGAACTCAGCTTCTCCTGAATCCAGGGCCGGTGCTCTATCCACTGTGCCACCTAGCTGCCCCTGAGTTCAATTTAAAGATCAGCTGAAGAGACTAATGATATTTAACCTGTCAAAGAGAAGACTTTGGGGAACCTAGCAACTATTTGCAAGTATTTGAGATGTTGTGTCCTGTGAAAGAAAGATTAGATTTGTTCTCTTTGGCTCCAGGAAGGTTCAGAGAGAGAAACTGTGGTGTGAAGTCAGGAAAAACTTCCTAATAATTAGAACTATCAAAAAGTGGAATGAGATTGTAGTTTCCTCATCATTGAAGGTTCAGATGAGTAAGATAAATGTCCATTTATAGGACATGGTATAGTGGGCATTATTTTCAAGTATGGTTTGGATGACATGGCTACTGAGGTCCCTTCCAACTATGACGTACTGTGAATCCATCACGATAACTCATTTCAGCCAGTAATGGATCCACCAGGTTTCATTCCATTCCCCAGTGAGCACTGCTGTTTTCTGGATTCCTAGGATGTTACAACTATAATGTCTTCTATTAGATCTCTTATAGCTTTAATAATTCTGTGAACTCTGTTTTACAGATTAGGTAATTTTAGTTTATTTACATATAAGGAAACTGAGGCCAAGAGAGGTGAAGTGAGGTCACAGCTAGTAAGCCACAGGCCCAAAACTTAGCCAGCCCCAGGTCTTCTGACTCTAAGGCTACTGTTCTTTCAAAACACACAGACGCACACAACCCTTCAGTTGGATTCCTCAATTTGTTGTGGATTTTGATATATAACTTGTGTATCATAATTTAATTTTGCAAATGCTGAAGTTATATTGTATAAATTTGTTCTGTAACTTGTCTTAATAGTATTTGAGTGCTGAATTTCTTAAGGAAACTTGGTGATATCAGTAAACAGTAAATATTGCTTACTTTCAGCAAATCTTTTCATTCCTACTCAAACATCCCATGGTTTCCCTTCCCCTGACCCTCTCAGTTGAGATCCTTGCTTTATATTTTAGAGAATAAATTGATCTCACTTGCTGTGATTTCCTTTTCTCCTTTTCCTTATATCTCATTTAGATAAGAAGAGAAGAAGAAAAATATTTACATGCCTGTAAAATTATTATTCTATTTGGAGAAGTGCCTGTTTCCTCCTCAGACAGTTAATATCAATTTTGAGATTTCTCAATATCTCCAAGCTTTATGGATGAAATGATTTTCCATGTAAGATAATTTTAAAATGCATTCAGTTGAATTGATGTCTTTTGACCAGCAATCAAATTTCACATTTCATGCTCTAAGTACATAATATTGTTTCAAGTTTCTATTATTACCCTAATTGTTTTTTGCATTATGATTTTGGGAAATCATCATATAAAAAATGCTGTTAATTTCAAAAATTATATCTAGAGTTACTGCATTTGTGCTATTAGGAGATTAGGTCTTCTATTGATATGAATGCTGTGGAATTATTAGAGACTTTCATCATTATAATTTTAAAATTTTCCTAAATATTGAGTGTATTGGGTATATTTTGTTTTAAAATGAATAATAATAACAATTAGTGTTTGGGAAAAGTACAAAAAATTGCCTTTTAAATCTATATCTATATAGATATATTATCTATCTACATATATATACATATATATACATATTACATACATATATATATATATACATATATACATATATATATATATATATATATATATATATAAAGTTCTTTGTGATTTGCCATGTTCCAAGGTCATCAGCCTTGACAAGTTCTTAATATCAGTTCTGTGAAAGAAAGAATTATAAGAATGTATATGACTAATGAAAGTCTTGTCTAAGGATTGGGTTTTTTTTACATCAGAATGTTTAAGCTAGAAAAAAAAGAAAGATGTTGAATTAATGCTTGTGGAGGAGCTTCTATGTACTTAATAAGTTGTAAAGAGAAATATTTTCATTTACTATTATTGTTAACTGTTATTGTAACATGAGAAATAATGTACTCTGTTCTAAATTGTATGTGGTGGAATTTTCTGTGTGAGGTGTAAATGTAATTTGATTTGCTCTGAGTTTTGAATTCATGTATAACTTGTTAAAAGCCTGTACTCCACCATTCAAGGGAAATGCCATTAGCTGCTCAAAGGAAGTGTGATCTGGAAATGCTGCAGATGGATGTAGATACTTAGGATAGTTGAGAAGATGGTCTTACAAAGGTAATGGCAATATCTTCTTGACTCAGTTTCCCCACTGTGTTATTTCCTTTTTGAACAGAAATATTTCCCACCTGGTTCATTCTGAGCCTGGCTAACCTTGTGAATAATGTGTAATTCTGTTGAAAGATTGACTGTTCCAAAAGGTATCTGTGACTTCTATCAGAAATCAAATAGAGCTAAGGAAATTTTGTCCTAGCGTACCTATGATAGGTCAATCTGTGACTTTAGACTTAGGCCTGAGGAATCAGTTCTGATACTGTTATAACTGTGTCCTTCCTCTTTTCATAGTAAATTTCTCTGACCCTGACAGGAAAACTGCAAATATTTTATAATCAATCTTATTGTTTCAATTATCAAGCCTCTATGAACTATTATAATGGGATGCAGGTATAAAGGACTCTATTATTTTGATTTTGTTGTTGTTGTTCAATCATTTCAGTCATACCTGACTCTCTGTGACCCCATTTGGGGTTTTCTTGGCAAAGATACTAGAGTGGTTTGCCATTTTCTTATCCGGCTCATTTTACAGAGGAGGAAACTGAGGCAAAGAGGGTTAAATGACTTGCCCAGGGTCACACAGCTAGTAAGCCTCTGAGGCTGGATTTGAACTCATGAAGTTGAGTCTTCCTGATTCCAGGCCCAGTGCTCTATCCCTTGTGCCACCTGACTTTGATTTTACTATACTGAATGTATCACTTGTAATTGTCAACTTCATAGCCTAGGCAACTAAGACAAATCAGTTCTTAGACCTGCCATGTCTTTGCTCATTGGTTTAATCATTAAAAAAAAAATATTCAAGTACAAGATCATGTCTGTATATCTTAACTGAATTATACGAGAACATATGGACTCAAAAGGGGGGATAGGATGAAGCTGTGATGTAATAGATGTAAAACTTTTCATTTTTAGCGGATTAATAAACTTCACTTTAGAAAAAAAATGAGATTAGACCGTTTCTACTTAAAAAACTAAGAAATATGTGATTGGCTTTCAGATGTTTCCCATTGAGTAAAAGGGTGTACTTAAAGGACTCATAATAACTGTAACTGTACTAGTAGCCCTAGAACTTTTGCTGATATGCCGGTGAAAAACAATAGAAAAGGCCAAGTAAAGATCATTTTCCTTAATAATATGTTTCAAATTTTATCCTGGGTCAGGGGGAAGAGAATTACTGAATTTTGTTGAGGACCATTTGAATATCCATAGATATTTATCCATATAAATGCCTAAATATACTGGCTTTAGTTGTGTTCTAGTTATTATTTTTAGTAGTTGTCTTTAAGATCTCAAGTTGGATTGAGGATTTCACTTATTTTTGTTGTTCAGTCATTTTAGTCTTGTCTGACTCTTCATGACCCTATTTGGGGTTTTCTTGGTGAAGATACTAGAAGGATTTGCCATTTTCTTCTCCAGTTTATTTTTACAGATGAGGAAACTGGAGCAAACAAAGTTAAGTGACTTGTCCAGGATCACTAACTGAGGCCAGTTATGAACTCAGGTCTTCCTGATTCCAGGTTCAGTGCTGTATGCACTGTGCCACCTACCTGCCTATTTCATATATAGAATTTAACATTTATTTCACATATAGTATTATTTTAATTAGTTATCAAGGAACTTTTAAATCATTTTAAATGAAAATATAAAGAGGAAAAAATACTACTCATCTCCTTCACAAAACAAGTTGAACTATGTCCTTGAAAGTACATACATTATATATACATATATTGAGAAAAGAGAAGGCAAATGCTTGTAGTTCTCAGGATGACCAGAAATAGATCCCCTTTATAAAACAATAGGTAAAGAAAGTTTTAATATTTTTAAAGCATTAATTTGGCATGCTAGAAAACAAAGAGTAGCTCAGTGAAATACTGTTATTCTCTAGAAGCAATATATTTGTATAGTTTTACAGATGTAGCCTCTCTAGAATATTCAAATATTAAATCTGGTATCAAGCCTTAGAAAAATAAGATGCTGGAAGAAAGGGGCATCTCAGACCATGAGGAAGGTCTGGGGTTCACTTCCTTAGCAGGGACAATTGCTTTAATAAGTGCTACTGGCTCAGAGCTCTGTCTCAGTTTCTCTTTTTGTCATTCAGGGTATTTTTGTCCCCACAAAAGTTAACAAATTGGAAAAAGAGGTCCAAAATCTTAAGGAAGAAAACAATTCCTTGAAAACTAGAATTGTGCAAAAGGAATCAAATGGTGTTATAAGACACCAAGAAATATTTTTTTTAAAAAACCCTAGAAAAAATAGAAGAGAATCTGAAACCTCTCATTAGAAAAACAACTGATCTGGAGAACAGATTGAGGAGAGGCAATATAAGCATGTTGGATTACCTGAAAGTTATGATCAAAAAAAGAATTTGGATATAATATTACACAAAGTACAGAATCCCGTTGGTTGATAGACTTTGCTTTGCAGGCCAAAAATGATGCATCAGCTAGAAATGGTATGTCAGCAAGGAGTCAAATGTTGGATAAAACAGGGAATGTCTCTGCTGACTAGTTGGTCATAAGATGGCTAAGCTCCTTCTTGTGTTGGGCAAGAGGAGATGGTACAAGTCACACATATTTTCCAAAAACAAAATGGAGGGACTTTCTATACCATGCCACCCATGCTTGGTTTGGTCATGGAATGTGAGCAAAATAGGATGGAGATATGCATATCAGCATTCTTGCAGTTACACAAGTAAGCTTCGTAACTGGTAAACAAGTAGTGAACATTACATTAAAGTTTGAGGCCTATTATAGGGACTCTTCTATACAAACCTATATTCCTATGTGATTTATATAAAACATGGCTTAATATGCTGTTTATTCTTATACCTATATTTAGATGACTGATTAAATTTCACTAGATGACTATAGCAAAATAATTGCTATCAATTATTACCCCTTATGGAATTATACTGAACTAATACTTATTGATTAATTAATTATTAAATTTTGAGTAGTGGTTCAAAATGAACAACCTCTCACACTTCCTTTTCATAATTTCCTTGGGTTGCTTTAATTTTTTCCCTAATGTTTCCTCAATTTTTCTCATTTGATTTTTGAATTCTGAGGGTTACACAGCTATTAAATATCTAAATCTAGATTTGAATTTAAGTCTTCTTGACTCCAGGTCTAGGGCTATCCACTGTGCAATCTACATGCTTAAATTAATTTACTTATTCAGTGCCATAAAAAGAAAAACTACCAAAGGATTATCTTACAGAACTTGAAAAATAACAATGAAATTGATCTGAAGGAACTTTCGAAAGTTCAAGAATCTCAAGGAAAATAATGAAAAGAAGTATGAAATGTGGGGAATAGCAATACAAGATCTCAAACTATATTACAAAGTATTAATTATCAAAACAATTTGGCACTGATTAAGAAATACAAAGGTCAATCAGTGGAACAGATTAGGTAACCAATATATTGTTTGTCCTTCATTTTCATTTTTTAAAAATTTATTTTATTTTTAATTTATGTAATAAAACAAGCATTTCATAACATAGTATGATAAAAGAGATGATTGCACATCATCTTTTGTATAACTTGCTATTTCTTTTAAATATGCAACAAAGTTATTGTGTAAGTTTCTTTTTCTTTTTTTCCCTTCCCTCCAACCCTCCCCTTCCCTAGAAATGGCCACCATTAGACCCAAATAGCTATATATGTGTAATGTTATTCTATACATACCTCTATTTATCAGTTCTTTCTCTGGATGTAGTTAGCGTCTTTCTTCACATCTTTTATAGTCATTTGGATATTTGTAATAGTCAAAATGATTTATTCACTCAAAGTTGTTCTTAAAATGATATTACGGCTACTCTATACAATGTTCTCTTGGTTCTGCTTATTTTGCTCTTCATTATTTTGTGTAAGTCTTTCCATGTTTTTCTAAGATCATTGCTCATCATTTCTTATAGCACAGTAGTATTCCATCACAATCATATACCACAACTTGTTCAGCCATTCCTCAATTGATGGGCATCTCTGCAATTTCCAGTGCTTTGCCACCATAAGGAGAGATGCTATAAACGTTTTTTTTATTTTTATTTTTAAAAAAATTTTTTTTTCCATATGCTTTTGAGTTGAAAATTTTTTCTCCCTCCCCCCCAAGATGTCACACAATCTGACATAGGCTTTACATTTACATACCCATTAAACATATTTTCACATTAGTGAAGTTGTAAGTACAAATCAAAACCAATAGGAGGAACCATCAGAAAGATGAAACAAAACTCAACTGAAGGTAAAAATAAGTGAGAGTGGTTCGACTTCCATAGTTCTTTCTTTGGATGTGGACAGCATTTTCCATCCTGAGGCCTCTGGAGATGTCTTAGATCCTTGTAATGCTGAGAAAGGTTCAGTTTAACATTCTTAGTCATTGCATAATGTGGCTGCTATTGTATACAAAGTCCTCTTGGTTCTGCTCACTTCACTCAGCATCAGACCATATAAGTCTTCCCAGGTTTTTCTGAAGTCAGCCTGTTCATCATTTCTTATAGCACAATAGTATTCCATTACATTCATATACCACAACTTGCTCAGCCATTCCCCAATTGATGGGCATCCTCTCAATTTCCAATTCTTTGCCACCACAAAAAGAGCTGCTATGAATATTTTTGTACATGTGGGTCCTTTTCCCATTTGTTTGATCTCTTTGGGATATAGCCCTAGAAGTGCTATTGCTGGATCAAAGGGTATGCACATTTTTGTAGCCCTTTGGGCATAGTTCCAAATTGTTCTCCAAAATGGTTGGATCATTTCACAACTCCACCAACAATGTATTAGCGTTCCAATTTTCCCATCCTCTCCAACATTTATCATTTTCCTGTTTTGTCATGTTGGCCAATCTGATAGGTGTGATGTGGTACCTCAGAGTTGTTTTGATTTGCATTTCTCTAATCAATAATGATTTAGAGCATTTTTTCATATGACTATAGATGGCTTTAATTTCTTCATCTGAGAACTGCCTGTTCATATCCTTTGACCATTTATCAATTGGGGAATGGCTTGTGTTCTTATAAATTTGTCTTAATTCTCTATATATTTTAGAAATGAGGCCTTTGTCAGAAAGACTGGTTGTAAAAATTCTTTCCCAATTTTCTACCTTCCTTCTAATCTTAGTTGCATTGGCTTTGTTTGTGCAAAACTTTTCAATTTAATGTAATCAAAATTATCCATTTTGCTTTTCATAATGTTCTCTATCTCCTGTTTGGTCATGAATTCTTCTGTTCTCCATAGATCTGATAGGTAAACTATTCCTTGTTCTCCCAGTTTACTTATGGTATCAGCCTTTTATCTAAGTCCTGAACCCATTTTGACTTTATTTTGGTATATGGTGTGAGATTTGGGTCTATGCCTAGTTTCTGCCATACTCTTTTCCAGTTTTCCCAGCAGTTTTTTTCAAAGAGTGGGTTCTTATCCCAGAAGCTGGGTCTTTGGTTTATCAAATAATAGATTACTATAGTCATTGACTACTGTGTCTTGCATATTTAACCTATTCCACTGATCCACCTCCCTATTTCTTAGCCAGTACCAAGCAGTTTTGATGACTGCTGCTTTATAATACAATTTAAGATCTGGAATTGCTAGGCCACCTTCCCTGCATTTCTTTTCATTAGTTCCTTTGATATTCTGGGCCTTTTGTTTTTCCAAATGAATCTTGTTATTATTTTTTCTAACTCTATAAAATAATTTCTTGGTAGTTTGATTGGTATGGCACTGAATAAGTAAATTAGCTTAGGTAGGATTGTCATTTTTATTATATTAGCTCAGCCTACCCATGAGCAACTATGTTTTTCCAATTATTTAGATCTGATTTTATTTGTGTGAAAAGTGTTTTGTAATTGTGTTCATAGAGTTCCTGGGTTTGTTTCGGGAGGTAGACTCCTAAATATTTTATAATGTCTACAGTAAGTTTAAATGGGATTTCTCTTTCTATCTCTTGCTGTTGGGCTTTGTTGGTAATATATAGAAATGCTGATGATTTATGTGGGTTTATTTTATAGCCTGCAACTCTGCTAAAGTTGTTTATTATTTCAAGTAGTTTTTTACTTGATTCTCTAGGATTCTCTAAGTATATCATCATGTCGCCTGCAAAGAGTGATAGCTTTATTTCTTCTTTGCCTATTCTAATGCCTTCAATTTCTTTTCTTCTCTTATTGCTAAAGCTAACGTTTCCAGTACAATATTGAATAACAGTGGTGACAATGGACATCCTTGTTTCACCCCCAATCTTATTGGAAATGCTTCTAGTCTGTCCCCATTACATATAATGCTTGCTGAAGGTTTTAGATATATGCTATTTATTATTTTAAGGAAGACTCCATTTATACCTATGCTTTCTAGTGTTTTTAATAGGAATGGGTGTTGTACTTTATCAGAAGCTTTTTCTGCATCTATTGAGATGATCATGTGGTTTCTGTTGGTTTTGTTGTTGATATGCTCAATGATGCTGATAGTTTTCCTAATATTGAAACAACCCTGCATTCCTGGCATAAATCCTACCTGGTCGTAGTGTATTATACTTGTGATAAGTTGCTGTAATCTACTTGCTAATATTTTGTTTAAAATTTTTGCATCTATAAAAATATGGAATGCTTCATGATTTGCATGTCATCCTTGTGCAGGGGCCATGCTAATCTTCTCTGTATCGTTCCAATTTTAGTATATGTGCTACCGAAGCGAGCACTCCTATAAACATTGTTAAGAACATATGGATTCTTTTTCTTTTTCTCTAATCATCTTTGGAAACAGACCTAGTAGTGATTTGCTGGGTCAAAGGGTAGAGGTAGCTTAATAACTCTTTGGGCATAATTCCAGATTGCTCTCCAAAATGGTTGGATCAGTTCGCAACTTCACCAACATGCTTTAGTGTCCCAATTTTCCCACATCTTCTCCAACATTTATCATTTCCCCCTTCTATCATTTTAGCCAATCTGGTAGGTGTAAAATGGTATCTCTAAGTTGTTTTAATTTGCATTTCTCTAATCAATAATGATTTAGAGAATTTTTATATGACTATAAATTATTTTGATTTCTTCATTGGAAAACTGCCTGTTCATATCCTTTGACCATTTATCAATTGGGGAATGACTTATATTCTTACAGATTTGACAAAGTTCTTTATGTATTTGAGATGTGAGACCTTCAGCTGAGAAATTGTGTATAAAAATATTTTCCTAATTTTCTGCTTTCTTTCTGATCTTGGCTACATTTGTTTTATTTGTACAAAACCTTTTTAATTTAGTGTAATCAAAATTATCCATTTTGCACCTAACTTAATCTCTCTCTTGTTTATTCATAAATTGTTCACCTATCCATAAGTCTGATAAGTAATATGTTCCATGTTCTTCCAGTTTTCTTGTAATATCTCTCTCTATATTTAGGTTATGTATCCATTTTAGTAAATGATGTAAGATATTGGTCTATGCCTAGTTTGTCATACGGCTGTACAGCTTTCCAACAATTTACCAAATAATGAATTCTTATCCCAAAATCTTAATTCTTTACACTTGTCAAATACAAGGTATTGTGTTTATTTGCTGCTATAAAGTGTGTGTCTACTCTATTCCACTGATCTACCTTTTTATTTAGCCAGTACCAGATAGTTTCAATAATTATTACCTTATAATGTAGTGTAAGATCTGGCACTACTAACCCTCTTTCCTTTACATTCTTTTCATTATTTCCTTTGATATTCCTGACTTTTAGTTCTTCCAATATTTACCCTTTTCATTTTTTTATGCTAGTGATTTAGTTTTCATCTCTTTTTAAAAAAATTAAATTAACCAATTGTTTATTTTATTTGTTTTTTTCCCATAAAACCAACTCCCAGTTTAATTTCTTAATTCAATGGTTTTTTTACTCTCAATTTTATTAATCTTACATTTAATTTTTAGGATTTCTAATTTGGTGTTTAATTGGAGATGTTTAATAGTTTCTTAGTTTTTCTAATTTTTAAATTGTACATCCAGTTCATTAGTCTGCTGCTTCTGTAGTGATGTAAGCATTTAAAAATATAATTTTTTCTCTATTGCTTTTGCCTTATCCCATAGGTTTTAATATGTTGTCTCCTTATTGTCACTCTTTTTAATGAAATTATTGATTATTTATATGATTTTTTCTTTAACTCCCTCATTGTTTAAGATTAGGTTGTTTAATTTCCCATTAGTTTTTAATCTAAGTTTCTGTGGTCCCTTATTAAATATAATTTTTATTGCATTATGAACTGAAAAATATACTTTTAATATTTTAATTTAATATTCAACAAATATAATTTAATATTTCTGCTTTTAAGTATAAAATTTTTATGTTAACTGTGGTCAATCTTTATAAAGGTACCGTGAACTTCTGAGAAAAAGGTGTATTCTTTCTATTTCCATTCAATTATCTCTGGATATCTCTCATATCTAGCTTATCTAAAATTCTATTCACTTCCTTAACCTCTTTCTTAGTTATCTGTTGGTTAGATTTATTTAATTCTGAGAGAGGAAGATTAAAGTCTCCTACTATTATAGTACTACTATTCATCTCCACATGTAATTCATTTAACTTTTCTTTTAAAATGTAGATTCTATAATATTTGTTGCATATAACTTCAGTATTGCTATTGCTTCATTATCTATACTACTTTTTTCAAAATGTAGATACTTTATCTTTTAATTTAATCTATTTTTGCCATAACTTTATCTGAGCATAATCGCTACCCCTGCCTTTTTTGCATCAGCTGAAGCATAATAAATTCTACTCCAACTCTCCATTTTAACTCTGTGTTCATCTCTTATTCTTAAATGTGTTTCTTGTAAACAATATATTGTTTGATTCTGATTTTTAATCCATTCTGCTGTTCTCTTCATTCATTTCCTTCATTTTCAACGAGGACCAATGATATCACAAGATGATGTCTTGATTCACTCTTGAATTGGATTTAAGTGAGGCAGAGTTGCACAAATGCTAGCCTCACTCTCTCTTCCAAAGTCATTGAAGTCCAGTGGCAGGAGAAAAGTCTAAGAATGTAATGAACGACTTTGGCATTTTCAATGTCTGACCAAGCTCTAAGCACTCCACTGCACCAGCTTCAGCTACCTTCGTGGCTGTTGAAACAAATTGTTCTCATTTGCCCATTCTGCTGGGGAAATTCTTCACATGCTTGGGGTAGACACCCCCTAACTCACCAACAGGGTTGAGGCATATCAGTCGCCCTCAACCTGCATTAGCCTTTCTGCTAAAATGGTTTTACTGGGATGAGGAAGCTTCTTGGAGCCACAGGTGACAGTTGAGTGCCAGGTGGACACCAAAGGTGGATGAGAAGACCTGAAAATGGCTCAGCAAGCCCTCACATCAAAAGTGCTAATCGTCCTTGAATAACCCATAGGTAGCCAGTATAGAGAAGCAAAAAAATACAGCAACCTAGAATCTGATAAACCCCAAATCCAGCTATTGGGATAAGAATTCACTTTGAACAAAACAGTATTTGGTAAACTGGAGAGCAATCTTGTAGAAACTGGGTGTAGATAAAACCTCACAGTATATACCAGGATAAGCACCACATAGGTATGTGACTTAGACAAAAAGGGTAAAATCATAAACAAATTAGAAAAATAATGAAGAAAATAACTTTCAGGTCTATAAAGGGGGCACAAGTTCAAACAAAGGATGGAGATATGAAAGATAAAGTGGGAAATTTTGATTACATAAAAATAAATGCTTTTGAATGAACAAACCAATACCATTAAAATCAGAAAGGAAGCAGGTAATTTTTTCTGATAAAAGATTCCTTTCCAAGAAAACTGATTCAAATACTTACAAAAGCATTCTTCTAATTGATAAAATTTTTTTTAAAAAAAGCATATGAAAGGGAAAATCCAAGCGATCAAAAACTATATGGAAAAAAGTTCTAAATCATTAATAATTAGAGAAATGCAAATTAAAGCATCTTTGAGGTCCATACCTCTAAAGACCATTAACTACTACTCAAAGGTATTATTCCATTCATCTTAGAGCTGAGCTGCCCTGATCATAGAGGTCAAACTCACCTAACCCAACCATATCTAACTAGTCTCACTTCCTACTTTAGTTGTCTACTCTTGACTTCTTGCCATTTCCCCTGCCTCCTCTATCCTGAAAGTCACCCCCTCCCTTTTACACATATACTTTTGTTCTGAGAACAGTAACCAAATTAATACTACCATTGCTTTCAGAAAAGGGCATGGCAATAGACTTCATTATAGCTCTCACTATAATGACTCCTCAGAGCAAAACTATCTTCCTTGACCACCACTATGTACTTCCTCTTCCTACTAAAATAAAAGCTACTTGAGGGTACTCTCACTTCTGTGTTTGTAGTCCCAATGCTTAAAACAGTGCCTCACACATAGTAGACCCTTAATAAATGTTTTAAAATTAATTCTTGCTCCCATTTTAGCTAAAAGAATCAAGTTGGAACATGGAAATTTGAAAAAAACATATTTTAGAAGAAAACTTGACAGTAACAAATCCACATAGCTCTCTCCAATGTGTTTTTGATAGCTGCAATAGGGAGAATGATCTAGCTGAAGAAATAAAAATTCACATGAGGAACATGGAAATAGAGGCTTCATTTTGTGTTACACTCCTGATGAGAATTAGAATGCTCTAAATATGCATAACTGATGAATAATTGATGAGAAGTGATGAAATAGTACCACTATGAAGACACAAAACACCCACTTAGGTTTGCAATAATCCTATAAGGGTCCAATTTGTGTTACATTGCTCTAAATATCTGGCATGCTTGATGTTTATATAAAGGAACCAAATAGGAGTCAAAGTATTGTTGTTCAGTCATGTCCAACTCTTCCTGACCCCATTTGGAGTTTTCTTGGCAAAGATACTGGAGTGGTTTGCCATTGCCTTCACTAGCTCATTTTATAGATGAAGAAACTCAGGCATGTAGAGTGAAGTGACTTGTCAGTATGTGTCTGAGGCTTGATTTGAGCTCATAAAGATGTCTTCTGATTCCAAGCCCAGCAATCTGTCCACTGTGCCACCTAGCTGCCCTTGAGTTAAAAGTAGGAACTTAGAAATCTAAGTGTAACACTGACTACTGTGACTTCCCATTGTCTATAGGTCAGGTATGTCACATTTTCACCCCTCCTCCCAAAGTTCTTCAGTACCTTTAAGGGGATTTGGGAGCAACTGGCTCTCTGTCCGTGTAGGCCTGACACTTTGGTGTGCTAGGCATGTTACATGAGACAATCGTGTTTTCCAAAATTTCTAATGATTTCTCAATTGCCATAACCAATGACTTTTTTTCTCAATCTTCATCCTTATCAAGTCCTTATAACTTGAATTATTGCAGTAACTTCCTAATTGGTCTTTCTGACTTAAATCTCTTCCTTCCATCCAGCCATATTCTCACAGCACAAGCTTGACTCTGTTACTCAACTAGGTCCAGGGGTTCCCTAGCATAAAATGCAAACTCCTTTGGAATTAAAAACCTTTCATAGCCTGGGTCTAATCTAGCTTCCCAACCTTGTTATATATGACTCTTCTTAATGAAATCTACCATCTAGCTTGATGGACTTTTTTGCTGTTTTTTTCACATATGACATTCTATCTTCCATATGGTTCCAGAGAAGAAAGTGAGGCTGGGGACTTTGCACAGCCCTCCCTCTCTTAAATCCAATTCACTTGCAAATCATGGCATTGTAGGCCATCTCCACTCATTCTGATCTATGTCTGACCACTGGACCCAGACAGCTCCAGAGGAGAAAGTGAGGCTGGTGACTTTGCACAGCCCTCCCTCTCTTAAATCCAATTCACTTGCAAGTCTTGGCTTCACCTCCTGATATCATGGCCCTCTTTGAGAATGAAGGACAAACAACAATCGGTGCTATCCCCATGCCTGAAGGCATTCCATTCCCACCTTTGCCTCTGGCTCCTTAATTTCCTTCAAAGTTAGCTCAAAAATCACTTCCTACATGAGGGAAATGTCTTCTGATCTTTCCAGCTGCTAATGTTCCCTCAGCTTCTTGGTATTTATTTTGTCTATACTATGTTAAGCACTGGAAATACAAATACAAGTGAAAAGAAACAGTCCAGCTCTTCAGGAGCTTGGAAAGACCAGGACAAAGGAAAGGCAAAAGGAGGAAGTGAGGGAGAATGAGAGAGACTCTAGAGGAGTGTAGCCTCATGGGAAATGACATTGGCCTGGACAACCCCTTTAAATCGAGATTCTGGGAAGATCTTCCAATCAGAGGGGAAGAGGATCCTTCTGAGGTGTGGGTTTCAGGGCTGAGATGACATTCCAGAACGAGGAGGGGATGGACACCTCCTTCACCTGCTCTCAAAGTCCTCCTCAAACCATAAGCTCAGCTGGAAGGAGAGAGTGAATTTCTCCCTTGGGAGCATTTTGTGAGTACCAGTATTTCCAGCTTAGCAGCAAACACCTGTGCATGTTCTGCAGTCCAGAGCCAGCCCTTCCTTTCCATGTTCTAAAGAACTTCCAGAAACAAGCTTGCTTTGCAAACATCCTCATGGGTTATTCGCCTGTGCTCCCAGGATACGACTCTCATCTGCCAGACCCTCAGTAAACTCAAGCTCACACGCCAAATGAGTGATAAGACTGAAATTGGAACACAAATATCCTGCCGACCCTTCCAGTCCCTTATTTTCCACGATCCCACACTGCCTAGATGGTGCTGACTACGGTCAACGAAGGAAGGGCGAAGGTTGCTGTTTCCATGGGGCATTTCTTTTCTGATCAGTGGATGGCAGGCAGTTTGAAAGCCTCTAAAATTCCTAGCAATCAGTAAACTATCCCCGCCTTGAGGGGGCGGAGCTGGGGGTGCTAAACGTTCTCAATCTACAACTCTACAACAGTCCCCAGGGTGGCAACGACTTGTGGGACAGGGGAAGGATGCACTTCTGCTGGGGCGACAACTCCTTCGGGCAGCTGGGCATCAAGGCAGGGCGGAGGGAAAAGGCTGGGCCAGTGCGATGCCAGGCGGGAGCCAGCCTAGGCAGCAAGCGCTTACTGCAGGCTGCTTGCGGAGAGCGCCACTCGCTGCTGCTGCTGCCCGACGGCACCGTCTGGTCTTGCGGGAGCAACGACTGTGGACAGCTGGGCAGGAAGAAGATTCCGAACTGTGACCGGCCAGGTAAGAAGGGCCAGGAGCTGGAGCTGGCAAAAGCTTTGGGGTGGCAGGACCCGGGATGAGGCAAAGTTTTGGAGCCTTAGAGGAATCTAGGGCGACAGAAAATTTTGTTAGAAGGTTAATGCTGTGTATGTATAACCTGTATCATATTGCTTGCGGTCTTGGGGAGGGAGAAAAAGGGAGGGGAGGAAGGGAGGGAGAAAAATTTGGAACTCAAAATCTTTCAAAAAATAAATGTTGAAAATTGAATTTTTAAAAAGATTTTAAAAAATGAAGTTAATGACGATGAGCTTAAAGAAATACATTCAGGAGAAAACTGAATCCTCTCGGTCGCAAAGAGAGATTGGAGGAGGTGGGCTCCTCAGCCATCTCCATCCTGGCCACAGCTGCATCCTCTTTGAGCTCCTTTTTGCCATCAATGAGTAAGGCTAGTTTCAGTTTCCCGAGGTCTTGTGAAATGAAACTGAGAAACAAAACGAGGGAACGAGTTTTCGTTTTCTTTTTTCTGATGTCATCATCTCTCTTCCTGAGACAGCTCTTCCTCTCTACAAAGAGGAACTCGATTATTGAAGGCGGAGTTCCAAAATTCAGCACATGCATCCAACAGTGTTCCCAGGCATGACTTTGTGGGGGTGGGGCAGGAATTTATTTGTGAAAATCGTAAAAAGATGTAAGTGAAAAGGCAAATGAGGGAAGAGATTGCAGGTATTGATACCACATATTTGAAATAGGCTTTTCTTTTTTGTTTTGTAAATTGATAATGACCCAGTCAAATTGGATGCTTAAATAAATTACACTTTTATACCATTTAAAATCCAGACATTGTTAATGTAGTGGGGGGAAAAGACTGCAAAGCATAATATAGGTGAACTTGCAAGGAAAACTTTGTTTTTGGGAGGAGAGTACAAAAGGAAATCTCTCTCACTCCAGAACCTCCTAAAGTTAGAGTCCCTGGCCATTCCCCTTTTTTCCAGTATGCACTCACCACTCTTGTCTTTCCACTAAAGTAGTCCTCTTGATTATGGGGTGGAGCTAACCCTAAATTTTAGAGGTTACATTAATAAAGCCCAAGCTTTAGCAGGTCCTGCCAAAATGGAAAAGCATCCAGTATTAGCTAACAACCTGATAGTTGGCAAACAGGTAATGATTTTTTGGCCCAGCGGCTCTGAGAAGCTGTTCTCTCAAAAGATGCATTGCCATATGCATTGGTCAAAGAAAGTACAATATCCTTGAAATTTGGAGTTATACACCACCAGTGCCAGCTCTCAAATACTGAGGTACAATATGAATATTTTATATAATATAGAAAATTAACATGACCCAAGGCATGCTTTCTTTGACATATTTTATTTTAATGACTTTGCTAGCAGCATGTTAGGATAATATGAGATGGTTTAATAGTGCCTCGACATTTTTTTAATGGTATTATTCTGAGAGGTACAGCATTTCAAATCCAATACCAAAATTCTCTTTTCGGTCCAGAAACTCTTGTTTTCTTTTTTTATAGACATACACACACACACACACACACACACACACACACACACACACAGAGGATTATATATGAGGATTATATATGAATTTGTGATCTCCATTTCCTTGCTTTTTGAAAAAGCATATAATAATTTCCCATGAAATTTTTAAAAGTGTCCTGCTTGGCTGGGCTTCCTTCTGGACTTCTCTCTGCTCCCTTGAGTGCATTTAAAAAATGATGCAGTGGTCATAAATGAAATGTACCTGTGTTTAAGTTGAATAAATTTGTGACTCCCTCCTCCCCGCTCCCTAAAGCACCAATTCAGGCACTGGAAACTCAAGCAGTTGTTTTGGTCAGCTGTGGAAAAGAGCACTCCTTGGCTGTTTGCAAAACAGGAAAGGTCTTCTCGTGGGGATCTGGTTCTGAAGGGCAGTTGGGCATCAAAGAATTTAAGAAGCTAAATTTTATGCCCAAGTAAGTATTCTGATGTGACTTTGAGTGTATTGTAAGCCTATGTCTCCATTTTCTGTGTATATCATTATAGATAATTTGTGAGGATAAATTAAATAATAGTCAATGTACAATTGTGCATAAATTATCTGGTTCATTAATTTTCTAAGGGAAATATTAACACTAGGAAGGAAAAGACCTCCTAGTTATTTATTCAAGGAATATCAATCTTAATTTTGAGTGGCAAGTGCAAAGTAAAGCATAGGACATCTGTAACAACACAAAACCACTACTTCCCCATTGGGACCTCAGGTACATGCCTTCTCCCTCTTAAGATGGCCCCCTAACTCTTGAATACATATATATGGACTGGGTTCAGTTCTGGGGAGCCACACTTCTAAATAGAAGGGTCAGCTCTTTTTTTTCTCACTCTCTGACTCTTTAGGCCCCTAAATCAAAGCTCAGGGGAAAGTCACTGAAAGTCTAGGTTTAATTTATACCCAGGGTCTCCCTAAAAAGGAATAGAAAGGTCCTCAATAGGGGCAGGTAGGTGGCACAGTGGATAGAGCACCAGCCCTGAAGTCAGAAGGACCTGAGTTCAAATACACCTCAGACCAAACACTTGACACTTACTAGCTGTGTGACCCTGGGCAAGTCACTTAACCCCAATTGCCTTTAAAAAAAAAAGGTACTCAATATACACTAAGGATCAGGTAAAGGAGAGCTATTTATTTCTTCCACATACAAAAAAACTCTTAAAACACAGAAGGCTCAAAAGCACATGACAACAAAGATAAACAATTTGTAACCACTATTATACCTTCCCAGGAAGTTGATCCCTAAAACATCAAAACATGAAACATTTTGTGAGACTCAGCACTTGGATAGGTGGCTCCCAAGTGCCTCTCCTGAAGCTTTTTGTCCTGAGATGCTAGAAAGATCCAATGTTCTGAACCTCAAAGATCAGTGGCAAGTGGTAGGAGTGGGGAATGGGGAAGATAACCTGGGAAAGCAGAGGCTACTTACAGTATACAGAGGAGGCTAGCCACGGTGGCATATGCCTTTAATCTCTGCTCCTTAGGAGACTGAGGTGAATGAGGCTTTGTCAGTAGGGAGCTGCAGCTGGCCAAACTGGTCAGGATCAAGTGTCTGCACTAAGTGCATTACCAATATGGCGATCCTTGAGAAGTTAGGTGTGGGGTGGGGTGCAAAGTATTAGACTGCCTCAGGAATGGCAAACTGGCCCAGGTTAGAAACAGGTTGTTATAACTCCTTGCTGATTCTTGGTGGGCATGGGCTGTAAGTGTCTATTACGTGTCCAGCTTGGGAAAGCTAACATATCCGTGTGTCAAAAAAAAAAACCCAAAAAACTTAAAAACTCTCAGAACAGAACCAATCCACACCCTCCCCAAACCTTGTTTTTTTTTCTTATTCAACTCCCACAATGCTCTAGAGAAAAATCAAAGACTACAGTATACCAAAAAGCAAAGGAGCCAGGCCTATAGCCAAGAACACCTTACAGGGACCTTCAGACATTTCTGATGAAAAATAAGAGTTGAGTAGGAACTTTGAAATACAAGCGCAAGAGAAACCTAAAAAGGTAAATTTATTTGAGCCATTGGAAAGGGGTTGTGTAATGATGTAGTGCTAACATTTTAATAGGGGAGAAAAGAAGTCTCTCTTCAGAACCTTACTATCTTTAAAGGCCATTGTTAGAGTTGAATAAGAAAAACTAAGGTTTGGGGAAGGTGTGGATTGGTTCTGTTCTGAAGGTTTGAAGAAGGAAAAGAGAAAAGAGGGTAAAAGGAAGATTAGATTAATGTAGAAAGGAGGAAGAAGGGGGTGAAACTTGTGATTTCTCATTAACTGAAGTGTTTGAGAAGATATATAAATATAGATGAAAGGATAGGTGGAATTGGCATCAGATTAACCTCATTTTTATCCAAAATGAACAAACATGCACAAAGAGTTGGGTGTAGAGCTCTATCAGACTCTACAGGGAAACAAGCAGGAATTAGGTGGGAGGGTAGGTTTAAGATGATACTGGGGACTGTGAGAAAAAATAAAATACTATTTAAAAGGTGTGTGTGGGAAGATGATATTGGGGAAGTTATAAACACAAGCAAAACAAACTTCCTGATCCTGAAGGGAGGTATTAAAAGATGTGGGAGATGAGGGCAGGGTTTTGGGGGAGGGAGTCGAGAAATAGAAATCCAAGATAGTACTTTAGATTGTATTTTAGAAAATTGGAGAATGGCCAAACAAATTGTGGTACATGAATGTAATGGAATGTTTTTGCACCATCATAAAAGATGAGACTATTTCAGAGAATCCTTGGGTTGAATAAACTGACAGTAAAGTAAGCAGAACCAGGAGAACAATTTATGCAAGGACAACAATATTGTAAAGAAAAGCACCTTTTAAAAACATAGGAACTCTGATGAATGCAGTAACCAACCTTGAGTCTAGAGGACTTATGATTAATCACATCAGCCATGACAGAAAAGTAATGGACTCCGCATACAGAAAAACACATTCATTTTTGGACATTGTTACTATGTGGATTCATTTTGCAGTGAGCTGCATTAATGAACTGTTTAAATATTTTTCCCATCATTTTTTATTAAAGGGAAATTCAGGATCTTTCCAGTGTCAAAATAATACAAGTTTCTTGTGGACATTATCATTCCATAGCATTGGCACAAGGTAAAAGCTTTGTTTTCATGGTAATCAATTTGTAATAAACACTTGCTTTTTAAAAAAATTTGCTTGATAATTGACACATTTTACTATGTTGATATTTATTTTTAGTGGATTAAGAAGGTTGTGACTAACTTTAAAAGGTCTATTCCATTTTTACTTTTATTTAACTTATTAATTTTTATTTATTATTTTATTTTTAATGTATGAAATAAAATTAGCATTTCTATGACATAGTGGAATTAAAAAAAGATGATTGCACATGAAACTTATGTACGACTTGTTATTTCTTTTAAGTGCATAATAAAATTATCGTGTAAACTTTTTTTTTCCTTCTCCACCTCCTCCCCCGGCCCCAGGCCACCACTAAACACAAATGTATTTTTTTTCCTAGTATGTATAGTTAAATATTCATTTTCCCCCTTTCCTATAGTAACATAACTTCATCACAGTTTCGTTTTCTAAAAGAAATCTGCTAATGGTTGACCCTTAACCAGTATGTCTCCCCTGCAAATTGGTTATATCTGCTAGTCCTGTGAGATGTCTTTTAGCCTTGGTTCAGGAGTTGGTCTGAATGTAAACACACTGGGGAAAAGTAGCCGCTTTGTAGGTCATTGAATGGACACTTTTAATGCATCAGCCAATGAGCATTTATTAAGCACCTACTGTATACCAAGAGCTGTGCTAGTCATTAGAGATAACAAAAACAAAAATGAAATAGTTACCTCAAGGAGCTTATATTCAATAGAGGGAGAATATTCTATAGGGAGGACAATACAGAGAACATGGAAATTGCAGGGGGGTAGTGTTATCTAGATTCCAGAATGCTTCAGAAGGGAAAATATACTTGCATTTGCTTGTGTTTTTTGAGTTTTTGTAGAACCCTACTTGTTTTTTTTATTGTTTCTACAATAAGACTCAAAGTGATCAATTCTGGCTCTTCTGTCCCTCTTTGGCTCTTCATAGGGAGACCTCTTCAGGGTCAGGAAGTGGTTTCTGATTCCCCATGCTGGGCTATCATGAGCTACTTCCTAATAATCTGAACTGATCTAGAGTGATGGTACAGTATGACTACACCATGAGCCCCTCAAAGGAGGATTGCCGCATTTTGCATGCAATAAGTATAACTGTTCAAATCAATAATGGACTATAAGCTAAAGGTTCTATCAAGATATGTGAGACATAACTAACCTTTTTGCATCTGGAAAATATTAGTAGTTCTCTAAGATATTATAAAGTGTTATAAATCAAATTTATGACTTATGAGTCATAAATTGTAGGAGTAGACTTATGAGTCTAATTTTTGGCATCCCAATGGAAAGTATCCATCCCAGTGGAAAGATTTTGGAATCAGGAAGACCTGGAATCAAGTCCTTCCTGTGAGATACACACACACACACACACACACACACACACACACACACACACACGCACAGAGAAAGTGTTATGGACTTTAAAGAGCGTCTAGTCCAATACTTATGAAGAAAGTCAAGTTGAGAGAGCTTAAGTGAGCCAAGGTTGCATGGGTAGTAAGTGGCAGAGGTAGGATTTGAACCTAGGTCCTTGAATTACAGATCCAATGTACCTTGATACTTTTAACCATTTCATGCCACTTAGCCTCTTAATGCTCCAGGCTCTGAGAACTCTAGGACCGAATAAGTTACAAATGAGTTGCCAATCTGCATCAAGTTGAGGAGTTTTCTCTACTGTAAGTTCCCTATACTAATGAAATCCCATGTCAAAAAAAGATTCATCACATCATTAAAAGGAAAAAAAATCCATCTCCTTCTCAGCTTGAGGGGAAAGATGATAGATATTTATGTCTTCTTGTTCTTTCACTCTACCTCCATTTAAGTTAATCCCCCAAGTTGATTCTGCCATGTTCTTAAAAGTATATAGCATCGTGAGATGCTTCGTAGTAAACTTTAGTTTTGCAATATAGCTGAAACCCCAAATTTTGAAATTTTATTTCTGTATGTGTGTGTGTTTGCAGATGGCAAAGTATTTTCTTGGGGAAAGAACAACCATGGTCAACTAGGCCTGAAGGAAAATTTCCCCTTTCAATCCAGGCCTCAATGGGTGAAATCGCTTCACGGTATTCCTCTGGCTCAGGTTGCAGCAGGAGGGGATCACAGCTTTGCCCTTTCTCTCTCTGGTACTCCATATGGCTGGGGACGGAACAATGTAGGCCAACTGGCCCTCAGTGGCAAGAATGCATCAGGTAATAAAATATTTTTGTCTTTCCAATAAGACATTGTCTTCTCAAGGTGAGAGGTCAGGCTTGTAAAGGATTCATCAATAGAAAGGCCAGTTATGGAAGAAACTTGGTGTGGGGAGTCTCTTTCAGGAGGTGAATGGTGGGTTCTTTCCATTTCTGTTCTCTGATTCTAAGATGTTGGGGTAGTTTTCCTTTGTAATTGCCTGAAATGTTATTTCTAGGCTCTTTTTTTTTATTATGCCTTTCATGTAGTCCAGTAATTCTTACATTATCTCTCTCAATCTATTTTCCAAGTCATTTTTCCTTGTCTTTTTTCATTCTTTTGACTTTGTTCTATTGCTTCTTGATATTTTGTAGAGTTAAGTTTCCACTTGCCCAATTCTAATTTTTAAGGAATTATTTTCTTCAGAGAGTTTTTGTGCCTTTTTTTCCATTTGGCCAATTTTGTTTTTCAAGGAGTTCCTTTCTTCAGTGAATTCCTGTGCTCTTTTACCTTTAGGCCAATTTTCTTTTTCAGGGTGTTATTTTCTTCAGTATTTTTGTGTGTGCCTTGTTTACCAAGCTATTAATTCTCTTTTCATAATTTTCTTGCATAGTTCTTATTTCTTTCCCCAATTTTTTTTATTCCCTTTTATCTCTTTCTTTAACTCTTTCAGGAATTCTTTTTAGGCTTTTGTCCAATTATCCTTTTTCTTTAAGGCTTTGATTGTATATGTTTTCACATTATTGTCTTCTTTTGAGTTTATGTTTTAGTCTTCTCTGGCATCATAGATTTGTATGGTCAATTTTTTTTTTTGCTCATTTCCCAGCCTATTTCTTGACTTTGAACTTTATGTTGAAGTTGGGCTCTACTCACTTGGGGATGGGGGTGAGGAGGAACCTCCCAAGCTTCAGGATTTTTCCTGTTACTGTTTTTAGAGCTGGTTTTGGGGATCTGCAAGGTTTTTTAATGTTTCCAAGGTGTTTTTTGGGAAAAAGGTGTTACTTGGAATCTGAGAAGAGGTGTGTTCACTGTTCTCTTGGTCTGCACTCTGCTGTTTACCTAGGAATGGTCCTTGTCCCCTGCAGTTGCAAGCACAAACATTCCTTTTGGCCTGGGAATTGCAACCAGAGCCCTTACTCCCTTGTGACTGACCACAGGTGCTCTTCTCCGCCCTGGAACTGCTACCCAGAACTGCATATGGGCAATAGAGTTGCCAGTCAATGCCAGCTGTACCCAGTGCCAGCAAAGGGTCCTCTGTAATCTCTTTCTGACCCCCTCTTACTCTCTCTGGGCTGACAGCTCCTGAAGCTGCTGCTGCAGCTGTTGCAGCCACTTCAAAGGCCCACCATTGGTATTACAATCATGTATGCTCTGGGCCAGCTCCCACCTCAGTGTCACAGACCTCTCCTACCAACCTCCTAAATTGTCTTTAGCTGGAAAAATGTCTCTCCTCAACTTTTTTTGGCTCTGCTACTGTGGAATTTGAAGCATTGTTTTCAAGTTATTTGGAGGGGATTATTGGCTGGGTTGCTGCCTCTAATCTGCCATCTTGGTTCCACTTCCTTTTGAATGTTGATGATTTATGAATTTCACAACTTCACTGGAGTCATTAATTGTTTTGATTAATTTTTTTAGTTGATAGGAGGATGAGACATCTCTCCCTAAAATGAATTTGTGATATACTTTCCCATCAAAGGGAATCAAAGGGAAAATAGGCTCAAGATTAGAGAACGTATGACAAAGGAAGATAACTCATGGCTCCTAGAAATCCTCTTGCTGGTACAGTTTTTCTGTTTGGCTCCTTGTAGCTCCCTGAATCTGCCTTTCTTCATCTCATCCAGTCTCTCCTCGGTTCTCAATGAAGACACTCCTGTCAGCTGATAGGTGCCAATGCAAAGATTAGAAATCCACAATACTCTTCACAGCTCATAAAATTCTCTTCCCACCTGGGGGAGATGGAGAGGAAGAGACTCATTCACTGTGGCCAAGGCACTGTCCTTGGCCCCAAGCAATTCCTTCTCAGAGAATCTTGGCTAGAAGCTTCTACCACTAAGCTTCTACATGTTAAAATCCCTAATTTTAATTTGTGTGTTAGTTTTATAAAAGTTCCACAAGACATTATCACTTCCTTCAACTAATCTGAGTATATTTCCTATGTAATGTCATTTTAGTTCATCTGGTGACTTTCAATACCATCTAAATTGATGAAATACTTGCTTTTTGTATTAAGCCTAAGGCCTATGATTGATTATGCCTACTGAACAATTGATATATGTTTGTGTCACTTGCTTTAAGTGGGATGGAAGTAATTGTCAAATCTGACCCTCATGAGCCCTTATACAATTCTCTAAGGAATCTTTTTGTAAACTTTGAGAAACATAGTTTGGAAGCTAATTCTTGGTTGCTTTTAAGTCAATAACAACTGAGTTTTGGATGGGTGTGAAGCCTAACTGTATCTAAGGCTTCAGGTGTCCTCATCAGAGATGCTAATATACTAAATTTTTACTTTCCTATGTCACCTCTTTACTCATACTTGAATCTTATTAACAGAGATGAAATCTGAGGCTTTTTTAAATGTATAGTAGAAATTCTTTTTTTTCCTTCAACAGAGCAAATCTACAGACCTTGTTCCATTGGTGAACTGAAGAGTCTTCACGTGACATACATCAGTTGTGGGGATGAACATACAGCTGTCCTCACCCAGGTAATAACAAACTTAAGCTTCTTAGAAATATAACAAAGTGTGTGTGTGTGTGTGTGTGTGTGTGTGTGTGTGTGTGTGTGTGTACTGAATGTTACTCCATTTAAAAGGGAAGGAGAATAAATATCTGGGGAATATTGGATTTGTGGTTTGGAAGTCAAAAGATAAGTGTTCTATTCTCTGTTGAGCCACCAGGAGAATAACCTGTGTGACCAGAGACAAGTCACAACCTTTCTGGGCCTTAATCTCCTCAACTATAACAAGGAAGTTAGATTAGATGATTATCTATAAGATTCCTTCCAGCTCTAAAACTCAGTGATCTTATGTTAAAGTTAAAGTGGAGGGCTTCAATATACTCCTTTTAGACCTAGACAAATCTAACAAAAGATAAACAACAAAGAAATTAAAGACTTAATCAGTTGAAAGAACTTAGAACTTTGGAAAATTAGAGGTGATAGACTTCTGTTGATTACTAAATGGGAGTAGAAAAGAGTTTATATATTTTTAAGCTGATTATTTTACCTTTACAAAAATTGACCATGTGTTAAAGAATAAAGACCTCACCCCAAAATGTGGAAAAGTAGAAATTTTAAATACATTATTTACTGAAAACAATGCAATAAAACTATGTTTAATAAAGGTTCATTTAAAAAAGAATTTAAAATTATTTATTTAGTGACTAACAATTATGAAAAACTGGTGAATCAAAGTACAAAATATAGAAACAGTAGAAAATTTCATCAAGGAAAATTATAATAATAAGGTAACAACATGGAATTCAGCTAAAGTAGTCCTTAGAGAAAAATGTATATCTTCAAATTCTTTTGCTCACAAAAGAGAAAGAAAAAATCAATGAATTGGGCACACAATTAAAAAAAACAAAACCAAAAACAAATCAACCCTCCCAACAAAGCAACGAAGTAGAAATTCTAAAAAACCAAAGAAGAGATTAATAAAATTAAAAGAAAAAGAATCCAATGAATTAATAAATAAACCTATAAGCTGGGGGAAACTAATGAAATAGATAACTAATGTGATTGTTTTTCAAAGAGAGGTGAAATAAATTATTCATATCAAAAAAGAATTCACTACAATGGAAATAAAAATAAAGGCAATAATAGGAACTACTTTGCCCAATTATGTGTTAACAACAATAATAACTTAAAGGAAATGGATAAATTCTTACAAAAATATAAAATACCCAGATTAACAAAAGAAGAAATGATCATTTAAATAACACAGAACCTTAAAGTACTACAGAAATGCTAACTATTATTATAATTGCAAAAATGAATTTATCAAACCATAAATGAACTCACAAAGAAAAAATTCAAGGAAATTTCAATATTGTAGAAACAGTTTACAAAACAGAAAAAGAAAAGATCTTTACGATCTCTTTCTGTGATACAAATTGCTGAGCCGGGTAGAGATGAAGCAGAGAGAGAAAACTGTGTACTGGTATGTTTGATAGATATTTAGACAAAAATTTTAAATAAAATATTAGCAAATAGGCTACAGCAACATATTAGTAAGATTATACACACTATTGCCATGTGAAATTTATACCAGGAATAGAAGACAAAAAAACCTAATAAACTATATTCATAGCACAAGTAAAAACTGCTTGATTACATCAATAGATGTTGAAAAAGAGCTTTGACAAAAACCCCATACATATTACTATTTTTTATTCTGTATTTTCCTTTTAGTATTTCTAATCATAGGAAGAAATGGACTTTTCCCTATCAATGTAAATAACATCCTGCTAAAGCAAAAGCTGACATTATATGTAATTGTTAACAGTGAGCAAAGTGAGCAAAATTTTCCAGTGAGCAAAGATGATCATTATCACCTTATGACTTAGCATAGCACTCAGAATGTTAGCTATAGCAATAAGACAAGAAAGAGAAATCAAAGGAATAAACTTAGGCAAAGAGGAGACACAAATATGACTTTTTGCAGATGATATAACGATTTACATAGAAAACTCTAAAGTCTCAACAAGAAAATTAATTTGAATAATTAATGACTTCAGCAAAGTTGGAAAATACAAAACAAACTGACACAAATCATTAAGTACTCCTATATATTTCCAACAAAATCCAGCAGAAGAAACAAAAAGAGAAAGCTACTTCAAAATAGGTGCAAAATGTTTAAAATACTTAAAAGTATATCTTCCAAGAGTCACATAGGTATTTTATGAATGTAATTATAGGAGAAATAAAGACAGATCTAAATAACTGGAGAAGTAGCAGTTACTTATGAATAGGCTGAGCCCGTAGAATAAAAAAAAATACTAACTAAATTCATGCACTTATTTAGTGTTATTCCAATAAGACCACCAAAAGATTACATTATAGAGCTAGAAAAAAAAATAATCACAGAATTCTTCTGGAGAAATAAAAGGTCAAGAATCTCAAGAAAACTAATGAACAGAAAAAGGTAGGAAGGAAGAGAGCTTAGCAGTACCACATCGCAAGTTATACTACAAATAGGCAATCATCAAACTGTTTTTGGTACTTGCTAAAAAATAGAGATGTCCACCAATGCAACCCAGCATATGTAAACAAAGGAAGTACCTTCCTGTTCAATAAACCCAAAGACCCCAATACTAGGCTAAGGACTCGTGATTTGGCAAAAGCTTCCGGGAAAACCGGAAAGTAGGTTGGCAGAAATTAGCACACCACATACCACATGCTGTATATTATACCATATACTAAGATAAATTCAAAATGATTTAGAAGAGAAAGGCAATTACCGTTCAAATCAGTGGATAGAGGAAAGGTCATGTCCACAAAAGGGGTAGAGAGAATCACCAAAAATAAAATGAACAATTTTAATTATATAAAATTTAAAAGATTTTGCACAAACAAAACCAATGCAGTTAATATTAGAAGGGAAACAGTGAACTGGGAGGGGAGTCTTTGCAGCAAATGTCTCAGATAAAGTTCCTATTTCCAAGATATGTAAGTAACTGAATCAAATTTAAAAGAACAATCAACTTTCCTCAAAAGATAAATTCCCAAATGATATGAACAGGTAATTCTCAAAGAAAGAATTCCAAGTTATCAGTAGTCATATAAAAAACTCAAACCAGTAATAATTGGGAAAATGCAAATTAAAGTAACTCTGAGCTTCTATTTCATAGCCCACCAGATTGGCAACAGCGACAAATGTTGGAGAGGCTGGGAGAAAACAGGCATTCTAATGCACTGTTGGTGGAATTGTGAATGGGTCCATGTATTCTGGAAAGTGATTTGGAACTATGGCCCCCAAATCATTAAACTGTGCATATTCTCTGATCTGTGATACCACTAGTAGGCCTATAGAGATCAACCTTCTGGTTCCTCTGAAGCCAAAGAGATCAAAGAAAGAGGGAAAGGATCTATATGTACAAAAAATATTTATAACAGCCATTTCTGTGGTAGCTTCTAAAGAACTAATTAAGGAGGTGCATGTCTATTGAGAAATAGCTTAAATTATCATACAGGAATGAAATGGAATTTAATTGCTACATGAGAAATGATAAAATTAACAATTTTAAAGGAAACATAGGAAGACCTCTATGAACTGATACAAAGTGAAATTAGCAGAAGTAGGAGAATAATTATTATATAATGGCCACATTATAAAGAAACATTTGAAAGATTTTTGAACACCAATGTAATAATAAACTAAGATCCCAGAGGGACAAAAATGAAGTTTACTGACCCCCTCCTGCCATAGACATGATGGACACAATATGAAGACGTATGTTTTTGGACATTGTTTATATGGAAATTTGTTTTGCTTTTCTATACATAATTGCTTGGAGTGGTTTTTTAAAAAAAATTTTGTCCAATGTTGGGGGAGGAGGGAGCATAAGGAAGAGAAAATAAATGCTTGTTTATTTTTTTCTTAATCAATTTGAGAGAAAAGATCCTGTGATTCTGAATAATCTTTCAAAAGTGCATGCTATTGTTATTCTCATTCCCTTTTACCAATGAAGAAACTGAGACCCGGAGGGTCTAGGTGACTTGTCCAATTTTGCACAGCCAGCAAGTGATGGAGGTAAAATTTGAACTCAGGTTTCTCTAGACTCCAAGTCTAACGCTGCTTGGACTGGTAGAGGTATCAGTCCATTATTGCATTTGATATGAGGCCCTAACTTCAAGTGGAGCAACGGCATCACAGAATCTCAAGGTTTGAAAGGACTTTGGAGCAGGAGTCAGCACACTGTGACCTATACTACCTATTTTTGTTGGGCCCATGAGCTAAGAAATGTTTTTACATTTTTGTGGGCCACAGTTTGGCAATCCCCACCTTAGAGGTCCGACTAATATCTCCGCAGGAATCCTCCATATTACATTTTGGAAAATGGCCGTCTAACTTCCCCGTCCTGGTTTATTCAGATTCCATCCACCATCAAATAGCATTCCCATGCTTTTGAGACTCCGTCCTGAGCCCGCTTTTCTTTCTTCTTCCCCTTTCCCCTTAATCTGCCTACCTAGTGTAATCATTTGAAAGTCGCTTGTAGAATTTCAAATATTTATTTTTTAAAAACCCTTTATATTATGATTTGATTTCAAAAGCTTCTCTTAAAATTTACCAAGCTGATAGGCACATGCAGAGCAAGAGGCAAGAAATATTCCCCTTCAGCGACAAGTATCCTTTTTTAACCAGTGAAGTCTTCTAAAGGGAAATTATTTTTTAGGAAAACAAGCAAATGAAACATGGAGAAATTTTGGTGCCTACTCTTGAGCTAGCTATCTAGGCATTCACTAGGATTTTGCATGTTCAGTACACAAAATCTACTATTACTGGGAACTATGCTCTTTAATTTTTCATTTCCTATTACTAAAAAATTACTATTATTACTATTACAATCAAGAGCTGATCTGCTCCTTACAGGATGGCAAAGTGTTCACATTTGGAAGCAATAACTGTGGACAGCTGGGACGTAGACAGGTTTCTAAGAAGAGGGGTCCTCAGACTGTGGATTCAACTCATTTGTTTTCTCAAATAGCCTGCGGAAGGTAACAGTCTATATTCCTTTAACATGAGCAAAGGTTAAAAGTTTCAAACATGATACTTTGTTATCCAGACTAAACTCTTCTATCGTCAGCATCGATGCATTTTAATGTTTTTGTGCTTGAGATATGTGACTCATTACAGGAAATTTTAATTTTCAACAACTTGAGGTTTTCAAATGCAATTTGTTTGGCCGAATGTTCAGATTAGTGCAAATTGATCTTAATTAGTCAACTGATGGTGTAGTTCAAGCCATTTTGCTTTCTCTTAACGTAAGCATTCAACCTTAACTCTTCCTTACCTCCCAAACCTGGCAGGTGCCAAGTCTCGGTGACATGTCCACATTTCTCCTAGTCCTCCTCTTCTTTCCACTTATGCAGCCACTTTTCTAGTGCAAGCCCTGATCAAGGCTGTCTGAACTATTATAATAAGTCCTTAATTGGGCTCCTGGTTTCTTTTCTCTCCCCTTTCTAGTTCATTATCCAGCTGCCATTGCCAGTTTTCTTGATCTATGTCTTGCCACTAGACTGATGACTGAAGGAGAGAGTGAGGCTGATGACTTTGCACAGCCCTGCCTCACTTAAATCCAATCCACTTACAAGTCAAGACAGCACTCTGCTGACATCATTGGTCCTCTGGACCAAACAACATTATCCAAACAGTTGTCAGAATAATCTGCCCAAGTCAAAGCTCAGATAAAAAATTTTCAGTGATTCCCTATTACCTACAGGATAAAATGCAAACTCTTCCAAGCTAATATTTAAAGTCCTTCAAAATCTGGCTCTCATCTGCCTTTCCAGACTTCCTTCATAGTCACACGATCTATGTCTTAACCAAACTGTCCTTCAACTAGACACTCCCACTTTGCACAAGCATAACTCGAATTCCTCTCACCAATCTCCACTACTTAGAACAACCAACTGCTTCTGCCTTTGGATGGCCTCTCCTGATGCCCTCAAGTTGTGCTTTTTCCCGTCTCCAATTATCTCATGTTTATTTGTCTGCTCAGGGCATTTGGCTAACTCTCTAGGATAATAAGTCTCAGAGAAAGTGCAACCTGCATTGGCAGAGAGAGTTTCAGCCCCTGGTAGTTTTCAAAACCAATGAAATCATCTGTAAATCCCTCTCTAAATAATTTGCCCCAGGAGAATATAAACTACTTAAAAGGAGGGACTAGTTTGTTTTTATCTTTTTATCTTAAGCACCTCAATCATAATAGATACCTGACAAAAAATTTTTTTTGTCTTTTAAATTTAATTAACGCGTTTTTGAAAATTTACTCTGGGAATAAAAAAGAAGTCAAATGTGTGCTTGTGTGCTCGGAAGGCTCACAGTCCAGCTGGGCTGTGACAGGAGGAAACAGAACACAACTCAGAGCTCCTTTACAGAGGCTGCTGTAGCCGGGCCAAGTCTAGGCTGGGACTTGACTCATTGTTTCTACATTTCGTTTTATCATTCTGAATTGTAGAGTAATTCAGAGACGAGTCTGTGCATTTGCTCAGTTAATAAAATGTCAACATATCTCTTAATCCACTACGATAAGAGTCCCCACGAATTCATCAAGTGTTATTTATTTCATAATTGGAGAAACTTCCCTTCCTAGTAGTCGTTACCCATATCTCTGTATCACCCTCAATCTCCTAGGGTCAAATAAACATTATAGTTACTGAATATACAATTTATTAATACTGAAATCAATAATAAAGATAGATAATTATTTACAATATTTTAGCTGTGAGGATAATCATCACCAGAGTTATCTCAGACCCTCACTGTAGCAGTAAATGACTTCCCTTCTGAGAACAAAGTTCCCACACCATCCAGTTCATGAAGTTAAAAGTTCATTACAATAATTTGTAAGAACTCTCTTTTTTTTGTATTCGCAAGATAAAGGTTAAGCTAGTTCCATCAACAAAGGTAATTGCTCTATCCTCTTTCTTTCTGTCTTCTCCCAGCTTCTCTCCAGCAATATCAGGAAAAGAATCTTGATCTTCTCTTCAGGAATCATTCCATAAATAGTCTCTCCAGATTGCCAGTTAAAATTGTCTCCGAAAGATACAGTAATAGTATCTGTAGTCTCTTTGGGAGAGCCTAATGAAACAGGTGTTAGACTAGTGTAATTGAAACTATAAATAATTGCTAGGTAAAAACAAAATAAAAATTTAGCAAGACCTAATTTTAAGGGAAAATTGATTCATTATCCAACCAGTTCAATGAAAGTATTTAAAATCATTTGTTTTAAGTGGGCCATCTTTAATGTGCCGCACAACACGTAGTAAAATGCCCTGCACATATGAGAGCTAATGTAAAAATATTTTGGACTTGATCTCATGGGAACTACAGACAGCAAAAACCTGAAAGCTCAGAGATCATCCATCTTTGAAATTAATAATAATAACAAGATTGAGGACATGTTATTTTT
Organism: Phascolarctos cinereus; assembly: GCF_003287225.1. Taxonomy (NCBI): domain Eukaryota; kingdom Metazoa; phylum Chordata; class Mammalia; order Diprotodontia; family Phascolarctidae; genus Phascolarctos; species Phascolarctos cinereus. The sequence continues at coordinate 29,505,960 of NW_027556402.1, forward strand.
CATCTTCGTATTTCTTGTGCCTAGCACAGTCCAGTGTATACTAAGACTTAGGAATCGTTTTATCGGATTGAGTTGAATTCACATCTTCAATATATAATGTTTGATAATATTCATACATGTTACCGCTCTAAGAGTGGAATTTTGATATGGCACTGGGTGCATTATATCAATTATACCTGTTACTGTATTGCTAAGAAACTTCACCTTTCTTTAGAATAAAAAACAGGGAATCTAATTTAATTTATAATGTGTTATTTCTCCAACAGTCACCACACCCTTGCATATGCCTATACCACTGGCCAGGTGTTATCCTTTGGTTGTGGGTCTCAAAGTCACCTGAACAGCCTTTTGCAACCAGGCAGCCTGGAACAGAGCTTCAATATTAGCAACCTGATTTCTTCAAGTGGTAAGAAGAATTAGAGCTTTTCTATTCTTTGAGAAAGAGGGAAGCTATCAGCTTCTTTCTCTCTCATCTTGCAAAATTATTTTTGTTTTATAACTTTAAATTCTGAATTTTGTAAACTCTTTCTTGTGCAATGATTCCTGTAGTCAACAAATCTGTAGTCTTAAATTGTTTAAAAGTTTATGTAGGTAATTTTTGCTTTTACATTACCTTCATTTCCAAATATATCCCTCTTCCTTCACCATCTGATTAGCTATCCTTTCAACAAATAACAAAAAAGAGAGAGAAAACAAAAGCAGTTCTAACATATCAGCTCAGCCTGACAGTATATTCATTGTTCCACACCCAGATACCCTCACCTCTACAATGAAAGGAAGGAGGTACTTTCTCGAATCTTCTCTTTGGGCCAAGTTTGATCATTATGATTATACAGCTTGTGTTTTTTTTATTCCTTCCATTTACATTGATATAGTCATGAGTATATTGTTTTCTTGGTTCTGCTTACTTTGATTTACATATATCTTCCTATGCTTTCTTTTTTTTTAAATTTAGGGTTTTTTTTATTATATTCTAAACTATCTCCCTCCTTCCCCCCTACACTAGAGAAGGCATATGCTTTCTTCAAACTCTTTTTATGGGGCAGTAAATTCCATTTCATTCATCTTCCACAATTTGTTCAGCCCACTCCCAAACAATGATATCAGCTTTGTTTCCAATTCTTTGCTACTACAAAAAGTACACATTTTGTTGTATGTAGGACTTTGTGTCTTTGACCTTCTTGGGGAATATGCTTAATGGTGACATCTCTGAGACAAAGAGCATGAACATGTTAGTCACTTTCTTAGTATAATTTCAGATTGCTTTGCAGATTAGTTAGACCAGTCCACGACTCCACAAACAGTATATTGGCTTTTCCATAATTTTATTTTATTTATAAAGTTTAAAATGACACATAATTCAAAGGGAAAGGGAAAAATATTTGGAATTAGAAGGCAGGGGTCTGAATCTTAACCCAGATACACTACCTAGGACTGTGTAAATCCCATAACCTCTCTGAGAGTCCATTTCCTCATCTATAATATAGGAAGGTTGCACTGGATGAATTAAAAGGTCCCTTTCAGCTCTAAATCCATGATTCTATGAAGGTTCATAAATTGAGGGCATAAACATCACCTAATTTACACCAAAGCATACCAGCCTTGTTTCATGACATTCCCTTGTTTTCAAGGACACACAAACTCAGTTTTATGTCATTCTTTCAGACTTTGCAGATGTTCAAGTGAAAGACATATTTGCTGGAGGAGATGCCAATTTTGTGACCACTGTCCAGTCTCAGGTACATCTCTTATGCTTTCAGATTCATTTGTTAACTCTTTACTCAGTTTTTCAGGGCAGTATTTAAAGCATTATTTAATCCTTATGAATTTGTATTCAAATTTTATTTCTATCTCAAAACATAAAGAAGATTGAATGTATGCTCTGTTAGCATTTTTTTAAAATTAAATTATTTTTCTCATGGGCCTTTAATGCATATTAGTAGATTAGAAAATTCTTCACTTATTTTTGTTCTAAGTTCATGCAACCAAAAATCTATTATACTAGAAGAATTTGCCATTATGTTAGGGGTGAAATTTAAAATATTTATGTAGAGAATTTACACTAGCTGACACATTTTCATTTTATATTTCTTAGGCTTAGGAGAGAGGAAGCATGGTATAGCATAACGGCTAGGGAACTATCCTAAGTGTCAATAAGAGCCCAGTTCAAGACCTATCACTGATATAGTAGCTCTGTGACCCTGGACAAGTCACTTAACCTTTCAACACTTCCAGACAATTATCTAAGACTATATCTTCTTCACATCTTACAGGTGTCAAACACACAGCCTTCAGGCTGCATGCCACCAACATTACTTCTGAGTGCTAATGGAACTAGATAAAATGTAGTTGGGAAATAATTGCAAAATAAAAAAAATACAATGAAACATAGATGACATTGTATTTTTAAATTAAATCCATATGCATCCCGCAATCCCCCTGTTTCTAATTTGATGTTGTCATCATGGAAATCATAAGTCCAATTTTTTTGGGGGGGGCTAGGCAATGGGGTTAAGTGACTTGCCCAGGGTCACACAGCTAGTAAGTGTTATGTGTCTGAGGCCATATTCGAACTCAGGTCTTACTGAACCAGAGCTGGTGCTCTTTCCCTTGCGCCACCTAGCTGCCCCCATTTTTTTTTAAGCTTAGTAATCCTACCTACCATTCATGTTTCATTTTCCTTTAAAGACAAATAGTGATTCATCTACATAGAGTATTTCTTCACCTACGACATGATTAAGCTCAGCAGATCCTTCTACAAAGAAGCCCCATTTTGGCATCAGGGACATGATTAGTAAAGAAATGATGCAGAATTTTCTGCCTCATGACAAAGGCTTTAGAAGGCGATGTAGAATGTTTGGCCAAGAGTTGGTATCTTCAAAAATCATTACTTAAAAAACTTTTCCCTTCCAGGAAGTGATTGAGACATCACTCATTTAGGACATTTGGTTCCAGAGTAGCTTAATAAATGCTAAATGACTGACTTACTGGAGATGTCAAAGAAACCACTTCTGGTTGCTTAATAAAGTAGCGGTTATGCTAATGTCATGTTGAACACCCCAAGACTTCCAGCTCTGTTCACATGTTTTTTTCATCCTTTTTTTTTTTCTCTTCTTGGAGGATGTTAGCTCTTCATGTGCCACTGGCAGAAGCCTACAGCAAATCAGCCAGATCAATCGAACTCTGATTAAGAAATGGACCACAGTGGAAATTGAAAGTGAAGAGTATAAAGAGTCAGCAAGGTTATTCTATACCTTTTTCTCCCTTTGTACAGCAGGTGTTAAGACTATGGCGGGGGGTATAATACCTTAAATGTCATTATTTGAAAGACTGAGAAAGAAAAGAAAGAAGAGAGAAAATCGATCCTTTGCTGTGACTCTCCCGCAGAAAAACAGGCTCTAGCTGTGGGACTTTGGGCAAGTCACTTAACCCCAACTGCCTTAAGAAAAAATAAAAATAAAAACAGGCTCATCAATTTTTGATATGAAAGAACTATTACAGATAATTTGATCCATAGGATTATTGATTTAGAGCTGGAAGTGACCTTAGTCACCTTCTAATTCAACCCCCTCATTTTACAGATGAGGAAACTGAAGACTAGAGAAATTAAGTGACTTATCCAAGAGCACACAGGTATTAGGTCTCAGTTGGAAGACCTGAACCCCCATTCTCTGACTCTAAATCAGATGCTTCTTCCACTGCCCCGCAATGCCCCTTCTCATTTTTCAGAAGAGGACATAGCAGCCCAGGAAGATACAATGACCTTCCCAAGGTCATAGGCAATTTGAGATGTTGATATTGATGATGACAATGATAAACAATAATAACTCACTTATGTAGTACATTACAGTTTATGATTTGCTCATTAAAATGCTGAGCTAGAGTGTTTTATGAAATGTTATCTGAATTTTTTGGGTAAGAAAATTAAAGTTCAAAGAGGTGATGAGGGTCATAGAAAGAGAAAGCACTGGAAGTCGCTTCAGAGGCCATTTTCCCCAGCTGTCTCATTGTAGAAGAATCAGACCCCTGGTTTCATGAATTTTTGCCAGAATACACCAGCCCCACCTAGCATCTGTCAGAGAGGTAGCTGAGGCACTGAAAGGCTGAAGGACTTGTTGGGTTCTACATCCAGAAGATGTCAGAGATAGGACTTGAACCCAACTCTCTGAGGCTGGCTTTCTATCTCCTGTACCATGCTGTCTTTAATGAAGGGGATGGAAAATTTAGGATGCATTTTTTGCTGGAAAAATCATATACCCACTTAAGGAAAAAATAGTACAGAGTACAAAAATTTTTACAGATAATGAAAATGAGACCCAGGAAAAGTAAATGACTTGCCCCAATTCACATAGCAAGTTAAGGACATTGGTCCTTCCTCTTTCGCTCTCTTTGCTAAACATGTTGGACCATCAGCTAATTCAGAGTACTGCAGAAGAGGCCCCTCTGGGTGAATGACCTCACAGAGGATTCTGAAGGTAATTCACCATATAGCCACTGTGTTCCAGAACATCTCTGGGAAAGGGAAAAAATTGCCTCTCAGTAAAGCAGGCCTGCCTTTCTCTTTTTCCATGTCAATTGACTTGCAAGCCAAGACATCACCCTGCTTAGGTCATTGCTCCTCTTTAAGAATGAAGGGAAAACAACAATACACGAGCTGATGCTTAACTGTTAAAATTTTTTCTCCAAGAATTGTTGAGGGTGCCCCCAACAACGCTGCCACTAAGGGAGCACCTAAGATCTCTCTAGATGTAAAGAGATTAGTGTAAACCAACATTTTTATTTTCTTAGGAGTAATGTAATTTCACAGCCTATACTCTTCTTTTTTTCGCTTTGGAAATGTTAGGCTTTATTGGAGGATTGTGTTTTACCTTGAGAATATTTTTTTTTGTATTTTTGAAATACCTGATGTCTCTGCCTCCTTCCCTTTTCTTCCTCTCAAATTAGAGACTTATCTATCTTTGCAAAAATATTAATTGGTTTCATCCAATTGGAAAATCCTGATTTTTATTTTTGTTCTTCTTTAAGTCATAAGATCAGGAAATGCTAAATATAGGAAAATGACTAATGGAATCATTACAACAGTGTCCAAGCTTCTGTTACCTTGAGACTGCTCCTGGTGTTTAGTGAGACCCAAGAATTGTCAGTGGTGGTCTTGGTGGTGAACAATCAATCAATCTAGGTAGGGAACACGGATTGTAATATAATTACAGAGGTAACCTGGGCAATTTGATTCCATGATCACCTTCACTAACTTCCTTGGTGTTCTTTTGTATTCTTAGAGCTGTATAGCAATTTCTTCTCTGAATTTCTATAGGACATTTCAATAGGGTACATGTTACTTGAATAAAATCAATTTAAAAACAAGCGCTAGGTGGCACAGTAGATAGAGCACTGGCTCTGAAGTCAGGAGGACCTGAGTTCAAATCTGAATTCAGACACTTACTAGCTGTGTGGCCCTGGGCAAGTCACTAAACCCCAATTGCCTACAAACAAACAAAAAACAAAACAAGCACTAAGAGGCATTGTTGTTCAGTATAAAACACAATAGCTTTCGATCATAGACTCAACAGGTTTAAGCCTAACTCTGTGACCTTGGGCAAACTACTTAATCTTTCTGGGCTTTGGCTTCCTCATCTCTAAAAGATGGAAGTAAATTAAGGGACCTCTAAGGTTCTTTATGGCAGTAATCTATGACCTTATAAGTAAGAAAGCTAATAATTTTTCCTGTAAACTTTAATTTTTGTTTTTTGACATTATATATTCACAACTCTAGGTTTACACACAATTTTTTGGTGGGGGGTATGTCTCATGTAAAGTAAGATATACTTGCACATGTTAAAAAATAAATTCTTGGACAACTCCAAAATCAAACTCATTTATGTTATTATTTTGGACTTCACATATATAGTTGTCTGTTGTCTACAACATAGAAAAGTTGTGGGTAATATACTGTAATTGATCATGAAAACAGGAACTATGAAGAGATATGCTTTATTGTTTGTTTTGTTTTAATTAACCTTTATATTCTTCCTCATGTAGGGAAATTTGTGAGATATTTTCATATCCTGCTTCTCTGACTGCCAGTTTTTTGAAGAAAAGGTAATAATACTCATGACGATATTTAATTTCATTAAATAGAATAATAGCTAGCACTTGTAAGTGTTTTAAGATTTGCAAAGCACTTTATACACATCATCAATACTTTATCCTTCCCACAGCCTTGGGAGATAGATACTATTATTATCCCTATCTTACAGATGAGGAAGCTTAGGCAGACAAAGGTTAAGTGACTTACTCAGGCTCACAAAGCTAATAAGTATCTGAGGCTAGATTTGAACTCAGGTCTTCCTGACTCCATGTCTAGTCTATTCACTGAACCACATGGCCACCTGAGGAAAGGGAGTTTTTCTTTTTTACCTAACATGATACAGGTACAAAGATGCCTGCACCTGTTGATTGCGAGATTAAGAACATTCAGAAAGATTTCTAAAGATTGACTGTTTTTGATATGTTCAACGCTATCCCAATTAAATTACCAAAAAATGATTTTACTGAATTAGAAAAAAATAGTAACAAAATTCATTTGAAAGAAAAAAAAGGCAAGACTATCAAAAGAAATAATGAAAAAATGAAAAGGAAGTAGGTTTAGCAATACCAGATCTTAAATTATATTCTAAGGTAGTAATTATCAAAACTATCTGGTACTGGCTAAGAAATAGAAAGGTAGATCAATGGAACAGAGTAGACATGCAATTTACAGCAGCAAATAAATATAGTAACCTTGTATTTGATAAGTGTAAAGACTTGAGATTTGGGGATAAGAATTCATTATTTGGTAAAAAAAATGATGGCAAAACTAGAAAGCAGTATGGCAGAAACTGGGCATATTTTACACCATTTACCAAGAAAAGGTCAAAATGGATACATAACCTAGATATAAAGAGAGATATTATAAGAAAATTTAAAGGACATGGAACATATTACTTATCAGCCTTATGGATAGGCAAACAATTTATGAATAAATAAAAGATAGCAGAGTTTTATGTGAGTTTTGGAAAGAGTTCACTTTGAAACATATGAGCAAAAAGCCTAGCATAAAAATGTCAAATGGGCAGTCAGATCAAAAAACATTTACTATTAAATGCTTTACTAGGTGCAAAGTTCTCTGTTAAAATACAAACAAGCCAGGTAGCCTGTGCCCTCAAGGAACTTACACTCTAATGGGGGAGCAGCATACAAAGAACCGGAAGGAAGTATGTTTGAAGAGACAGAAAGGAAGTAGACATGTGTCAGCCTGGTGTGGAGATAGACTGGAAGTAGCATGGAGTCCTGGTTCCAGACAAGATAAGGAGAAAGCTTCGTAAAGACCAAGGTTGTGGGTACAGGGGATAGGGGGAGATGAGGATGATGCCTGGAATCTAGACAGCATGATGTCCAGATGGTTAAAAACAAAGATGGAAGGGTGCAAGCTTTAGAAGAAACATTGCATCTGGAGACCCAACCCCTCATTTATATACAGACATAACCCAGTGAAGTAGTACATTGTATTTGGACATGTCTTTGCTTCATCTGTGCAATGATTTTTTCCCCCCCCAAAGAACTGATGATACTACTCCTATTGATGTTGACTTACAAATGGCAAGAGATGTCTTTGAGGAATTAATGCAGAAGGACTGGATTATAGACACGGTAATAATCTCCATTTTGCTATACAAGGCATTGTATATGTGTACTTATTTGTAGAATGTGTTGTTGTAGAATAGGAATTTAATTATAGGCATTTCACATGAATGCATTTTTAATTCAGAAGAATTTGTTAGCTAGGGAATGTGTTTTAAGATCCTACTACTTTTTTCTTCTTGCACATTTAAAATGGACTATTTGAAACTCTCCTGTCAAGATCTGACCCTAGCATTGGTATATTAAACTCCTATATAACATTTTTCAACATTGATAGCATGGGGGTATATAAAGGAAAAGACTGGTATATCAGACTATGGTTTGAATTCCAGATTTCACTAACTACTCATGTGACCTTCAGCATGTCACTTCCCTAGACTGAGACTCAGTTTCTTTAAATCAGGTAAATTGAGCTAGATGGTTTCTATGTACATTCCAGCTCTAAAATTCCATATAAGGGGGAAAGAGACACTATTTAATAATTATTTTTAAATTACGACAATATTATGTGAAGGCAAGTAATATATTTTGTGGTATAGTTCCCCATAATTTTAGAAATGGTTCTGTTTGTTTATTACCAGCAGTTTGTAGCTCTATACAATAGTTTTTTGGGGTAGTTTGATTGGTAGGGCACTGAATAAGTAAATTAATTTAGGCAGAATTGTCATTTTTTATTATGTTGGCATGATATTTACTTGGTATTTTTCCAATTGTTTAGATCTGACTTCATATGTGTGAAAAGTATTTAGTAATTGTGTTCTTATAGTTCCCGTGTATATGTTGGCAGGTAGACTTCCAAGTATTTTATATTGTCTAGTTATTTTAAATGGAATTTCTCTATCTTTTGCTGCTGGGCTTTGTTGGTGATATATAGACATGCTGATGATATATATGGGTTTATTTTATATCCTGCAACTTTGCTCAAGTTGTCAATTATTTCAAGTAGTTTTTTAATTGATTCCCCAGGATTCTCTAAGTATGCCATCATATCATCTGCAAAGAGTGCCAGTTTTGTTTCTTCATTGCTTACTTAATAGGCAATTTGGAGGTGAGAACAGGTAAAGTTGTCAAGGAAAATGATTTTTTAAAATGAGATAGAAGGTGACCCTTTTGTCCACTATGACTCTGCAGTGATAAGATTCTTCTGCGTGGACATTGGCCTGGGACTGAGGGAAGAAGGAAAAATTGAAAGATGTAAAATAGAAATTTACACAATGAAGCTAGATTTTGGTGAGGGAGAAAGGGAAGGGTAAGAGCAGTAATTCTTTTATGTTTTTTAAACATTTTTTAAAATTCTAGATTTAACACAAAAAAGAGTATTTGCATAGACCTAGCATGCAAAAAGAGAACTCTATGAAATTCCATTTCATATTCCTTGTTTTCAAAACAAGTATATGACATGTTTCACACATTATTTTTAAAACTGTCCTGTTTGTCCATGCTCCTGAATTTCCTTCTCTTCCTTTCTGTTCATTTTTAAATTACCTTTTATTATTATTTTTTGCATAGCTATTATTAATCCCCTCCCCCCATCCTCCTTCTTTCCCTTCCATTAAAGGAGAGAAGGAAAGGCAGAAAGAAAAAAAAACAAAAACCAAACATGTAACACATTAGCATGGTAAAGCAAAAGCAAAATAATCCCAAGGTTGCTAAGTGGTGGCAATGGATAGAATACTGGGGCCTAGTGCTAGGAAGACCTGAGTTCAAATCTAGTCTCAGATACTTTCTAGTTGTGTGACCCTAAGTCACTCAACCTCTTTCTACTCAGTTTTCTTAACTATAAAATAGGTATGATAATAATAATAGCACCTACCTCATAAGGGTTGTGTGGATCAAATGAAATAATGTTTGTAAAGTGCTCAGCACTGTGCCTGACACATAAATGCTTGTTCCCATGATCAAAATTGTATGTTTTTGTGCCTTGCATCCATCACTTCTCTGTCAGGAGATAGGTAACATGCTTCATCATAGATCCTTCAGAGACATGATTGGTCGTTGCTTTGATCAGAGTTCTTAAGTCTTTAAAATGTTGCTATCCTTACATAAGTAGTTTTCCTGGTTCTGGTTCTTCAGTGTTAGTTCATACCACCCAGGATTCTCCGAAATTGTTGCTTCATTTCTTATGCCTCAATAATATTCCATTCCATTCTTATATCACCATTTGTTCAGTCATTCCCCTGGCATCTAAGAGACAATCCAAGGCACTCCTTTAAATTCTAGTTCTTTTGTTTCTTTACACACACACACACACACACACACACACACACACACACACACACCCCTGTCTCACCACCACCTTTCAATTCCTCATGCAGAAGTTTCTTTTGCTCGTGACTATTCCTTCCCTTGTATTATCTTTCTTCTTAACCCATCCATTTTCCATCCCTCTCTTTCCCTGTTGATTTTGAGTTGAAATTCTACAGTGAACTTTGTGTGTATGTATTCAACCCTCCTTCATCCATTTTAGCTGAGTAAAGTTCATCTGATGCCAGCTCTTTCACTATACCTTCATCCATGTTTTATACTCTTTCCACATATTCCAATCGGAAATAGCAAGTGCAGTCCCCTTCTTCCTCCTTTATACATTAGTCTATTCTTCCTTTTACCCTCCCTTTTCATTTCCTTCTTCAAACCCTTAGAACAGAACCAACCTATCCCCCAACCTTTGTTTTTCTTATTTAATTCCCACAATGACCTTTAAGAGAAGAAGGCCCTGACACACTTGGTTTTTTCTCCTCTATTAGAATGTTAGCACTACATCATTACATAGCTACTTCTGATTGTTCAAATAAATTTGCCTTTTTAGATTCCTCTGGATTCTTGTGTTTGTGTGTCAAAATTCCTACTCATCTGTGGTTTTTTCCTCAGAAATGCTTAAATGTCTTCTATTCCATTAAAAATCCATTTTTGTTTATTGGTAGGATAATACTCAGCTTTGCAATGTGTGGGGGAATAGGAACCATAATAGCTTCTTATCATCTTGACGAGCTAATAGTGTAGAAATAAATCCTCCAACCACCTGCTGGCCTAATGGTGGAAAATAAGGAAAAATAAAATGTAACAAAATATATGAATGGATAGTCCCACTTGTTGCAGCAACTATTTACTGTTCTTTCATAAGAGACATTTTCAGGCTTGTTCAAAAGGACCTCTTTCACAATTGGAAAAGTTTGGTCAGCTCCACTTGTCTCCTGCCCTTGAACAGGGAATATCTTCTTAGTCTAATAATAAACTCTGCCAGTGGCATGGAAAACATTCTCCCAGAACTCCTCCTTTTTCCTTGGGCTCATTCCCCATCTCTCTACCTGTCCCTCTCCAAGTGAAAGGTGTTACTTAGCTATCCTAAGCTGCTGGGGGATGCTGCAGATTGGCTATGTGTAATCTAAATCCCATCCATCATCACACTAGTGATCCCTTGGCCAGGAGATTCCATTTTCCAATTTCCTGTGAGCTTCCTGTGCATTTATGAGGTAGAAAAATAATTTACTGTAACTTTTCACTGATTTCTCCATCATCATTCTGTCTGGCACAAACTTCACAGTTTTGCTGCTGTAGGTATGTGAGAGCTAGGCAGTCTGCCTCCCCTTCAGGTAGCTAATTTTGGAAGGAAGTCCAGATGCCTGCTTTCAGAGTTATCATATCACAACATCGTAGGTTGTTATCTGAGCACAACAGATGCTATGAGAAATCATGGATTCATTTTTTTAAAAGAAAAAAATAGTACTCATTTAAAAAAATTTTTTTGGTCTCTGTTATTTTGTCAATTTAGGGAACTCTTGGAGAAGAAATTTCTTCCACACATGCAGATCAGCAACTCCTGTGTGATTTCTGGTCTTTGATATTTGCCTGAGCACTGCTAGGTTAAGTGACTTGCCCAGGGGTCACACATCCAGTATATGTCCGAGGCAGGACTTGACTCCAAGTATACCTGATTAATCCCAGTTCTATACCCATTATGCTCCATTACCTCTCTTTATAAATAAATAGCATAGGACAGCTTTTTCTTTGGAATTCAGAAAAAGTATTCCAGTGATAGTGTTAGTTGATAATGGTGGGTCAAAGATGGGAAGCCAAACTGAAAGCAAAGAAATGTATGAGCATTCTAAAGAAGCTATTAACTGCAGCTTCAAGTGAATAAACAATTCTATTAGAAAGACTCCATAGTAATTTTGGATTCATAGTTTACTTTGTGTGACTTTGACTCCAGTTGCTTAAGTTTTCCCTGTTTCAGTCATTCCACTTTGTTAAATGGGAAACACAACTGTCATCAAGAGTATATGATAGGGGCAGCTAGGTGGCGCAGTGGATAGAGCACTGGCCCTGGATTTAGGAGGACCTGAGTTCAAATGTGGCCTCAGACACATAACGCTTACTAGCTGTGTGACCTTGGGCAAGTCACTTAACCCCATTGCCTAAAACAACAACAAAAGAGTATATGATAATTGTGGGGTAGCTAAGTGGCATAGTAGATAGAGTGCCAGCTCTGGAGTCAGAAGGACACTTGCTATGTGATCGGAGGTAGGTCACCTAACCTAATTCCTTCCAAAAATTTTTTTTAAACAGTATATAATAAAGGTTAGATAAACTGAGCACTTGGTTCCAGAAAGATTAAGTAGTTTTGTTTTGTTGTGGGTTTTTTTTGTTTTTTTTTGTTTGTTTTGCTTTGCTTTGTTTTTTATTAACGTGATACATTTAGTGGCATTGAAGATGAGACTTTCATTTGAGTCTTCTGGCCCACGCCACTGTCCTTAACTATGCCTTTTTAGTAAACATTGGTATTTGAATATTGTCTCAATGTGTTTTTGACTACAGATAACTACATGTCTCAAAGATCATATGCTCAAGGTCCTTCCATGGGATTCTCCACATCAGGAAGCTTTATCAATTTTCCTTCTACTCCCAGAATGTCCTCTAATGCATAAACCTGAGAACTGGAAGTCTCTAGTGGTCCCATTTGCAAAAGTTGTTTGTAAAATGAATGACCAGTCTTCAGAAGTCCTGGGTAAGATCAGTTACATTTAGTATGATTTATCTTTGAGTCTTTCATAAACAAGTATTCCAGTTACCCTAGATTTTAACATCAATTGTATTCTACTCATGATAAGGAATATAATTAATTTAACTTTGTTGGTCTTTAAAATAATAAATTAAAACTAGAATTATATGGGAATGTAACTGTCAATGAATTTTGTTAGATCATTAAATTTTGTTTTTAATTCCAGTGGGATTTAGTCTGTAAAAGGTATGTCATATGTGGATGATTTATTCAACTAAATTAAATTCAGCAAATATTTATCAGTACCTATTGGGTGTCAGGCACTTGGGGAGATACAGGATGATTATAGCATAAGTTAGAGTGCGATAAGTGCGTAAAGGAAGTATAAGTAAAGTGCTTTGGGGAGGGAGGGTAACTTAAAGCTATTGACAATCAAGCAAGGTTTCAGGAAGAAGCTAGAGAAGGACAGGATTTGGATAAGGCAGATGCAGTATAAGCAAATGTAGGAGGAGAGGAAAGTGCCTGTAATAGCACTAAAATTTCAAAAGAGAGGATCAAAGCAAAAGATACTGTGATGAATCATTGAAAGGATTTGTCAATTGAGTGGATGTGGGTTGTGAAAGAGAGAAATGAGAGATGTACTTTTGAGTCTGTGTAATAAAGGCAGTGATAGGTGCCACTGATAATCTTAGCTCAATGAGCTTGGGGAAATGTGGAAAGACTTGCAGGAAATAATGATGAGCAAAATGAGCAGAACCAAGAGAACATTGTATACAGTAACAGCAATATTGTTTTAAGAATGACTTTGAACGAATAAGTCATTTTGACTATTATAAATGCCCAGATTAATTACAAAGGACATATGAAGGAAGACACTCTCTAGATCCAGACAAAGAAGTGATAAACAGAAGTTTGTATAGGATGATTTTACATATATATATACACACATATACATATATACTTATTTGTGTCTAATGGTAGCCATCTTGGGGGGGATGGGGAGGGAAGAAAAAAGGGAAAAAGAAAAAAGAAATTTACATGATAACTTTACTATATATTTAAAAGGAATAGTAAAGTTGTACATAATAGATGTGCAGTTTCATGTGAAATCATCTTTATACCATGTTATGGAATGTTTGTTTTATTTTATGAATGAAAAATAAATAAATTTTAAAAATAACATTAGCTGATATTAATACAGGTCTTAAAGATTATAAAGTGCTTGTGTATTATATCATTTGGTCTCCACATCAATCCTATGATGTAGGTACCTTCAGGTTTTATTATCCTTCTTTTGTAAATGAAGAAACTTTGATTCAGAAAATTTAGGGTTTTTTAAAGGTTAAACAGATAGTAAGTATAAAAGGTAGAATTCAAACCCAGGCTCTCTTAATTCCAAGTCCAGTGCTCTCCCGTAGCATTCCATTCAAAGAAATAAGGAAGAAGAGCTGATTTGGAGGGATGGTGATGAGTTTAGTTGGACAGGTTAAGTTGGAGATGTTAATAGGACACTGGAATAGAGACATCGAATAACATCTCTGGGAAATGCAGGACTGAGGTTGGGAGATGCTGGGGTTTGAAGTAAACCTTTGAGAGTTATCCATGTAGCTGGAGAGTTGAGGCTGTGGCATGAAAAAGACCGTGGTGAGATAGATTGTAAAGAAAATAGGAAAGGTTAGAGGAAAGAATTCTGAGGAAAACATGCATTTCTGGAATAAAAGGAGAAAAACAGCTTATGAAAGAGCAGAGTAGCCGGCGATAGGGAGCTAAGCTGGTGTCGGGTCACAGACCAAAAGTGGAAGGGAACGTGGGGAGATGATAAGCTTGGAGTAGTGACCAGAGCCCTGAACCCACTGTCAAGGGGATCTGAGTTTGAATCTTGCCACCAGACACTTCTAGCTGTGTGAGCCTGGGCAAGTCACAACCTCAGTTTTCTCCTCTGTAAAATTAGGATAATAATAGTAACAGGGTTTTTGGAGAATCGAAAGAGAGAACATGTAAAATACTGTGTAAATCTTAAAGTGTTATATGTATGTATATATACATATACATATTTAAATACATGCACATGTGTATTTCATAATGTGCACATAATGTGCACATATATGTGTGTGTTTATACATACATATATTTATTCATTCATTCGTTTATTTATTTATTTACCTTTATATACTTCAGAGAAATGTGGGAATCATTGGAGGAATCTTCTTTCAACTCATTGATTCAGATGCTCAAAGGAGCCATCAGCTTTCAAATGAATTCTTGGTCTGAAAGTGCTGAGGACCATCGTAATAGCAAAGCTCTCCTTGGAATGCTGAAAAAGCTTCACAGGGTAAGTGAGGTAAACTGTAAGAAGACTGGAACAAGGCAGGGGGGAAAAGGTGAACAATTCTAGTATTCTGTGGCTAACAAACTCCTTTATTCCTTTCCCAATTCCTGTTTTTCAGAGTTGCAAGCAGCTTAGGCAAAAACTCCCTTCCCTGGGTCCACTCCCTATTTTGTTGTGCTCATTCACCTCAGCCCTGCCCCTCCTAAGAACCATTGCACTTTCTGTAAGGCTGACGAATTTCCCTTCCTCCTAGACCTTTTCTCCTCACGCGCTATCCATCTTCTTGCAGTCACAGAAACCTGTTTTTGTCATTTAGTCATTCAGTCGTGTCCGACTCTTTGTGACCCCGTGGACTATAGCATGCCAGCCCCCACTGTCTCTCAAAGTCTATTTCATTCATGTTCATTGTTTCACAGAAGCCCAAACATAAGACACTCTCCCTAGCCATCCTTTTCAACGTAGCAATAGACTGATCCTGATCCAGAGGGCAGGGTCTACCTTTCCCACTAAAGGCTGATACTCAGTCCTCCTTAGGCTCCAGGTGAAAAACTTAACCACTAAAGTGTAGAGTAAGGCTCTTTTTTTCACACATTTCCCCATCCCAGAGACCCTAGGAAAATGACTTAAATATTAGGGTTTTTGAAAATGTTTAGGGTCTCACCAAAAAGTGGGATTCGAAAGGTATTTGATATACAGTAAAGGACAAGTATAGGACAGCCATTTATTACCTTCACATAAAATTAATGCTTAAAACACAAGAGTCTTAAGTGCTCATTTACAAAGACTTAAAACATTATCAATTAACCTATAACTCTTATTATACACTCCTGGGAGGTTGATATTTGAAACATTAAAACAGTGAGAGTGTTAAATATGCATTTCACCCTCCCCTCCCTCAAGGTCCATGTCTTCTGGCCAGCCAAGCCCAAACTTGTCTCCTTGTTGAGATGTCTTCTTGGAGAAAGGAAAAAGAATAAGAATGAAAGTTGTCTCTCCTTTCAAAGTCTACAGAGTGAGCAGCCCTTCCTGGCTCAGTGGCCAGTCTCTCTGACCCAGGGAGCAAGTAGCTAATAAGGGAATTGCTTTGTCATTGCAAGCCCTTAACAATGAGCCACAGGAATCACTCACTAGACATGGCTAGAAGGGCTTAGCCTCTCCCCATGGGACGGCCGCCAAGGACCCATACATGTTCAATGAAGTGTACACCACTACCTGCATTAGATGTACCTTTTGACACACCGGGTCAGAAAGAAGGCAAAGAGCCCTCTGTGCTCTTCATTCACTTCTAGATCCTTCCTCTGACACCATCGCTCAGAAACCTTATGTTGCAAACAGTTTTTCCAGATCTCTTTCTTAGGGATGGTGAGTGAGACAGTGATTGGCTGTGATTGAAGTGTTAGAATTTAGAGTTGGAATGCATGACCTTTGTCTTACTCAAGGCCTTCGGATAGGATCTGTGGGAAATCCTTATCCAAATATCCTCAAGGCAAAGGGGCTCATATCCCTACTCAAAGAGAGGTCAGTGGTGTGAGGAGTGGTCCCCAACATCGATAGACGTCCTTCAGGGGCTACCATATGGTACACTCTTCTTAGAGGGGTAGGGATACTACATGAAGGGCAAGGACAGGGAAAGGAAGTAGTTCCTTAGCATTGCTGGAGGACTATGACTTTGTATAGACCAATCTGCCTCCCCCATTCCAGGGCCCCTTCCCTTTCCCTCAAAGTTCCAGACTTCTTAGGTTTTTCCATTGGATCAGACCCCAGGATCAGGCTAATATATAAATAATATATGAAATATAAATGGGGAGATGCTCAGTGAGCAAAAAGGAGCCATTTCAGGAAAAGACTAGAGAATTTGAAGAAACACCATCATGGCTATCGAAGTCTCCAAGTGTGAGGACAGAATTGGAATGGAGAGAAAGATTATAAGCCAAGTGCTAAATTCTTTGAGAAAGGATGGAAAGGGGCAGCTAGGTGGCATAGTGGATAGAGCACTGGCCCTGGAGTCAGGAGGACCTGATTTTAAATTCAGCCTCAGACACTTACTAGATGTATGACCCTGGGCAAGTCACTTAACCCTGATTGCTGAGAGAGAGAGAGAGAGAGAGAGAGAGAGAGAGAGAGAGAGAGAGAGAGAGAGAATGGAGAGTGAGAATGGAGAATTACAGGCAAGGGCACCACCATCCTCCCATTAACACAGGCTCACAACCTTTAGGTTACCCTCAATTCCTAGTTCTCTCTCACTCCCTCTTATGTCCTACCAAGTCTGCTGCCAAATACTGTCTATCTCCCAAACATCTCTCATATATACCTCCTTCTTTCCTCTGACACCACCTTCACACTAGTGCAGGTCCTCATCACCTCCCACCTGACACTACTGCCATAGCCTGCTGGTTGTCTCTCTGCCTCAAATCTCTCCCCACTCCAGTCCATTTTCCATTCAATTGTGAAACTGATCGTCCTACTAATATGGAAATGCATTTTACATGAATGCACATGTAGCAAATTGCTTGCCGTCTTGGGGAGAGGGAAAGGGAGGGAGGGAGTGAGGGAAGGAGAAAATTTGGAACTCAAAATTTTATATAAAAAAATGAATGTTTAAAATGCTTTTACATGTAATTGGAAAAAATAAAATACTATTAAAATTGATTTTCCTAAAACATGGGTCTGAACATGTCACCTCCTACTTACTAAACTCCAATGGCTCCTCACTACTTCCAAGATCAAATATAAACTCCTCTGTTTGACTTTAAAAAATCTTCCCAATCTGGCCCCTTCCCACCTTTTCAGGCTTCTTGTACTTTACGTACCTCCACATTCTCTATGATGCAGCCTCCTTGCTGATTCTTGCACATTTCCCAACTCTCCCACACTGGAGAAACATCAGTGCGTTTATTGAAGTCTCCAAACATGAGGGCAGAATTGGAGTAGTGAGGAAGATTGTAAACCAAGTGCTAAACTCCTTGAGAAAGGGTGGAGAATTATCCATCTCCCAACTCCACACCTTTGGACCAACTGAACCCTATTCCTTGGTTTATCTCCCTCCTCATCCCTCTCTCCTGACTTTCCTAGCTTCCTTCAAGTCTCAGCTATTATCCCACCTTTTGCAAGAGGTCTTTCCCTGTTTCTCTCAATGCTAGTCCCTTGCCTCTAAGATTACTTCCAATTCACCCTGCATATATTTTGTTTGCTTGCCTGTTACCATGTTGTCTCTATTAGAATGTAAGCTCTTGGTTTTTGTCTTTTTTTTTTTTGTATTTCCAGTTCTTCGCAGAATGCCTGGTACATGGTAAATGCTCAATAAATGCTTATTTCCTTAATTTAGGACTATAAGAAATGGGTTCCAATCTGACCTCTGTCATTTACTACCTTTGTGACATTGGGCAAGTTAGTTAAATTCTTTGGATTTCAATTTCTTCATTTATAAAATTAGGTGGGTTATAATATTTATATGCACTTAAATATTATAAAGGGTGGGTGGCCTTTAAGGTATTTTTAGGCTTTGTACTTATGATCTTCTGTACCTCTGCTTTAGAGAATGGGAGAAGGACCTAGTCAAAGGACAGTTGTATTATTTATCCTTTTTCTTCTTCTTCCACTACTGAATTTACACCAGGGGCTGGAGTTCCTAGTTATAGTTCTGGCTAGAATGCGAGTTCATATTGGAACCATACCAGAAGGTAGTCTAGAAATTATACCTGGTAGTTTCAGACTCTTCACTATGGCAAATAAGATAAAATAAATTTTAAAACTCTGCTATGGAATCTGTACCACACAGATCTATGGGGCAATATGGTGCCACAGAAAGAGTATTAGATTTGAAACCAGAGGATCTGAATTCGAATTTTGTGGACCATTTCCTGTCTATATGAACTTGGACACCTCTTTTCAAACCTCTGATTCTCAGTTTCCTCATCTTTAAAAATGAGAGAACTAGATGACCTTTGAGTTCTCTTGTGGGTCTACATCTATGACCCAGCAAAATAGGTGTAAGTGAACAGAAAACTGCAGGAGACAAGTCTGAATCCACACTTCCAGGAGATGACCCGGAAAGTGCTATAAGTGCTGTGGAGTAGGAAGAGTGTGTGAAGCTGAATGGTACTGTCATAAAGGTTCACGTTTGGTTAATTTCACTGAATTGGACTTTCCCCCCTCTTTAAATCTTTGTTGTAAGCGATGACTGATTAGGGAAGGGAGAAGGGATGAATGAATGGGATGAAAGAACATCAGGAACCATCGAAAACATGATGAAATTGAAAAATAAACCTAATTGGTTGGCCTTTAGCCTGATTAAGTAATATCCATACTGTTTATTGATATAAAAGTACACTCATAGTTAAACATGTTTTATTTAAGACAAACAAGAAGGCTAAATATAAAGTTCCGGAGAGTACATTCTACATCAGTGAACTCTGCGATGGCTCAATTTTTATCAAGACCTAAGAAGATGGTATTTTTCCAAAATGCATCCTGTGAGTATGTCATATCCAGGGTAACATCTCCTTTAGCCTGGCTCCCCAGCTCATACTTAGAAGTCAGGTTCTTGGGTAAATGACAACAATAGCTCCCATTACTCTATGGATCTGAACTTTTAAAATTATAATTATTCTCTTACGCTATTCAATTCTTGGCTTTCATAAACCAAGGTTTCAACATTTCTTGGGTTCATTATTGAATCAATAAATATGTTGTACATTAAAAAGATGTAGTTTGTGTGCCTTTTATATACTTTCTGAGAATTACTGACCATCTTCTAACAAATACTTCCAGGTTTTGGAAGTACTCAGAACAGGGATTCTTAACCATTTTTGCATCATAAACCCCTTTGAACTTCCAGTGAAGCCTTTGGACTTCTCAGAATGTTTTTATTTTATTTTTATTTATTCATTTTTTATTTATGAGATAAAACAAGCATCTCCATAACATAGTATCATAAAAAAGATGATTATACATGAAACTGCAAATCTGTTCTGTATAACTTGCTATTTCTTTTAAATATATAATAAAGTTATCATATACATTTCTATTTTTTCTTTTTTTAATCTTTTTTTCCTGTCCTCCCCTGCCCTAGAGATGGCTACCATTAGACACAAATAGAGATGTATGTGTGTATACAAATGTATACATACACATGTATGTATATAAATATAAAATTATTCTATACATCTATTTATCAATTCTTTCTCTGGATTCAGAGAGTATCCTTCTTCACATGTCTTTTATAGTTCATTTTAAATGCATAAAATACATTACTTAGGATTACAAAGTAAACCAGTTACCTTAAAGTATAGTATAAAACAAATACACGGGCCTTGGGTTAAGAACCCCTGACTTAGAAGATAGCCCCAAAAGATCTAGGGGAGAGATTAAGGTAGGATAATGGAGTGGGGCTTTTCTGTTTTTTTTTTCAAATGCTCATAAATACTATAATTTCTCTTTAATTATAGGAGTCTTCAGATGAAGCCAACAGTCCTGTCATATTTTCACACTTCCCTTTCATCTTTAATCTGCCTTCCAAAATTAAAATGTTGAATGCAAATTCAGTTTTAAATAAGCAGGTATGTATGCCCATTTTCTTCACTGTCATCACCAAAAAGTATTTCCCAAATGTCTGCCGTTCATACCAGTATTCTAGGCTGGATAGATAATTATAGAATATTCAAAGCATGAATCTTAAGTTTATATGTTAAAGAAGACAAGTTAGACTAATTAGTACCCAAGAGAGGAGAGCAGAAATAAGAATATTCGTATAAACACAATTCACATTCTTGCACATGGATGGAAAAGAATCGGTGCATTGCTTAGCAGTGACAGATGTCAACTGAAAATGAAATCAAGTTGAATTTTTTGGAAGGACTAATTGGTATGTCTGTCCTATCACAGGCGTGTTTGAAAGTTGACTCCTTAAAGGGGCTCGTGAATTTCCTTTAGAAGCCTTTTACCTGGGACGGCCTGATCACTGCAGTACACTGGTGCTTTCTGCTGTGCTGCTGCTCCCTAAGGCTTCCCAGGTCTCCATGCTGGGGCTTTCTCAGGGGAGCCCTCTGGTCTTGCCACTGCAGGACGTAGAACCTTACAAGCTATATGTCTCCCCTTCATAGTCATACTGGTATTTGCTTTGCTAAAGGGGCCCCCTTTCAGGTTTCCATGGGTTTCTGGCTGACCTTTTGTGTATTTCTTGGCTGGATGATGGATTTCCTGTGGTTTCTCACTGGATTTCTTGATCATCATTTAATCTGGTGTGAAAATGAGGATTTTGCTGGAGTAAGAACAGGGAAGCTGTGCGACCTACCTTCTATTCAGGCACCTTTTGTGGCCGGAAGTCCAAATAAGCTTTTGGAATTGTGTGCCTTTGAATAAAAAACTAGCCTAGCTTCCATGGAATAGGGCCTTAGGATATTACTCTTACTATACCTTCAAACCAAATTATATCTCTAGTACTATGATGTCTAGAAAACTCTCTCTCTCTCTTTTTTTTTTTCATGAGGCAATGGGGTTAAATGACTTGCCCAGGGTCACACAGCTAGTAAGTGTCTGACTCCAAGGCTGGAGCTTTATTCACTGCACCACCTAGCTGCCCCTTAGAAAACCTGTCTTAACAGAAAATGATTCACTTCTTTATCTTTTTGCTATTTTTGTTACAATAAGGGAATTTATGGAAGAAAAATCAGCAATATGGAAATAAAAGGATATTTTTTTTTGGTGTGTCACTTACATACTGAGCTTACAACCAAATTTTCATAAAGAGGAACTAGAAGTTTTTAGAATCTTAGGACATTTTGAAAATAACTAAAAATAATTACCAGGCACTTGAGTACTCAGATTTTACCTGGCTAATCTTGTTTACTAACACCAAGGGGCCCAAGATAACCCTTAGACAGCCACCAGGGTAGAATGATCTCAGATTTTTACTGTATACCAATTTTTCCATGTGCTATTTTGATATTCAACAATAAATACAGAATAATATGTTCCATCTTGCTTTCTCTTAAGTGGTTGGGAACAGAGTACCCATGACCGTAATAAATGTAAAATACAAAATCAATGATTTAGAGATGAAAGGTATTTTTGAGTCCATCTAGTCTAGTCCCTTATTTTACAGATGAGGAAACTGAGGCTCCAGAAAGATAGGTGACTTGCCAATAAATTAAACCAATTCATTGCAATGTTGAAGCCCTCACTGAGAGTTGTAATTGAGAAAAGGAAAAATGAAGGGAAATATCTATTTTTTCTCTAGGCTTTCCTACCTTTACCTCCATTGCATGACTTTGAAAGTCTTATGCCATACCAACTATGTGGATTAGTCAAGACAGCTTATCTTCCTCTCCAAGTCAGACGGAGTCACCTGGTTGAGGATACCCTGTGTCAATTAAGCCAAGTTGTGGACAACGACCTTAAGAAGGAATTATTGGTAAAGTGTACCTTTTCACCTTCTACCTGGAAAATATCTAGATAGTACGGTTTATCTTGGCATTCTCAGAAGCCATCTCTTCCCCTTATTCTTTCCCTTGCAGATTCTCAGTCTTGAGGTTTTCCTCATTCTTCAGTTGCTCTCAGAGTTTCAGGTGACAACTATGACTAGGTGTGCCTATTTAAGATACTCTAATAACAATTTGCCCCATTTCTACCCTGTGAGCAAAGCCTGATTTTAGTCTTTTACTTCACTGTCTGCTTAAATCTGGCATAGTCCTGAATAAGGCATTAAACAGGATGCCAGGATTATAGATCAGGATTGGGCAAGATTGAGAGGGTTCCTTTTGTTCTAGGGCAGATGGACTCTGAGCTTGTTTTGTGCAGCATATAGCTTTAGTGCTGTATGCTGACTTGGCTGCTTCTCTGCTTATTCTGAATATAACCATGGGAGCGATTGTTTATAAAGCCCCAAACAATTTGACCTTAGCCACTGGAGGGAGGGTGTCCTTACCACCTCGTGCTCTTGTAATACCTAAAGCCAAGTAAGAACGGTCATGAGGATATCCATAAATCAATAGCAAGCATTGATTAAACATATACTAT
This sequence comes from Phascolarctos cinereus, assembly GCF_003287225.1. NCBI lineage: Eukaryota > Metazoa > Chordata > Mammalia > Diprotodontia > Phascolarctidae > Phascolarctos > Phascolarctos cinereus. The sequence continues at coordinate 29,528,981 of NW_027556402.1, forward strand.
GCTGTAATTCCCATTAATTCTCCAGTCTTCAGTCTTCCCTGTCTTCCTAATCTTCCAGTCTTTCCCTAGGGTCCTCACAGATGACCCTCCACCCCCGCCAGGAGTCCCTGCTGCCTGTGAACAGACCAATACTTACCCCTCATTCTTAAAAAAAATCCCCTCAGCTGGTCTTACCATTACCACTGTCATTCTATACCTCTGATCCACCATAGTCAGACACGCCGTACCTTGACCCAACATAGTGACGCCATTTCGTCCCTCTTCGAGAATAAAGGACGCCAATCAGCATTTCTGCTACACTGCTTCTTGATGTCCCTTACGCATCTCCCAGCTGAGTATCTTTTTTCTTGTGGTTCCCCCAAGCCTGGAATACTCCCCACTTCACATTTGCCTCTTAACTTCCTTCAAGATCCAGCTCAGATCCTATCTTTTTCAGGATGCCTTTCCTCAAGTTCCATCCCTCTAAAATTACTTTCCAGGATTACTTTCCTGAAGTTAGATGTACATAGCTAGTTCTGTGTTATCTCTCCCATTAGAATGTGATCTCCAAATGGGCAGAAACCGTATTTTTACCTTTCTTTGTATCTCCAGAGCTTAACCATTAATAAATGCTTCTTAATGGGTTGAATGAATAAATGACTGACATGACAAGCACTATGCTAGATAATGAGGGTTAAGAGGCAAAAACTAAATAGTCCCTGCCCTCAAGGAGCTTACATTCTATAAAGCAAGATACAGATATACAGGTGATATTCCCCAAATTCCATGAGAAAAAGGAAGAAGAGAATTTTCCATGGAGGATATTATTTTGTGGAATTATCTGTCCATTCTGACTTATTAGAAACCTAGCCTATGCAGCTGCAGTCAGAGTATCAAAACATAACTTATTAGATTATGCACCTACATGTTTCATGCATTCTTATTTAACATTATATTTGTACTCTGACTTATGAAATCTGAAAAGCAGATTATTAATCGAAGTCTACAATTTATTTAGCACTCCATGGCATTCAATTATTTTTAAGTATAGTCACAAGAGTGATTTCTATTTGAGAGTTCAGAATGTATTGGAAAATTTAAATTCAGGGATAATTCTATAATATCTCCTTCACTTGGGGAAACATGGATCAAGATGATGCTGTTACTTTTGTTATGAAGAGATTCATTTGGTAACATTATTTCCTGATCATCATTGATAATTTATATACAGATGGAACAGGTGAAGTTGAAGCTTCACAAAAAACCAAAAATACATACTGTAATAAAGCACTTTTCCAATTCTCTGCTTCAGTTGTCTCATTATAATCTTGTTCAAGCAAAGTGAATATTGAACTACACAAGGGTAGGCATTCATTTATATTAAGACTTAATGTGTTTGATGCTAAAGAATACTGCAAGAGGCCCAAGTCATTTATGAACTTGAAGGTATGTCTAATCATTTTCTTTCCTTAGATCTCAATAACTGGAGAAACTTTTCCTGAATGTGGAGGAGTCAGGAAAGAATTTTTCCATTGTGTGTTTAAGGAGATGACCCAACCAGAGTATGAGATGTTTATGTATACTGAAAAGTCTTCCCTTATGTGGTTTCCTGCCAATGTAAGTCTTAATTTCTTTGTTTCTGGGATTTCAGGAGAGAAAGCATTGACCCACAAATCATATTATTTAACATTCATTTATACTGATATCTAGCTGTTCTGACTTGCTAGTAAGTTCTATTGCCACTTATTAATTTATTAACGTGTGTGTGTGTTTGGAGAGGGAGAACACAACATTTCTTTTCTGGTCTAATTGCTGCAGAAATTGAGTGAGAGATTGGCCAGAGTTAGAAGTAACTTTCTCCTTTCCTCCTTTTTTATTCCACTGTTCCCAAAACAAATAGTAGAAATCAACTTATCTGATCCATAGTTTTCTTTCTAAACACAGCTCTACTTTGTGGGCACAATGACCCTCGGTATAAAGCTGACCTGACATAAGTCACATGTTCCCCAGGTTGTGCAACTAAATCTTTTCTCCTTGGGGCTGTCCCAATGGGAGAACTGAAATTTATTATATATATATATATATATATATATATATATATATATATATATATATATATATATATATACATATATGTATATATATACACATATGTATATATATATATACACATATGTATATATATATACATATATATAAATAAAAATATATATATATAATTAAAAAAATATATATATAAAAATAAAATATACATATAAAATATATACACATACACATGTACACACACATGTATGTATACATGTGTGTACAACACACTTATGTATATACACAAAATACATGTGTATGTATGTGTACACATAAACAGATACATATACATTTCTTTTGTTCCTAGTATATATAGTTAAATATTCATTTGCCCCCTTTCCTATTAATAACATGACTTTATCCCAGTTTTGTTTCCCAAAAGAAATCATAGTGGGGGCTAGGTGGCTAAGTGGATAGAGTACCTGCTCTGGAATCAGGAAGACCTGAGTTCAGATCTGGCCTCAGACACTTGATCACTTGACACTTACTAGCTGTGTGACTCTAGGCAAGTCACTTAACCCCAATTGCCTCACAAAAAGAAAAGAAAAAGAAATCATGGAATCACAGAATCTGAGAAGAGACTAACCTACATATGAAAGGAATCCCCACTATAATACATGTCACATGTGGTTGTCTAGCTTTTGCTTAAAGACCTCTAAAAGAGAGAGCCTACCAACTGTTGAGGCAACCCATTCCTCTTTTGGACAGCTCTGATTATTAGGAAGTTTTGTCTGACCTCAAACCTAAATTTGCCTCTTTGACATTTCCACCCAGAACTGCTCTCAGTTCTGCCCTCTGAGGCCAAATGAAGCCAGGTTAGTCTCTCCTCCACAGGATATCCTTTCAAACACTTAAAGATAACAATCATGTTTCACCCCACACCTCCACCCCCAACTCTTGTTTTCTCCAGGCCAAATGTGCAGTTTCTTGAACTGATCGTCACAAAACCTGAACTTGAGGCCCTTCACCCTCCTGACTGACCACCTCTAGACATTCTCCAACTTGGCAATGTCTTTCTTAACTTGCAGCACCCAGAATTGATCACAGTATTTCACATAAGATCTTAATGAAGCCCAAGATTGAACTAGTCCTCTTTTCTCATATGTATGCTGTAAATTTGAAGGAAAAATCAATGTTAGTTATGAACATTTTAGTTGGAATATGTTTTTGGCTTAATTTTGGTTTTTTGTAAGTAAAATGAACAATTGCTCTGTGCCATCAACAGTATTCCTTGAACTAGAAACGTTTCACCATATTTGAAAATATTTTTGTGTTTGAATATAACCACAAATAATCACTTTGCCTCAAACCCATTTTTATTGTAATTTGTAATTTGATCTTTTATTGTAATTTGTAACTTAATCTTAAACAATCTAACCTAAATTAAATATGTGTAATAATATTTTAAAAAAGCAGTGTAAAACCAATTTTAAATGTTCATAAATCCTCCCCCTTTCTTTTTTCTTTCAGCCTAAATTCACCAAGAAAAGGTATTTTCTCTTTGGAGTACTATGTGGCCTCTCCATAGTCAGTTGCAATGTAGCCAACCTTCCTTTTCCACTAGCTCTCTATAAGAAACTTTTGGATCAAAAACCATCCCTGGAAGATTTGCAAGAGCTGAGTCCTGAATTGGGCAAGTAAGTAAGTTTAGTTATCTATTCCCGTATAACACCCCCTCTCAACTTATTCCTCCAACTTGGACTTGCAATGTCAAGGTAGGTTCCCAGAAGGGTGGCTACTGATCTTTTCAAGATTGTGTAGGTGTCTATCCTTCTGACACTATAGCTTACGAGCCCCTACTGGTGTGTTACCCTTTAACAATCAGCTAGTAGAGTAGATACAGTTCTTTGGCAAAGATATTTACTCAAATGACATAGCAAGAACAGTAGTTACTTACAAAGTATTTTCTCCCAAACAAGGACATACTTTCCCACAAATATACACACTTAAAGTGCAACAGTAGTAAGGTGTGTGTGCAGGGAATACCAATTGCCAAGGCAATTCACAACTCTGGGACAATCGGACTTTGATATCCTTTCTTTCTGGGATGCAAGAAGGTGGGGGACGGGGTCCTCTTGAAGTTGGGGGAATCGAATCAAAGAGAGATGAAACTTCTGTACTAGGTGATATCTGAAGTCAATAAACAGTCAATAAAAAACAATTAAGCTCCTACCATCTGCCGGGCACTGTGTTAAGCGCTGGGAATAGAAACACAAAAAAAGATTGTCCCACCTCCAAGGAACTTCACCTAAGGGAGGAAGACAGCACACAAAAGGAAGCTAAAAAGTGGGAGCGATACCAGGGAAAGTTCACAATATACCCAACGGAGGGGCATGGCGAATTCAAAGAAGTCCCAAAGCAGTGCAGCCGGGTGAGAAATGGAATTTCAGGGCTGAGTTCACTTTTTAAATGGAGGTTTTGGAGTCCATAGTCGCACTCTCCACTTGGAAGGAGAGGGGTAGGAATGGGGCAGAATACTGAGAGATTCTGCAGGATGATGAAGTTTGTCCATTAAGAAGCATAGTGCAGGGCAGCTAGGTGGTGCAGTGGAGGGATAGAGCACCAGCCCTGAAGTCAGGAGGACCTGAGTTCAATTCTGGCCTCAGACCAAATGCTTCACACTTACTAGCTGTATGACCTTGGGCAAGTCACTTAATCCCAATTGCCAGAAGAAGGAGGAGGAGGAGGAGGAGGAGGAGGAAGAGGAGGAGGAAGAGGAGGAGGAGGAGAAGAGGAGGAGGAGGAGGAGGAGGAGGAGAAGAGGAGGAGGAGGAGGAGGAGGAGGAGGAGAAGAGGAGGAGGAGAGGAGGAGAGGAGAAGAGGAGAGAGAGGAGAGGAGGAGGAGGAGGAGGAGGAGGAGGAGGAGGAGAGAAGAGGAGGAGGAGGAGGAAGAGGAGGAGGAGGAGGAAGAGGAGGAGAGAAGAGGAGGAGAAGAGGAGGAGGAGAAGAGGAGGAGGAGGAGGACGAGGAGAAGAGGAGGAGGAGGAGGAGGAGGAAGAGGAGAAGAAGAAGACGAAGAGGAAGAAGAAGAAGAAGAGGAAGAAGAAGAAGAAGAAGAAGAAGAAGAAGAAGAAGAAGAAGAAGAAGAAGAAGAAGAAGAAGAAGAAGAAGAAGAAGAAGAAGAAGAAGAAGAAGAAGAAGAAGAAGAAGAAGAGTTATAGTGGAGAAGTAAAGTAGTGCAGCAAGCTGAGACAAGACGAGTCCTTTCCAGGTCTAAACTTATGATCTGAAGTCCCTTCTAGCTCTGTATCTCTGAACCTCTGACACCCATATTTAGGAGTCAGGAGATAGATGAAATCAAGCAAAGAAGGTGGAAAAGGAGTAACAGACAGGTAGGAGAATTACAAAGAAGATTATTGAGGCTAAGGGAAATTATCCAGAAGAATGGAGTGGCCAATACTTTAAAAAGTATCAGAAAAGTTGGGAAAAATGAGGACTGATGAAAAGTCATCAGAATTAGCATTGAGAAAATAGTTGCAATATAGTAAAGAGGTTAGAACTCTGGTTGCAAGAGGCTCAAGCTCTAATGGGAATTATGAGGTTTTAGAGCCAGAAGGGACTCAAGGGAATCTAGCGCAACCTCTTCTTTTTACAGATGAGCTAACTGAGGACCAGAGAGGTTAAATAACAGTCAGATAATAGCAGATCTGGGATGAGAGTCATACTACAAATACACTAATGTTCTGCCCACTACCCCATACTGGTATGATTTACTTCACATAGACACTCTTTTGCTTTTTAAACTTTTAAAATTATCTTTCCTTCAGCAATTTGAAGTTACTTCTAGATGAAAATGCTGACATAGAAGAATTTGACATACGTTTTTCTGTGAGTACTACTGAAAAATAGTATATAGATGGACTTTTAACATATGTCCACCCGTCACAATGGCCCTTACTGAAATGCTACCTTCTACAATAAGCCAGTTTTTATTTCTTATTTGGTAGGAGATATGTCTACATAATAGAAAATGAAGCACAAATTGATAATTCAGGTTTTAAAAGTATATTTTGCAGTCAGCATTATCCAAGAATGACTGAGTTGGAAATTTTTTACATTTATATTTATTTTAAACAAATTGGCTCATTTAGCTGTCAATTAGGGGATATTCTCTAAGAAAAATTCCTATGCATAAAGGATGGGAGATAGTTATGGATATAGTGTTATACTGAGGGAATGGCACTGATTTGGGAGTCCAAAGACCTAAGTGGAAATCACTTAAGTGCAGGGGGCTGCCTGAAAAAGAGGAAATGCTATATAATAGGAAAAACCATTGCATATGGAATCAAAGGTGATGAGCTGGAATCTTGCCTTTGATGCTTATTAGTTGTGTGACCTTGGACAAGTCATTTCATCTCTCTTAGCCTCAGTTTCTTCATCTGTAAAATGAGAGTATTAGATGAGTTGACCTCTAAGGTTCCTTCCAGCTCTAAATTATGATTTTATGACAAAATTATCTCTAAAGTCTCTTCCTATTCTCAGTTTAATATCTTACACTACAACTTGCTACCTGGGTGACTCTGAGCATATCTCTTAATCTTTCTGAAGCTATTTCCTTATTGCAAAATTGTAAAATTTTCCTTATTGTAAAATAATGGGATTATATTAAATGATCATTAAATTCCTATCAGTTTCTTATTCTTCTTATCCTATGACTACTTCATACTGTCACCTGAATGTGTTTGTGGTTTTAGATATACTGGGACAAAAAAGATGTTGACCTTATTCCAAATGGGAGCTCCATACCTGTGGACAAAACCAACAAGTAGGTATAGTAGAAATAAATACCTGTTTTTAATGTTTTTAATCTGTCATTAGAGACTTAATATATTAGCACTGTTAATTTATTGTTTCTGTTAACTATCTCCAGAAAGGTGAGCCAATCCTTTGTTGTTATTATTATTATTTTAGACTAAGAAATAGTAATTTTTTTGGCTCATTAACAATCTATGTGTAATAATATAAAGTCATTAAAATACACCCACTAAAACTTATGAGGTCAAGCCTCATTCTTTGCAGGTTCCATATCTGTGAATTTGCCTATTCACTAAAATTTATTTATAGCCCCAAAATCATACTCACAGTACTTTCATAGGCATCATAGATGCGGGCAGAGCATTGAAAAATCTGCCACCTAAAGTGCTGCTTCCCCACTGAGGCTGAACAAGGCTTTCTTTTTTAAACTCTCATACTATAAACAAGTATTCCTTTTCTGCTATTCAGTGCCACATTTTCCTCTGTGTGTGTGTGTGTGTGTGTGTGTGTGTGTGTGTGTGTAATTTTGCTGTTTAAAATGACCACCAAGCATGGTGTTCCTAAGTACAAAAAGGTTAGGATGTGCCTCATGGAGAAAATCCATGTACCAGAAAATACGTTTGTTCAGGCATAAGTTTTAATGGTATGGACATGAGTTCAATGTTAATGAATCACACAATGTAGTACACTCAGAAAAAGAAAGAGAAAATCTGCCAGTCTTTGTGTGAAATTTGCCAGTCACTCCAGAAAGTGCTAAGGTAAATTTTGTGACCAGAGGCTCACAGGAACCTAACCCTGCATCCCCTAGAAGCAAGGGTTCAGCATTCACTGATTTGGTGTTTGTGGCAACTTTATAAAGTATAACTACCAGAAATGACACAATTTGATTGTATTTGGATATTTAATTCATATTTTTCTAATCTATAATTACTTCCTTAGTCTAGGATTATAATTTCACATTGGCTATTTTTCACTGTGGAGTATTTCACAAACACTCTCTCCTCTTCTCCTTTTTTTTTTTTTAAAAAAAAGCAATTGGGGTTAAGTGACTTGCCAGGGTCACACAGCCAGTGTCAAGCGTTTGGTCTGAGACTGGATTTGAACTCAGGTCCTCTTGACTTCAGGACCGATGCTCTATCCACTGCACCACCTAGCTGCACCTTCCTTTTCTCCTTTTCATCATTAAATCACTGGTACCCACTACCATTGCCTCTGGAAAGGGGTGCTAATGGACTGCTCTATTGTGCTAAGGACCATCTTTGTGACTTCCCAGACCATAACTCCCTTCTCTGCCTACCACTTCCCTACATATTATTACCCCAATTAGAAAATAAGTGCCTTAAGGACAAGGACCTTAGCACAATGCTTGGCACACAGTAAGTGCTTAATAGATGCTTTTCATTCATCCTTCATTCATTCATCCATTTTTCTGAGGACTGAGTTAGATAACGACTTTGCCCCAACTCTGGTTTTTCATTTATTAAACATTTAGCTAGAGAAACCTCTTTCCCCACAAGCTCATAAGCAAAAGCTTATAATGAAGAGATGTGTGTTGTGTATATATCGTTGTTCAGTCGTTTTTCAGTTGTGTCTGACTCTTCATGACCCCATTTGGGTTTTTTTTTGGCAAAGATACTGGAGTGGTTTGCCATTTCCTTCTTCAGCTCATTTTACAGGTGAGAAACCAGAGTCAAATAGGGTTAAGGGATTCACCTAGGTTCACACAGCTAGTAAATGTCTGAGACCAGATTTGAATTCAGGAAGATGAATCTTCCTGACTCCAGGCTTAGCACTCTTATCAACTATACAACTGAGCTGCCCATTTATATATAATACTACATATAAATTATACACACACAACACACACACACACACACACACACACATGCTATATATGTATGTGTGGATATATGCAGATGCATGTGCATATGCATGTATATACACACATATGTAGATCACACACATATACACATATGTGTATATGTGTATTTGTAGAGGGGGGAAGAGAAAGTAAGAGAAGAAATTACACACACACACACACACACACACACACACACACACGTTCTAGGTTTAAGAAGACATAATTACCTAAAATGTATCATCAATGTGAAGGATCACTACCAGAGTCATCCCTAACCATCACTGCTACTTCCTTCTGACTTCTCAACTCAGCACACACTCACCATTCTTTTAATAAAGTTTTTTTTCCCCCAAGATAAGAGTTAAAATACTTCTCTCAGGAAAGAATTTCTTTTAGTTCATTTTCTGTGTCCTTATATGATCTCTCTTCAACCATGACAAGACCTTCCTGAAAAGACAAACTACCAGTCTATCAGGATTCTGTTCCCTCTTAAGATATGGTAAAAATCGGTGGCCAGGGCTATTGAAGTAGGGGCACTAAGCACGGTATACATAAGTGTCTAATTACTGTTATTCTTTGACAGTGGCCTGCTATGGCATTACTACTCTTGTTCAGCTCAAGGTGGCATAAGAATCACTATTAAAAGGTCTATCCTGTTCCTGTGGTTCATCACCTGTCACTTCTGTACACTTTAAATACTTTCTAACTTGCCAGATGTTTCTATATCCCCTCTGTTTTATAAGGTTGTACAAAGTATAAAAATCTTCTATGTTCCAGTTAAGTGCAAATTGGAGGATGAGAAAAAAAGCAAAAGTAACAAAGATATAGATTATATACACGTGTGTGTGTGTGTGTGTGTGTGTGTGTGTGTGTGTGTGTGTAGAGAGAGAGAAAGAAACATCTATATCTATATATTAATAAAGATCATCTTCTGGCTTTCATAAAGGGAAGATTTTGTTTCTAGATGTATTAATTACATCTTCAACACATCTGTGAAAAAGATTTATAAGGAGTTCCAAATGGGATTTTACAAAGTCTGTACAAAAGAGATACTCGACTTATTCCATCCCGAGGAACTTAAGGAAGTGACGACTGGAAACCCAGATTATGACTGGAAAGTTTTTGAAGAGGTATGTAATAGGAGAATGGATTCAAAATTTCCCAAATAATGTCTATATCTTCTCAATAAACTTTTCTTTCTCCCTTTCCTTTTCAAGAATTCACAATATTCCAAAGGATATGATAAGTCACATCCTACCATTGTGATGTTTTGGGAGGCTTTCCATAGATTGTCTCTGGAAAAGAAGAAAGACTTCCTCTGTAAGCTATTGATCTTTATAAATCTCTTTTTTTTTTAAAGTAACATCTCCCTTGTGAAGAAGTATCTATTTATGGTTGTTCTTCTTATTAATGTGGCTGTATCTACAACTGTAGAGATCACAACCATCACTGGCTGGCCATGCTGCATAAATCTTATCCACGTCCTCAATAGAGGACCTTATTGAACCTGATTCAAGGAAGGAAGAAGTTTTCCTTTCTTTTCTTGATGTCACAAGTATACCAATTAGGCATCTGTGGCAAAGTAGATAGAGAGCTAGGCTTGGAGTCAGGAAGACTTGAGTTCAAATCCAATCTTGGACACTTACTGTATGACCCTGTGCAAGTCACTTAACCTCTGTCAGCCTCAGCTTCTTTTACTGTAGAATGGAGATAATAAGAGCATTTACCTCGAAGGGTTGTTGTGAGGAACAAATGAAATAATATTGGTAAAACATGTAGCCCAGTGCTTGGTACTTCCCCCAAACACAGAGATCCTTTATTCCCTGTACTTATCATGGGACTAGATTGAGTTTTTTTTCTATTCATTTCTTCGATGACGTTTTACATTTTTCTTTCATAATTCTTTGTGATGTTTACAGTCACATATGTACACCACATACCCCTGCATTACAACATTTGTGAACTTAAATATCGTCTGGGGGCTGTAATGTTCCTGTACTCACAGCCACATCAAAACACCAGAAAAATATTGGTGGTGAAAAAATAGGGTCTTTGTTTTCGGGAGAAGCCTGGGAACATTGAAATAACTTTTCCCAAAAGCAATTCAGGGCACTCCCTCCCAACTATTCTACTTTGTTATTGATTTCCAGTGTCAGCCCAAGATATAGCTACAAATAGAGGTAGCTAGGTGGTATATTGAATAGATATTAGGACTTGGAGTCAGGAACACCTGATTTCAAATCTAGCACTTCTACTCTAGTGTTTAATTGGGGATTTAAAATTTGTTCCTTTTCTAGTTTGTTTTTTTTTAATCGCATGCTTCATTCATTGGTCTGTTCTTTTTCTCTCGTATTGATGTAAGCATTTAGAAGTATAAATTTTCCCTTGAGTAATGCTTTGGCTATATCACACAAATTTTGGTATATTGTCTCATTGTCTTCATTATCTTTAATGAAATTATTGATTGTTTCTATGTTTCTAAGATATCTGGACAGTTTTTTAAAAATTTGCTGAAATATAATGTCTAGGCTTTTTTTTTTTTATCATGGCTTTCAGGTAGTCTAGTAATTCTTAACTTATCTCTCCTCAATCTATTTTCCTGGTCAACTCTCTTTCCTACGAGATATTTCTCATTTTCTTCTATTTTTTTTAATCTTTTCACTTTGTTTTATTGTTTCTTGGTGTGTCATGAAGGCATTAGCTTCCACCTGAACAGTTCTAATTTTTAAGGAGTTACTTTCTTTAGTAAGGTTTTTGTAGTACTTTTACCAAGATGTTAATTCTTTTTGTAATTTTCTTGCATAGCTCTCATTTCTCTTCCCAGTTTTTCCTCTAATGCTCTTGTTTTTTCAAATGATTTTTTTGCTCCTTTTTTATCCTTTTTTAAAACTCATCTAGGAATGCTTCTTGGACTTGTGTCCAATCTGCATTTTTCTTCAAGGCTGTGCTTGTAGATGTTTCCAAGTTGATCTCTTCTGAGTTTGTATCTTTAGCTTCCCTGTCACCATAGATGATATATATGGTCAGAATTTTTGTTGTTGTTTGTTTGTGTGTGTATGTGTGTATATATATGTGTGTGTGTGTTACATATATGTATATATACATATACCTATTTGTGTCTAATGGTAGCGATCTGTAGGGCAAAGGGGAGAAAAAAGACATTTACATGATAAACTTTATTATATACTTTAAAGGAATAGCAAGTTGTACACATTAGATATGCAATTTCATGTATGATCATCTTTTTTATTATATTATATTATGGAAATACTTGTTTTAGTCCATAAATTAAAAAAAATTTTTAAAAAGAACAGAAGCATTTAAAAACTGGCTTAGTCAGCAGATGCTTGACTTAATTTCCAAGCAGAGAGATTTGGCAGCCAATCACAACACCAAATTAGAGTAAATAAACTAATCTGTAAAATTTCATGGAAAAGGATGGTTAAAGTTTTTGTTTTAATCATGATTGTTTACAAATTTTATTCCTGAATTTATAAGTTGTTCTAGGAAATGTCTTTGCGCTGAAGCTCTAGATAATGAAAGTACGTCATCTGATCTTTTAATTTCTCCTAATGCCAATATGGGCCTCAGAGCTTAGTGCAGTGGTATGTTATAAATGCTAGCTGGTTGGAGCCAGCTTTGCTATAGCAGACCCTGAGGAGCATTCACCATTTAGGGCAGTCTGGACAGTGATTGTCTGTGTGTATATTGTTTTTCTTACTCTGCCCATTTCAGTCTGCCTCAATACATGTAAATCTTGTCTTGCATCTCCAGAAAAAAAATACACACACACACAGTTAGTTTCTTCAAGAGCAGTAGTATCCCATGTAACCACAATTTCCAACCTTATCACTTATATCACTCTTTCTCCTGATTGACTGATAGCCTGCAAACACATTTTGCATACTCCTTGTGAGATTTTTATCATGCTGTTTCTCGTCTCAAATATTCTGTTCCCTTCTTTCCTTCAATCTAAATGTGATCAATTCCTCAAATCCCAACTCAAATTCCAGTTTCTCCATGACTTTTTGATGACCCAAGTCCCCATTTACTTTGTCTCCTTTGTTTGTCAGTTAAGCATATACTACAGCATGAAATCTTTTGAAATATTAAATCCTATAATGTTACCATTTCATGCATAAATGCCATGTATACCCATCTGGATTATCAGCTTCTTGAGGGCAGGAACCATGAACTATACTTTGTATTCTGCCCAGTACTTAAAGTATAATAATGCACATTATTTAATATTTGCTGAATGGACAAATGAAATTTCTTCTCTGTACTTTGAGTTTGTGCTCAATCTTTGAAAAACTACACTTCATTTTATTTTCTTTTAAAGTGTTTCTTACAGGAAATGACAGATTTGAAGCCCAAAACATACAGAAGAGGGGAATAACTTTTATCTATCCTGAATCTGCAAGGGAAGATGAACTTCCAAGAGTATATACCTGTTTTAGTGAGCTATACCTCCCACCATATTCTACGATGGAAAGAGTGGAAGAAGTCATTCAAATAGCCATCAATAACAACAGAGGATTTAACTGTTAGCCATCATTCAAACATTTGCAAAAAAAAAGAAAGACATTGGGACTGAAAATGTACAGTAAAATGACCATGCTGCTAATTCAATATATTTATGACTTTTGTAAAAAGTAAATTATAAGAGCAATGCAGAAGCATCGTAGCCTGCTTCATTCTAATTATTAGTGTGTGTCTTCAGCATCTGATGCAATGCTTTTGACATAAGAAGTGCTTATTATGGTACTTATAGCTGTTGAATAAAATGAATGAATGAATAAGATGAGATGAGATGATAGCAATATAAATAGGAGTCGATTCAGGCTCAGAAGATGGGGCAGAGTGCAGTCAGAAGTATACACAAGATAGAAAGGATGGATGGAAGAACGCAAAATTCTTAGAACCCTAACCTGGGTTGTATGAAAGACACAGTGCTGGAAGTAAATTCATGTAGGCTAAGGAGGAGGTTAGCCTATTTTTGTTTTGTGCACAAAATCACTTTTTAGATGTAAACTTTTTTTTGCCTTTTAAATTTAATTAAAAAACCATCTCCCCATAGGAAAGGTGTAGAAATTCCTCTTCTGCTTTTCCCTGAAGTTTCTTTTTCTTTCTTTTTTTTTTTTTTTTGGCGATTGGGGTTAAGTGACTTGCCCAGGGTCACACAGCTAGTAAGTGTCAAGTGTTTGGTCTGAGACCGGATTTGAACTCAGGTCCTCCTGACTTCAGGGCCGGTGCTCTTTCCACTGTGCCACCTAGCTGCCCCTCCCCAATAATTTCTTCCTAGACTCTTCTCTGATTTTCTCTGCAAGTCCTTAAGCAAGAAAGCAGAGCTTATTTACTATACTCTCCATGCTCCAAATGACCCTTATACAAAATAACTTATGTTAGCCTCTGCTTTTCTCTAACCTTTCTGTTAATAGGATTCCCCGCTGTGAAATTCAATTCAGTAAAACTTAGGCCCACAGACAGAGCTGGTCTTTATCCTCAAAAAGTTTTCTATACAGTTATCGAGGCAACTGTAATGTAGCATAAAGAACATGGTGGTTAAGTGTGCTAGGGTCTAGTCCTGGCTTTGTGACCTTTTAGCAATTCCCTTCACCTTGGGCTCAGTTTCCTCATTATAACTCTACTCAGCTAGGTGGTGCAGTGGATAGAGTGCTGGGTCTGGAGTCAGGAGTTCAAATCCTGCCTCAGACACTTACAAGCTGTTTGACCCTGGTCACTTAACTCTATCTGCCTCAATTCCTCTTCTATAAAATAAGCTGGAAAAGGAAATGGCAAACCAACCCAGTATCTTCACCAAGAAAACCTCAAATGGAGTTGTGAAGAGTCGGATATGACTGAACAACAGCATAAAGTTCCTCACTTTAAAATTAACCAGCTCTAATTGGCAGAAAAACAATTTATCATAGTTTAAACAGAAAAATGCGCAAGGAAGACCTTCTCCACTCATATCCCATTTTACTCCTATGGTGCATTTGACCATTTCAGCCTATGTGTATTGATTTCTTCCTCAGAATTATCACGGCACTGCGCATCACTCATTTGGTCATTATTACATTCTGCATGATATTGTTATCTTGGACTGTGTTCTTTCCCCCACTCTATTATGAGGTCCCTCGAGGAAAGGGGCCTTATTTTATACATCTTACCCCGAAAGGTGGCAGGTCATAGTGGACAGAGTGCTAAATTTGGAGTCAGAAAGACTTTAAATCTTATCTCAAACACTTACTATTCGACCCTGGGCAAATTGCTTTCTCTTAAATGTCCTTATCTGCAAAATGAGAATGTTGATAATAGTACCTACCTCACAAGGTTGTTATAAAAATCAGTGTACTTAAAACAATTTTCCAACCTTAAAATTATGTATAACTAAGTTGTTAGGGACGATGACCAATAAATATTTGCCGATCTATCGATTTCATGTGTTGAGTTTTACTTCTTCAAGTTGGGCATAGGAATTTCCACTTAAAGGTAAGAATTAAGGACAAGACTTGTTGATGACTCTATTGATCAAAATTGTAAGTTTTCTGTCAACACTGTTCCAAGGTCCTCTGGTCCACTTTTCTTCTTTCAAGATTTCTCTTCAACTGGGTCATCCATGCCAGCCCATCCTCTGTTGAGTATGGAATGCCAGGTCAATTTATATGCTTTCTTTCCCATTGGCAAGGTGATGCTGTAAAGATGTGTGTAGCAAGTGAGTCAGGCTGAATAGCTGTTCATTCTCCATGTACGCCTAAGCTGCTGTGCAAATGATCACACTGAGTCAAGGAAGGGAGGACTGGTAAGGAGTGACCTTGATTGTCTTGACTGGGCCTGCAAAGGCCCTTGGCAGAAGACAAGTACTAAGGACCTACCCTAGAAGCAACAGCTGGGAAGTAATATGATGCTAAGGAAAGAATATTGGATTTGTAGTCAAAGGACCTGGGTTCAAAATCTTAATCTGCTACTTAAGTGAGACACTAGGTAAGTCACTTGATCTTTCTGTGCCTGTTTCTTATCTATAAAATGGGCAGAAGGATGATTGAGATGACCCCTCTAGGTCCCTTTCAGCTTTAATTTTAGGCTATTTTTTTTTTTTTTGCTTTTTTTGGTGAGGCAATCGGGGTTAAGTGACTTGCCCAGAGTCACACAGCTAGTAAGTGTCATGTGTCTGAGACTGGATTTGAACTCATGTCCTCCTGACTTCAAGGCCAGAGCTCTATCCACTGTGCCACCTAGCTGCCCCAAATTTAGGCTATTTTGACCTGCTGAACATGATGCTGTTAAATTTTAGAATTATTATTCTGAGCAAAACATGTTAAACAGAGCAAATGTGAAAAAAAGAGAGATGATCACGAAGTGCTACAAGGCTTCAAGAACAGATTGTGCAAGGATATTTCCTTTTTCCAGTTTTACTAAACAGTTTCATCAAATAGATCATGTACAAAGTGTCTGGAAAATCTTAAAGGCTTAGATACATGCCAATTTGAGTAAATGCCAACAATTATCAAGGGAATGCTATAGATATAATTTAGATATTTGCAAAGCTTTTAAAGAAGCATCATGCTAATTTTGTGAATAAGGGGGAAGATTGTGGGCCAGACAACTCAGACAGAATTGGCTGGATGGCCAGACCTAAGAAACAGAACCAGAAATTGCATTTGTTTTGTATGTATTCATTGTCTTATTCTGTGTATTTGTATCCCCAGTCTGTAATATAGTGCCTAGCATATAGTAGGTGCTTAATAAATGCTTGATTGAAGGTATACTTAATCTTGATGTAGGGAAAAACTTCTTAGTAGTCTGGACCCTCCAAAAGTAGACACGGCTACATTGGGACACAGTGGGTTCCACTTACAGAGTCTTCAAAAATTGGATAATCATTTGTTTGGTATGTCGTAGAGGGGACATGCATGAGTTGAAATAGATGGCTTTTGAGATCCTTTCCTC
The DNA here is from genome assembly GCF_003287225.1 of Phascolarctos cinereus. Classification (NCBI taxonomy): domain Eukaryota; kingdom Metazoa; phylum Chordata; class Mammalia; order Diprotodontia; family Phascolarctidae; genus Phascolarctos; species Phascolarctos cinereus. Next base: position 29,545,614 of record NW_027556402.1, read on the forward strand.
AGGGATAAAATGCTGGCTCCAGAGTCAGAAAGACCCAAGTTCAAAACCAGCCTCAGTTACAAGTGGTGTGACCCTGAGGAAGTCATTTCATCTTTTGTCTCAGTTTCCTTAACTGTAAAATGGGATTAAATACAGCACCTACTTGTGAGGTTAACCAAATGAGAATATTTGTGAAGTATTTAGCACAGTCCCTTCCCCACCCTTACAGCTCTGATATTCTGTGAAGTATATGGATCATAGCATAACAATTCAGTACGTGTCAGCATTTACATCATGCCACTGGGACCCTAGTACTTCTGATCCTGGTTTGTTTTTCAACCTTTTCAACTGGCAAAGTTTCAAGTAATAATTGCTTCTAATGCAGCATCTGAAATTTGGAATAATATTTAATTATCCCCTCAAACTCTCTTCTGCAAAGTCTTTTTAAAGTGCAAGTCTGACCGCGTCCCTCCCCTGTTCAATAAACTCCAACTGTTCCCTACCACTTCTGACCAAATAAAGGCTCCCATTCAGCTCATTTATTTATTTCTTTTGGGGCAATGGGGTTAAGTGACTCGCCCAGGGTCACACAGCTAGTTAAGTGTTATGTGTCTGAGGCCGCATTTGAACTCAGGTCCTCCTGAATCCAGGGCTGGTGCTCTATCCACTGTTCCACCTAGCTGCCCTCCCCTTTCAGCTTCTAAGGGAAGCTTTTCACAGGTTGGCTCCAACCTCCCTTTCCCATCCTGCACTCTCCAGTCCACCCTAAGTGACCTTGCTGTTCCCCACCTACATCATTCCATCTCCCATCTGTACACCAATGCCTAGAAGCCTCACTGCCTCAATTCTACCTCAGAACCTGTCATTTCTTATACTTAACCTTTCCTGATCTCCTCAGCTACTAATGTCCTCTTCATTTAAAAAAATAATAATAATCTTATATTTATTTATAGGACAGCTACGTTGTAAAGTGTATAGAGGGCTGGGCCTGGAGTCAGGAAGACTCCTCTTCCTGAGTTCAAATCTGGCAACTTATTAGTGGAGTGACCCCGGGCAAGTCAGTTATTCTTGTTTGCCTTAATCTGTAAAATGAACTGGAGAAGGAAATGGCAAACCACTTCAGTACCTTTGCCAAGAAAACCCCAAATGGGGTCATGAAGAGTTGGACACAACTGAACATGTATTTATGCACATCTTGTTTCACCTATTAGAAGGCAGAGTTCCTTGAAAACCAGGGATTTTCCTTTTTGTTTTTGCATACTCTAGCACCTCGAACAGTGCCTGGAACTTACTAGGCACTCAATATATATTTGCTGACTAATTGTAGATTAACTACTTTTCCCATGGTAATCCTGGAAATAAAGGTACAAAATAGAAGTTTTGTTATATACATCGATTTCCACTTTGTTGTAAGCTTTTGCATGAATATAGTTCAAATGAATTTATCCGAAACTATTTAAATGAACCAATTATTTGGTGTAACGCCTTTGAAAATATTTGTTATTTTTATTCATTACCTTCCATTGCCTTTAATCTACTAACCCAAATAATCCAAAAACCTTTTGGTAAACATGTTTCACTTTCAGTGGACTATAATCAAAACTAAAAACCAAGCATTTCTACAGATCAAGACTAGGGTTGTTAAGTCCAACAAGGAAGGATTTTAATGAAACAAATATAGGGATTCCTCTCTTCCCCACTGCAACTATGGAAAGGATGAAATGGAAAAACTCATTTTAACTTTCTTTAATCCAGAGTTTCTAAGAGAAAGATGAAAATCTGAGTTCCCTATGAAAACGAGATCACTCCAGCATATTAAGAACCAAGTGGAGTAAAATAAGAAATTGTTCTGTTTCAATGGAAATCACACGGCCTTTCCTACATCAAGTCTCTCAGGGTAGCCTCTGATAGCATTAATTGTGTCTAAACAGCTTGATACCCATCCAAGTCCAGAGGTGGAAGAACACATACACTGGGATGGTAATGGGCAAGAGAAGACTGTAAAAGCACAGGCTGCTGGTGCTGGTGCAACCATGAGGAAAGTTTTCTTCTACAGAGGCGGAGTAAAACAGTCCAGCTAAAGAGATCAGAGGAACAAGGACAGTCAGCGTGGGCAGAGACAGAAACATTTTCCCTGACTGCTTATCTCTTCCTCCTCCTAATGTATGGTGTCCAGGAGTCTGGTGTTTAGGAACAGCCTACTCTTGTTCTTTTTCTTCTTGTTGCTTATTCTGGTGTATGTGTATCTTTCTTGCCGCCTGGGGTATCATATTAGGAATGCCGTCAATGACTGGATAAGCAATTCCCAGTTCTTCGTTAATCAGTTCGTTTGTTGATACCTCATACCTAAGCAAAACAAGAAGTATGAATAAAATCAATTATTTAAGTCATTAAAAAAAGAATGTCCAGAACGTGGTTGTAAATAACTCAGTTCATCCAGCTCTGTCCTATAAAGCGAGTATTGCTTTAATCCAGTCTAAATTTAAACTCCCCCATGCATAACTAAACTGTTTTTCTGAAAAAGAATTTCACAATTTTCCCACTTCAGGCTGTTTCCTCTCCATATAAACTCATTTTTCTTTTTCTATTTTTGTTATACCATTTCAGACCTGCCTTTGTTCTGCCACGTTACACAGAAAACAACAAATAGCTCTGCCCACCCAAAATAGTTTCATCCCTTTTAAGAGGAAGCATAGCACAGGTGAAGAAGTCTTGGACAATCAGGAGGGACCCGAGTTTAAATGTTGCCTCAAACACTTGACTAGCTGTGTTAATATGGGTAAATCATTTCACCTCTATGAACTTATAACTCATCTGTTAATGGAGATCACAGGCTTGTGTGACAACCATTTACTGAGCAAGGTATTTTGCTAGGTATTATAAATACTAGGACAAAACAAGAGAGAGAGTGTGTGTGTGTGCGCGCGCACATGTATACACATATATTCTATTGGGATACGGCATGTACACAAGTAAACACAAAGTAATTTCAAAGGGGGAAAAGTGCTAATAATACGGAGTATCAACAAAATCTTCTTGTAGGAAATAGCACCTAAGCTGTGATGTGAAGGAAGCTAATCAGTATATGTGAGGCACCAAGGTGGTGCAGTGGTTAGAGACCTCAGACATTAGCTGTATGACTCCGGACAAGTCACTTGACCAGTTTTCCTCATCTGTAAAATAGGAACAATAATGGCACTTATCCCTGGGGCTGTTATGAGGAGCCAATGAGAATATAATTGCAGAACACTCAACACAGTTCCTGACACATAAGTGCTATATAAATGTTAGCTATCATTATTTTCATTATTTAAAGTATAGGAGGGAGTACATTCCAGACACAGAGGACCACTTAAGCAAAAGGAAGGAGGCTGTCATGAATAGACTTTTCTTTTTCTCTTCAACCTTGGACAAAGTTGATCACCCTCCTCCTCATACCCTTTGCTCCTGGGGCTCCTTCCTTCCTCAGACTGGGGAGGACAGACAGTGAACTCCTCCCACATCCTTCATTTAAGAAGGGAACCCAGGGCATGCATCTCATCAGCTGCATTCCTGACTTCATCATGCCCCATTCCCCTACCACCCTTCAGTTTCTTTTTATGTGCTGTCTTTCCCCATTAGATAGTAAACTTGAGGGCAGGGACTGTACTGCCTTTCTTTGTATGCCCAGTGCCCACTGAAGACTAGGATTTAATAAATGTTTATCTTCCACTAGTAGTATGCTATTGCTGCTGCTGCTGCTACTCTACTACCGCTACTGCTGCTGCTACCGCTACCACCAACTATTCTCTTCAGTAGCATGAAAATGCTACTGCTCCCTTCTCGTTTTCCTTCCTCATGTCTGATGACTCTTTCTCAGGCTCCATTGCTAGAACCTCAGCTAGTTCATGTCCACTAGCCTAGGACATCCCCCAAGGACCTCTCCTGGGTCCTCTTTTCTCTACATACTATTTCACTTGGTGATCTCATGCATTCACAGGGATTCAATTATCATCTCTATGAAGATGATTCTCAAGTCTATTTGTCCATCCCTAACCCCACTCCTGACACATAGTCTTAGATTTCCAACTGCCTACTGAATACTAAACATCTTGAACTGGATATCTCCTAAACATTTAAACTCAGTGTGTCCGAAACTGAACACATATTTCCCCTCAAATCCTCCCCTCTTTGTAATTCTCCTATTACTGTTGAAGGTATCATCATTCTCCCAGTTAGTTACCAAGCCCTCAATGTCATCCTCCACTCCTCCCTCTCTCTCACCCCTCATATCCATTCTGTTACCAACTCCTGTTGTTTCTACCTTCATACCATCTCTTGCATGGCCCTCCCTTACTCCTCTCATACTGCCACCACCCAACAGACTGGATATAGACCCTCCAACCTCACATCTGAATAACTGAAACAGCCTGCTGGTTGATCTCCCATCCTCAAGTCTCTCCCCACTATAGTCCATTCTCCACTCAGCTGGTTTTCCTAAAGTGTAAGTCTGTTAATGTCACCATTCAGTAAACTCCAGTGGCTCCCTATTATCTCCAGAATCAAGTACAGAATCCTATAGGGGTTTTTATTTGTTTTGGGAGGCCATAGGGTTAAGTGACTTGCCCAAGGTCACACAACTCACGTCTGAGGTCATATCTGAGCTCAGATCCTCCTCACTTCAGGGCCAGTGCTCCGTCCACTGTACCACCTGAACCCTCTGGTTTTTATAGCTTTTCATAACCTGGCCCCTTCCTACCTTTCCAGTCTTCCTACACCTTACTCCCCTCCAAATACAGTAAGACCCAATGACGTTATCTTCCTTGTTGCTGCTTTGACCTAAGAATCCATCTTACATTTTCACTGACTGCTCCTCATGCCTGAAATGTCCCAACTTCCTTAGTTTTCCTCAGGTCTTCCCTGATCCCCATGAATACTAAACTCTCCCCTTCTTATATTAACTCTTATTCCATTTTGTTAAAGAAAAAACAAACACAACTAATCATTTTTGTAACCTTCACTGCTGCAGAACAGTTTGAATAGCTCCATGCTGAAGCATTCTAGGGGCTGGATAAAACAGAATTAGATCTGAACAAGAAACCAGGAAGTCTGTTGCATACATGGCATAAACAGAGTATGTAATATATAAGCGGTATACACAGTATATATGCACACACACGTGTGTGTACATACATATATATATATATATATATATATATGCGGCCCACATGCATTATACAGTATGCATGCTGCATAAATACAGTATATGAAATCTATCGATCTATCTGGAGGTGGAGGTGGATGATGCTGGGAGGCTGTTTCCTGGCTGTTATGCCCTACACGAGCCTCGGTTTCTTGTCTACAAAACGGGAATAAACAACAGCAGCCTAGGTCTCGAGCTAGGGTGCAGACTTGAAATCAGGAGGAGCCAAACCCCGTCCCCTTGAGAGGTCAGGTGACTCGCTCCGGTCACGTGGGCGGCGCTATCTCAACGCGGGTCCCCTCGGCGCCCCGCACTGCCTGGGGTCATAGGGGGGGTCATCTGCCCTCTCCGGGCCTCGGTTCCCTTCTATGCCAGAGGCAGGGGCTAGGCTAGGCCCGGCCCGCCCCGCCCGGGCTCCCCGCAGGGCGCCTCACCTCAGAGGCTTCTTGGAGAGCGGGCACACCAGCACGTCCAGCAGGGCCGCGTCAAAGGCGGCAGGAGGCGAGGCCGGGCCCGACTCCGGGCTGTCGGCGGCAGGCCTGGGCCCCGCCGCGTGCACCGCCCTGCTCCCGGCGGCCGATGCCCGCAGCGCAGACGCAGCTCGTCGCCACGGCCCGCTCAGCATGGCCCTTCCCGCGGCGGGGAACCCTCGGCTGCCTCGTTCTCGCGCCCGCTCCGGCTCGGCCGACGACGCCAGGCCCCATCCGCCAGCTCCTTCCGGTGCGTGGAGGAAGGCCGCCCCAGCGCAGGCGCGCTTCGCACTCTACTTCCTACTTAGTCACCAACTGGGGAGGGGGAGGGGGGGGAGGAGGAGGGCAGGGGCGGGGCGGGGAGGGGCGGGCGTGGCCTGTCGGGCCGTGTCGCGGCCGAAGCGGCTCCTCGGCCTTCTAGAACCCGCCTGTCCTGAAAAAGGGATCTTTTACCCGAACTCTATCCACAGTACCCTCATTCGTAACAAACCTAGATGTGGAAGGGACCTCAGAGGCCCGTATTGCATTCTCCCCAGTTTACAGAGAAGGAACCTGAGGCCCACCGGTGGGAATGACTTGTCCAAGGTCCCACCCATAGCAAGCATGAAAAACGAGATTGGAACTCGGGTCCTCAGACTCCAGAGCCGGGTCTCCCGCCGCGTCACGCTGCTAGTTCAGACTTTACTAAAACTTTACTGTTTGGCCTTTAAAGCCCTTCGTGACCTGTTTCTGGCCGTCCTTTCCAGGTGTATTGTATATTCCCCCCCATCACACTCTGCAGTCCAGCCAAACTGACCTTCCCCATGCCAGCAATGCCCCCCCTTCTCCTCTCTGCGCCTTGGAATCGCCTCAAAGCTCAAGCGCTACCGCCTGCATCTGTTATCAATCAAGCAATCAATATAGCAGCGGTGTTTATTAAAACAGACGAAAGTTGAAGATACTGTTCTTAGTACCCTCCATTAGAATTTAGAGTGACCCAGCTTATGAAAGTGAAGTAGCCCCATCGCGCGAATGCTGCAGGAGCAATATGTGCAAAAACAGGTATGGCACCCACACAAGCAGTGCACAGACAGGCAGAGCACACGCACGAGCAGTGCACAGAGTCCTAGCACATACAAGCAGTGCCCAAGCAGGTAAGAGGACCACACATAAGATAGACATAGAGAGGTATAGTACGACTCGGCCATGTACTTCCTTTCCCAATCCACACCATCAGCAGTCTGGGTCCCCAGAGCTCGGTTGTTGGAGTCACCCTACGGGGATGTGGGTGGAGGTGATGAAGGCCTCCACCAGGGTGCTGACAGTGTCAGAGGACAGAAGGGGTGGTGGTGGATGATGATGGTGATGATGATAACTAGCGTTTATATAGCACCTGCTGTGTGCTGGACACTGTGCTAAGTGCTTTTCAAATATGTCAACTGATCTTCACATACCCCTGAGAGGCAGGTGCTATTATTATTCCAGTTTTACAGTTGAGGAAAGTGAGACAAACAGGTTAAGTAATGAAAGAGAAGGATGTCTAGGGGGGAAGATAATAAGTTCATTTTGGCCATATTGAGTCCTTAGGGCCTGTGAGACCATCTGCCTGCCAAGAAACAGGGCATCCTTGGCCCTTTTAGTCAGTCAACAAACATTTATTATGTACCTACTGTCACTATAGGAAGAACCGAGAATACAAACAAAGGTAAAAGACAGCCTCTGCTCTCAAGAAGCTTACAATCTAATGAAGTAGAAAAGATGCAAAAATAACTGTGGACAAATTCCATTCGAGGCACGAAGAATGAAGTCTCCGATCATGGGAGTGTACCGCAGGAATCTAGAAGGCAGAATCCAGAATCCAGTTGAGAGAAATGATTTTCTATTACATTAATAACCAATTATTCAGTTAGGATTGAGGTTTTTCCTTTCTATTTCCTCATTCAGCCCTTTCAGATCATTGGGTCAATCTCTGAGGGACATTGCTGATGGATGAGATTGCCCAAATCTTCCATCTTGGGCAGGACCCCACCCACTAGAAGACCTTACTTCTATTTAAAGTGTGGACAAAATGCCATCTAGGGGAGTTTTTACCCCAGGGAAATGAGCCCCTGTTCTTAGAACCCTCCATTAGAATTTAGAGTGACCCAGCTTATGAAGGAGAAAACCAACCAGAGTGGTTTGGGTAGAGATGGATTTTTTTGTACAGATTCCTAAAGGAGGCTGAATCTCATGATCAAGTCAGGTTTTCAACAGGAGGAGCTGAAGACGTTTAGCCCATCTCCTCATCATATGTCCACCCTCTCATTAATTGCTCACAAATCAGGGTTGATTTTCTTTTTTTTTTCCCTTTTTTTTGGTTAGGCAATGGGGTTAAGTGACTTGCCCAGGGTCACACAGCTAGTAAGTGTTATGTGTCTGAGGTCAGATTTGAACTGAGGTCCTCCTGAATCCAGGGCCAGTGCTCTATCCACTGCGCCACCTAGCTGCCCCAATCAGGGTTGATTTTCACCTGTCGGGGGCACCGACTTTTCCAAAGCTATTTAAGCATTCAGGGATATCCATGGTTTTGTCTTTGGTTACTAAGGAAGACAAGTACCTACCAATGTATTGATTATTTGCTGGCCCAATTAATAAATTGATTATTAATTACCCAGAAACTCTGTCTCTTGACTTTTCATTTGTCTCACAATCCAGCATTAATGCCTTAAGAAACAAGGAACTAGGGGCAGCTAGGTGGCAAAGTGGATAGAGCTGTGGCCTTGGAGTCAGGAGGACCTGAGTTCAACTGTGGCCTCAGACACTTAATATTTACTAGCTGTGTGACCCTGGGGAAGTCACTTAACCTCGATTGTCTCACAAAAAAAAGCAACAAAGAAACAGGGAACTATTATTTGAGTGACCTTCAAAACCACAGTGATTCCACCTTTGAACTTAAACTTGATTAGACTGATGCTATATAGTAAATGAGCTAAGTTATGCCTTTTTCATCAGAGACGAAGGGAAGAGAATGCCCTTAAGGTATTGGGAGAAATGTTTAAATGTTTATTCTTGCTTTATCTTTGACATAAATTACCCTTGTGTAAAAGCTATTCACGGTAAGTGGTTAAATGGAATAGGGGAACATAATAGGGGTTAAGATAATAGCAAAGAAAAGAGATACCCCCAGCCCTCAAGGCAACAATGTACGAAGTCTGGCCCTGAAAGAATAGGGCCAGAGCTCCCTCCTTAGTGGAAGTATTAGGAGATTCAAGAATTAGGAAAACATCTTCTGGCTAATGTCAATCATGAAGTCAAAGATTGATATTAAAGATATGTTGTTTTCCTAAATTAGGCAATGAGAAATTATTTTGCCCTGAATAAATTACTCGACTGTCTTAGAATTCATGTATTGAGTTAAAATTATTCCTTTTGACATTTAGCAGTGTTTTAATTTTAAAGTTCTTTATAAACTAAGAAAACTGCTGAGCATAAATTTAGTACCTTAAAAAAGAAACCAAGAGAAACTGTGCCATCATAACTTTGTATTAGATAAGAGCTGAGTAAAAGCAAAAGAGGTCACTCTGTTTCTGTGTGCATTTGGCTGACCATTTAATTAATCCTCAAAAACCTTTTGTAAGATAGGTGATGATAAGGAATATCAGCTAACCTTTACAGAAAGGGAACTGGTGCACAGCAACATTAAATATTAACAGCAGAGGCTGGGCTCTGGCCTGTTTGTTTCTTTAACCACCAAATGCCCTTAAACAAAACTTTACTGAAAATAAGAAGTTAAAAATGAACGAGAAATTTCTGGGTCTGTGTTTATTTTTTTTAAAGCATTTTTAAACTGCTAAAGATAAAATAGAATTTTGTGGACTGTATTTTCAGGTAGATGCATAACATAATGTGAAACTTTTTTCCTCTGCTATTCTTACTACTGCAGCTCTCCAGATTGGTAATTTATTTAGAATAATGTTGAATAAGGGACAGCTAGGTGGTGCAGTTGGCCTTAGAGTTGGGAGGGCTTGAGTTCAAATATGGCCCTAGCCACTCTAACTAGCTGTGTGACCCTGGGCTGGTCACTTAACCCCCCCCCCAAAAAAAAAAACAAAAACAAAAAATGAAACAAATAACTTCCTATTAGTTTTGTACCAAAAGTTGTTCTTAGGCTACTAACTCTGGAAAACTTAAAAGAATTACCTCCCATATATAAAGGCACAGTTAGTAGTTTTTTTAAGCCCAATGGTCAAAAATACTTTTTAAATTTAGAAAGTGGCACTTCTTTGAAGTTTATCTTTATTGTTATTATATATTATTTACTATTTTGTTTATTGTTATAAACGAAGGCACATGTTGATTCTCAAGCCTTGTGCTACAATATGTGGTAGAACTAGTAACAATCACTAGCTAATGTGACCTTATTTCATTAAAGTGAAGGGTTTTTAAGTATCTCTTTCAATCTGAATCCAGAGCTCTATCTTCAAGACAATAAAAGTGTGCACTTGGAGCCAGGAAAAGCCTGGATCGGATTCCTGCCTCTGACACTAGCTGTGTGACTGGGCAATCAGTCAAACAACAAGCAAGTGAGAACAGCAGCTGCATGGTTCCAGTTTGACTTGACTGTAGAATGCAAGAAGGCAAACAAGGTATAGTATAACAAGACTGGAAAGGTGAGTTGAAGCTAGGTTATTATGAAGGGCTTTAAGTGTCTAAGGTGGAGTGTGTGTTTAGCAGGAGAGGTCATAGGGAACCACTTGAGTTTGAGGAGCAGAAAATGACCTGTCTGATCTATGCTTTAGAAAAATCACTTTGGCAGCTCTATGGAAGATGGAGTAGAGAAAGGATAGAGTTGAGTCAGGGAGGCCATTTAGGAGGCTCCTACAAGAGTCTAGTCTAGAGGTGATGAGATGAATCACTTAAAAGGGAGGAAAGATACAGGACAATTGCTTTCAGGGATGCATCGATCAAGTAAGAGTTTTCTAGGATGGGGAAGACATGTACATGTTTATAAGCAGTAAGAAGTAATTGAAGATTAATGAGAGAGAAGGATAATAGAGGGGACAGTCTATTGGAGAAGATGAGATAGGATGGGATCATTTGTGCATGTGGAGGGGTTTACCTTGGCAAGGAAAAAGGCCATCTCTTCATGTAAGACAGGCGTGAAGGAAGAGAGTGCAGGAGGCATCTGAGTGAAATAAGAGGAGGAGAAAGAAAGGAGCTCTCGGTGAATGACCTCATTTTTTTTCAGTGAAATATAAAACAAAGTTCTCAGCTGAGTGGGGGGAGGGGAGGCTGTGGGAAGTTTAAGGAGAGAAAAATGAAAGTTTGGAAAAGTGGCTGTGGTTAGGATTATGAATCAATTAGGGAGGTGTAAAAGTTGTTTGGGGGGCAGTAAGGGCCCATTTGAGATTATGTAAAATAAACGTATAGACCTTGTTGTGGACCCAGTGATCACAGTTTTGTGATTTTTTTCCAGCTTTGTTCAGCTGCAAGTGAGTAGGAGGAAAGGCAGCAGCAGATGGTGTGAGTAATTCAAGGCTGGGGTTTGGCAGGGCAAGACTGTCTATAGGATAAAGGGGTAAGGGACTCAAGAGAAGAAGGCAGTGTAGAGTTGAGCTGTTTGCCAGTGTGTCAAAATGGTCAGGGGCATGGCCAGAGCAGGAATGATGACGTGAGGCTGAGAAATGGAAAGTCCTGGTGAAGATAAAGATCCAGATTTAGAGTACAAGGCAGAAGGAAATCAACCAATCAGTAAATGTTTATCTATGTGTCAGGCACTGTGCTAAGCACTGGGGATACACATATGACAAAAGAAAGACAGCATTTTCTACCCTCAAGGAGCTTACAATCTAATAGGAGTACAAAACACAAAAGATAGCTGTGAAGCTGGTGCAGTGGGAGGTACCTGACATGGACATGTGGTGGAGAAGTCAGTCAGAGAATTCCCAAAGTAGTACAGCCAGGTGAGAAAAAAAAGACAACTGAGCTTAGCTCTCTCCTTAAATGGAGATTTGTAGTTCATGACCCCACCCTTCAACGAGTGAAGCAGAGGGCGGTGATGAGGTGGAGTATCAAAGTGGATGAGATGTGACAGGATGATGAAGTTATCTCAGTAATGAGCTTCCTGGATATTGTGGTGACATCAGTCAGAGAAATCCCAAAGTAGTGCAGCCCCTTGAGAAATGGAGAGTGATGACAGATTAGGATCAGGTAAAGGAATGTCAGAGTTCATGGACATAGATGTTGTGGGTGAGGGCAAGATCAAGAGTAGGACCATCTCCACGTGAGCCATGATGGGGTAGGAGAGTAGGGTAAGGGAAATAAGAATTGGGAGGTTAAAGAATGTGAGGGAGTATCAATATGTATACTAAGGTCCCCTAATATGAGGGTGGGAGCTGGGGAGGGGAGAAAATCTGAGCCAGGTGCTGAACTTGTTGAAGAAGGTAGGACAGTGTCTTAGCAGTCTGTAGACAACAGCTACCAGAATCTTGTTGGGTGATAAATATGGACCGGATGAAGCTCAAAGGAGGACAAGTTACTGGGGGGATAGTAGTAGAGAAAGTGTCTGGGAAGTGGCTGTGGGGAGCTGGGCATATTCCAACTCCCTCAATGCAACCAGTGAGTCTAGGGGAATGAGTGAAAGTGCAACCAGTCTTGGAAAGGATGGAAGCTGTGTCATCTGGAGGAAGCTAGGTCTTGGTGAGTGCAAGAAAGCGGAGGGAGCAAGAAAAGGTTTAAGATGAAATCTGGTTTGTTACTTATAGAACAGACATTCCAGAGAGCACAGGAAAGGTTGGGTAGCTTTAGAGTGAGAGATTAGGGGGGATGTGAAGGTGGGAGCTGTTAGTGGGGGATGGAGAAAGAGGTTTGAATGATGGTGACTGGGAATTTGAATTACTTAGATTGGGGGAGATCTGATGGGGTGGAAGTACATTAGTCATTGAAATATAAGTTCAGGATGTTATCCAGAGGGATTCATCCTTAGATAGAATTATCCCAAAGTGTCAGGCTGCTGTGTGTATGGCTGGAACGTGGGGGTTGGGGAAAGGGAGGATACCCTTTTGCATGCATGAATATTAATACCAGGATTTGCCCTGTATGACCACCCTTTCAGTGTTCCTCATTCTGCCAGCTAGAATATGCTCCTCACTGGAAGCCTCACTGGGGGGAATAATAGCATATTTCTGTTCCTTTAGAGATCTCTGCTGAGAAGCTGCCTTATTTCTTTTTTCCCCTCCCCCTTCAAGATGGCTACCATTAGACACAAATCTGTATGTATGTGTGTGTATGTACACACATACACACACACACATATATACATACATACATATACTTACATATTTTGTCAGTTCTTTTTCAGAATTCAAACAGCATCTTCCTTCGTAGGATCTTTGTGGTTAATTTGGGTATTGGTAATAGTCAGAATGACTTTGGTAGTTCCAGGTTGGTATTTTTAAATTTTTTTTTCAAAGTTGTTCTTAAAACAATACTGCTGTCACTGTATACAGTGTTCTCTTGGCTCTGCTCATTTCACTCTTCATGACTCTGTGGAGGCTTATCCATGATTTTCTAAAATGACTGAGCTCATCATTTCATATAGCAGAGTAATATTCTATCATGAACGTATACCCCAATTTGTTTAGCCATTCCCTCATTAACAGGCATCCTCACAATTTCCAGTTGTTTGCCACCACAAAGAGAGCTGCTATAAATATTTTAGGACATGTAGGTTCTTTTTCTTTTTCATCTTGGGAAACAGACTTAATAGTGGTATGGCTGGGTCAACAGGTATAGGGCATTTACTAACTCTTTGAGCATTATTCCAAATCTCTCTCTAGAATGGTTGAATACCAGTTCGCAGATCCACCAACAATGAATTAAGGGCCCAATTTATCCACATCCCTTCCAACATTTGTCACTTTCCCCTTCTGTCATTTTAGCCAATCTAATAGGTATAAAATGATATGTCAAGGTTGTTTTAATTTGCATTTCTCTAATCAATAATGATTTGGAGCATTTTTTTCAAATGACTATAAATTGTTTTGATTTCTTCATTAGAAAACTGCCTGTTCATATCCTTTGACCATTTATCAATTGGCAAATGACTCACATTCTTATAGATTAAAACAAAGTTCTTTATATATTTGAGATATGAGACTTTTATCTGAGGAACTGTCTATAAAATCCCCCCAAGTTTTCTGGTGAATCTTGAGCCTTCTCCTTATTTTATTTTAACCTAGCCCTTTGTTTTCAATGGGCAGCTAGGTAGTTTTATCTTGGAGTCAGGAAGACTCATCCTCCTGAGTTCAAATCTGGCCTCAGATACTTCCTGGCTGCATAACCCTGGTAAGTCACTTAACCCTGTTTGCCTCAGTTTCTTCATCTATAAAATGAGCTGGAGAAAGAATAGCAAACCACTCCAGTATCTTTGCCAAGAAAAATCTCAAATGGGGTCATGAATAGTAGGACATGACTGAAACTGACACTTGTTTTGAATAGAAGTTGCCTCAGGTAAGCATGATGGAATCCTAATAAAGCTGCCCACAGCCCCAATATGGACCCCACTGAACAGCAGGCCTGTCCTGATTTAACCACACCACAGGCCCCCAGACTCAATCATAGGCTTCACTGAACAGCAGGCCCACTGTCCCTAGCTAGCCACTGCTTTCCCCCCACCCTGACTCAGTATCCTAACTTCCTCATCTTTGCCTCACTGCTCACCAGAACAAGAGATGTGTCCATGAACTCATACTTCTCACAGAAACAGCAGGCGTGTCCATGTGATGGAATTGTAGCCATTGTCTCTCGCTAGCCACTGCCTCTAGACCCATTCCTCATATTTCCCACAGAAACGGCAGGTGTGTCCATGCACTCAACCACAACCACAGCCATCTGATCTCAGACAGGACCACAACAGCCAGCCAATCAGAAAGCAGCCCCATCAGGATGAGGGAGCAGGATGTGGACCCCAAAACAAGAGAAGGGACTTTCCCTAAGTAGGTACCTGTGCAATAGAAAAGGCTGTCCTTTAGGTGAGCTTAGGACGTAGAGAGGCTTATTATAGTATCATTATCATATATTAATGCCCCACCAGTGGGTTTTTTGTATGCATTGTGGGTAATAGAGGGCAAAGCTCCACTGAGGTTGAGACCTCTTTCCTATTACCTAATACCTTAACAAAATCCTCCTACCTTTTTAATATTCATAATTTCTGTTGTGTAATCAGCATCATTACACTATGCAATTGCCCGTCTTGTCTTACCAAATTGCTGGTTCCTCTTGGAACTCAGCCTGTTGGAGAACATCACTCTCAACAAGTGCCTTTATTGGATTGAAGATGGCCTGAGTCTGTGAATTCATTGGAGACGACCCCCACAAAACACCATGAAACTGAAACAAACCCTCTTGAGGAAGCTTCTTAGAAAGTTTCAAGTTTGGGTGGTCAGTTTGTTTCAGAAGTGAGATTTTATCTTCCAGTCTAGAAAATACTTCTTGTTTGTATTATTTTCTTTTGTTTTTCTTCATAGGAAGTAGAACCCTTTTTAGAGTCACAGAAAATTTTGTTCCTGGTGGTATCCTGGAATTTTTTGGGTAACTTTTGTTTTTAATTTTAGTTTATTTTGGAAATGTAACAAGCTTATCTTGGCTTGCCTTCATGCAACTGTTATATGATTGCTGTCTCTATTGATATAGCATATTTCTTGAAAGCCTGAATGGTGTTGAAAGGAAAATTCTTTATTTGGGCTTTCACCCTGATTAACAAGGTGAAACTCAGAACAAAGAGAAATAAAAGGAGTTTGTTATAAGTACATCAAGGTAGCAATATGTAGATGGGTTGATAGCTGGAGATCAGCAATGGCTTCAAGGTGGGAGCAGCTTTTATAGGTAACTTTAAGACAATCCATTTAGGTCCACTTCAGCAAAAGAGGCTGGGCCCTTGCATCTCAGTTCCTCCCCAAGGTAGCAAAAATGCGACAACTTATAGGAAGGGGGACGTGCCAAAGAGCAGGCAATACAAAAAGCTGCAGACTTGATGACTCCTTCTCTGCCAGAGCCTCTCCTAGCACTGATTGATAAGTAGAGTTGGGAACAGTGGGATACTGAGTCACCATAACTTTCGAGGTATTATTATTGATACTTGTTGATGCACGAAAAGGTCATTGGTATTATTTTCATGACTTGAATTCATGCCTTTTGCTGTGCTTTTATACGAAGCATGGTACATTAATCAAAGACCATTATTGTATATTTATTGATTGCATTGATATATATGTTAATGTGGGCAAACATGGAATAGTCTCTAGAAGAGATGGGAGCAAGGTTAAGAGATAGGTACTGTCTTGCTTTTGCAATGAAAAGGCATAAATGTTTCCTTCTGTCAGGAATAGACTCAGACTATAAGAATCAGGACATGTTAAGAATATCAGGCAGATAAATGAAAGAACTGCAAGAGTGTATAATTAAGACCATTTATTTTAAGGCAAGTGAGATGACTCAGGAAGTTTTTCTAATGCTGCCTGAGAATTTTGACCCTGGAAATTTCAAAAGAATTGAAAGTAGGAAATTGTTCTTGGCAATTTCACACTTATCCATGCTTTGAGGATGAGGAATTTCTTAAAAAGGTAGTGGCCCTTCTAATCGAAGGAGGCATTCCTATGGAGAGACTCTCAGAAACAAATCCAAGAATTCCACTCTGTGATGATAATTTTTCATTTTCCTTTTATTCAATTTTGTTATGCCATTTCTCTGGAACATTTGGTTAACCGAAGCCTGTTTCCTGTTAATATTAACTTCACCTGGCTAAACCTGACTCAAGGAATTATAGTATTACAGAAAATGTGTGACATTTCTGAGATAAGAAACCAAACCAGAGGAAGAATGGAATACAGCATCTTTAAAAACCTACTGAAAGATTGTATTTATGGGAAGATTCTCCTCACTAACTATTTGTGGAAGACTTTTCTTGACACCAAACCTTAGGCTATTTTTGTGACATGCAAATCCCTTCCCCTGAATTAGCTCATTATTACTTCTTTAAAATGTAGCCTTGTAGTTTTGTAAGTGTAGGTCTTTCCAAACTCGGTGTTTAAATCTGTAACATAGTATAATAATTTGTTCTACCTTAGTTTGTTCAACCTTAATTCAGGGAAGCATGAGAAAATGAAGCTGTTTGACTAGACCCAAGAGGCCATAAAGATTGTTATATGTTAAATTATTTTTTTGTTTCTCTGATGTAATTTTCTCTATAAAAAGCTTGTTAGAAACTCCAATCTGGGTTCAGAGTTATCTTGCTACTTCCTGAACCTGTACTTTGTTGTTCAGTCATTTTTCAGTCATATCCAACTCTTCACGACTCCATTTGGAATTTTCTTAGCAAAGACACTGGAATGGTTTGCCGTGATTCTGACAAATAGCTTTAAAGTGGAGAGCTTCAAAGGCAGCAGATGTGCTCATAGAGGCAAGGCCAGATGTGACCTTGTAGGAATGTATACAAACTTTAGTTTCGATGTTTGAGGGGGGAGTGCAAGGGGAAGAGCCCCATGCAGAAGCGATAGTAAGAATTGAAAATGTGGACTGCAGTGCTGTCCTGGACAGTGAATCTCAAGTTACCGTCATTTTCCAAACTTTTTACGCCGAGTATTTGGATAAAACACCTTTAAAGCTCATGACAGAGCTTGGGTGTGGTAGCTTTGAGTGATAAACTGTCCAAACCTGGTATATATCCAGGTGAGCTTGAAATCTGCCAAGGAAGTAGTTGGTGTCAACAGAAAAATTGGCATTGGCTGTAGCATGTCTACATCTCTCCTACTCATGAGAGTGTCAACAATGATTGGGACTAAGTCTGTTCTTTCTGTATTCTAGCAGGATATTGCAAGCGACAAGCTGGGGCCTAATATCTGCACACTTTGGTCATCTATGCAGGCTGTTTGAGGACAGATATTCTAGTGAACACCACAGAAGCCCCGACTGTTCACTTTCTGATATACACCCTGAGGTATTTAACTTTGGAGACTCGCCAGTAATACAGGAATGGAAGGAGAGGCTGAGTCTGGAGCTCAGCAAGAGACAAGGGAGTCTTGTTGTGTGAGTGGGACATGGGATGTGTGCCAGGTACAACAAACAGAATCCAACTTACTGATTCCAGACCGCCTAGAGAGAGATCTAGAAGAATTTCTGTTTATGGTGGAAGATCTCAGAAACCATCTCAAAGAAATGCTGGCTAATGGCATCACCACAGAATCCAGTAGCCCTTATACTTCCCATAGTGGTGGTGAAGAGGTTTAGGGTGCTGGGACCCCAAGAAGGCCAATGCAGAGTTGCCTGGAATGAATTCATACACTTAAACCATCTTCCAGTCAAGTGACAAAAGTTTATTATAATGCCAATAGAAGTGGGCAAGGGTTCTTAGGGAACCTGCAAGCTAGTGAGGATGGTGCTTGGGCTAATATGGAAAAGGGACAAGGGAAGACTGCTAAGGATGCTAATTAGGTAATTTAGAGGCTACGAGGGATATATCAAGGGTCCAGGTGTCTTTGGGGACAGGCACCTATAATCTATGGGTGGGAAAATACAGGGAGTCTGTAGAGATAACTTTGTTGATACCAGACGTTGAGGGGAAAAAGATAGTTTTTGTTTAGCTGCCGGAGGCATGGATCTTGGGGATCTGGCACAAGGATGAGTCCTTGGGCCAGCCAGGAGCAAATATCCTCGAGCCAGGGATCCCTGTGTCTGTTCTGATAACAGAGGGAGGCCTGCAACAAGGGAAAAATTTCTCACAGAACGGGCCTACTGAGAGATTGGGAGGCTTCCAGAGATGTCATGTCAGGTCTGGGGCCCAAGCACAAGTAACCCATCATTGGTGCCTAAGGAAAATGGAAAGATGTAGACTTTGCACCAAAGGACCAAAGTGGACCAGAGCACGATGCCATGGGCACAAGATGCCCTGGACTGTCTGCGGGGCTGCCAGTAGTTTTCAGTTTGGGACTCGTATAGTAGGTCCAGCCAGATTCCTATGTCTGAAAAAGACAAGGAAAATGTTGCTTTCACCTGTCCAGGCCCTTACAAGTAAGCTGACCATTGGAAAGCTAACCCTACCAAAATAATTGAGAGATTGGGCAACTTGCCTGTTCTCAAAATAGCCCCAGAAAATGGAAAGGGTCCTATCAGGACTATTCACTGAGAACACCTGATGCCCACAGGAGAGTTAGTTGGACTTTCCAATGAGCAAGGGAGGGAAAGGATGGACATTTGTGTGGGAGAAAGCTGAGGAAAACAGACTGTTCACCAGCTGCACAGAGACTTTCTGACCCAGTATATAGGGCTGAAGGTGATGCATCCAGTGAAGGAAACACACAGGACGGAAGACCTGAACCCAGAGGCAAATCCTTTCCTTCCCAAAACTGTTACAGAGACTCCTAGGGTATACTTGAAACCCAGAAAATACTGATAGCCAACCTGGTATGTTTGTCAGCCCGGGTATGGATACACAAGTCTAGAGTAATCAGTCAGTGACAGAAAATCTAGACCTAGTAGACCAGTCACTAGGCTATGTTATGATGTTACAGATATAGTTACACATGTATCTAGGCGAGAATACTAGAGATTGCTCATGTTAAAAGTGTCTTGAACTTTTGTGTCTTGCCTGTATACTCTACATGTGGATTATTGCATGTCTGAATATTGCTCATTTAAAGAAATACTTTGCTGTTGCATTCATTTGACTGTGTTGTGTTATGTTCAGGTATAGCAATGTCTGTGTGTTAATTGTTTTCTGTACACGCTAATGCTTATAGTTACGTTGTATTTTATGCAGCTAGCAGGCTTTGTTTCGTTAGCTAAGCTTGTTGCTTTTGATTGATTGCTATATACTATGAATACTAATGTTCTTTTACAATGTGCGTTTGTTATATGTCCTGTATGTAGTTCAGCATGTTGTCACTGTAATCTCCTCCCAAGGTGACATTCTGTGTAGTGCCATGTCTACTGCATGTTAATGTTAATGTATATTGATTTATTTCCATTTCAGTGGTACTGAAGGTTGGTTACTTGGGATGTCAGGAAAAACACCCTTGTTTTAAAGCACTAATATTTTTTGCTTATTCTATGTATTTATAGGTTTTTAGATCTGCCACAGCTGATCTTTGCTAGGGACTACAATGGGTTTCTGTCCAAGGGAGGAATGTAACCCCAGTCCCAAAGCCCATTGGTATGAGACTCTCTTTATTGGTAGAGATCAATGTCCTCTGCCTTTGTTAGGGGCCAGGCAGAGTTGGAGAGAGCAGTACTCCAATCTCTTCATTCTCTGAGTTCTCTTTAAGTCTCTGGATTTTGCAGTTACTTCAGGAGTTGTTGCCTTCCAGCTTTGAGAGTGGGGATTGAAGATGCCAAACTCACTTCAAATTGCTGAAGGAAAAAACCCTGGGAAGAGCTCAACACGAGAGGAGCCGGCAGTCTCTATCATTCCCCAGTCCCCAGCTTGCTGCACTAGAGATTTGAAGGAACTCTCCCTTGGGTAAGGTCTAGGACTCTCTCCCTTTCTTTTGGTTGAGCAGATTCACCTCACCCCCAATGGGAGCGCTCCTTCACTTTGTATTGCTTGGTATATATTCTTGTATGTACTTTCTCTGATTTCTGCTTTTGCTACTGATTTGGCTAAGTGGCTTTCTTGATTGAGTGTTGTTTCTAACCTGGTACCCCTTATCTCTGAGGAGAACAGTGGCAGCCTCTGGCTCCTACCTTCTTTTTTTTATTAATTTATTTTTAGCCTTTGAGTTTTGAATTTTCTCCCCCTCCCTCCCCACCTCCCTCCTTAAAATGGCATACAATCTGATATAATCTGTACAATCTACATATACATTTCTATTAAACATATTTTCATATTAGTCATGTTGTGAGGAAGAATTAGAACCAATAGGAGGAACCACAAGAAAGAAGAAACAAAACAAAACAGAAGAAAAAAAGAGCAAATAGTATGCTTTGATCTGCATTCGGACTCCCTAGTTCTTTCTCTGTATGTGGATAGCATTTCCGTCATGAGACTTTTGGAGATGTCTTAGATGCTTGAGTTGTTGAGGAGAGCCAAGTCGGTCAAAGTCAGTCATCAAACAGTGTGGCTGTTACTGTATACAATGTTTTCCTGGTTCTGCTCACTTCACTCAGCATCAGTCCATACAAGTCTTTCCAGGTTTTTCTGGCCCCTACCTTCTTGCTTGTCCTCCTGGGATAGAATAAAGTCTCCTCTAGAGAGGCTGGGGGAGAGGCTAGAGATGTCAATTCTGCCTCCCCCTGAGCCACACAAGCCATCCCTACATCACATGTGGGAGATGGCCCTCAAAACATGTGAGCCCTTGCTACTCCAATGTTACAGAAGTCAATGACGAGTGAATGGATGCCATCCGTCTAACTTCTCAGGCAGAGGTGGTCAAATGCACTGAATGCTGAACTCCAGAGAATCATAGAAAGTTAGCTAGTGAAGTCAATCTTGTTCAGCCACTTCATTTTCAAATGAGGAAACTAAGTGACAGAGAGATGAAAGTGAAGTCATTTGCTTCAGGTCCTTTTAGAACTTTAAGCCAGGTTTTTCCCAGGATAGCCAGTGTGGCCACAATGATGGAGCTCAGCTCTCCCTCACTCAAATCGAATTCACTTGCATGTCATGGCGGTGCCTCTCCGACGTCACGGTCCTCTGACAACAACAGCAACAGGAGCAACAGTGATAGAGCACAAGCAGGGGCTGGCTGTGATTTTGAAACAAGGATTTCTTTTAAGCTCAGTGCCTGATTTTATTTTATTTTTAGTAGTATTTTATTTTCCCCTTAATTACATGTCAAGACAAAATTTTGCATTCATTTTTACTAGAGCTTTAGTTTTAAAGTGCCTTCAGCTTCATAAAGAGAAAAAGTGTTGAGCATAGTGGACTCAGGAATATTTAGATATAGCCTTTACAAGTCTATTTATGTCCTTGACATTCCATTCCCCAACCACCCATTCACATTTCTAACAGCCTCCAACTGTTATTTTTTAATTAATTCATTTTGATTTATCAACAGTCACTTCCATAAGCTTTTGAGTTTTAAATTTTTATCCCCCTCCCTCCCAACCTTCCTCCCCAAGACAGCATGCAATCTGATATAGGCTATACATATACATTCCTATTAAACATATTTTCACATTAGTGAAGTTGAAAGTAAGAATTAGAAGCAATAGGAGGAACCACCAGAAAGAGGAAACAAAACACAACAGAAGAAAAAAAATAACAAATAGTATGCTTTGATCTGCTTTCAAACTCCATAGTTCTTTCTTTGGATGTAGATAGCATTTTCCATCATGAGGCCTTTGGAGATGTCTTAGATCCTTGTATTGCTGAGAAGGGTTAAGTCTATCAGTATTAGTCATCATACAATGTGGCTGTTATTGTACAATGTTCTCCTGGTTCTTCTCACTTCACTCAGCATCAGACCATACAAGTCTTTCCAGGTTTTTCTGAAGTCTGCCTGTTCATCATTTCTTATAGCACAATAGTATTCTATTACATTCAAAAACCCAAATTATTCAGCCATTTCCCAATGGATGGGCATCCTCTCAATTCCCAGTTCTTTGCCCCACAAAAATAGCTGCTATAATAATAATAAATATATTGCTGTGGTTGAATCCATAGTCATCCTCAGGCTTTGCAGACCCATGGTGTCAGGAAATTTTCATACCTAGATTCTGTTCTTTGAGAGTTGCTAATATTCTTTCTCCTGCTTGCTCTAAATGGGGTTTGCTTTTACCCACAGGATGTGCCTTCTGAAAGTAATTAGATACTGTGGATAGCCTGTGATTTGGTTTCCAATTAACGACTGGGTTCTGTCTTCCTTGATAGGCCACCAAATTTCCAATTAGTGTTACTGTGACCTACTTCTATGGAAACATTTCTCTTGGTAGTATATTGACAGTGCTCAGAGACCATAGAATCAGATATTCAGGACCACGGTCATTATTCTGCTAATGACACATGTGGCCTCTAGCTAACCTCCAACAAATCTCTGATTCATCACTCTGAAAATGGGATATAATTATAGTCTTTTTCATAGGATCTATTAAAGCCATGTGAACATTTTGATTATGAACTGCAGAGATGTTCATTTGACTCTTTGCTCTCTGAAAAAAAATAATCCTTTGGAGATATTTTCCATGATTTGGTTTTAGATGGTAGGAATTTGAGGAGAGGTTATTTAATGTATATTAGGAAGAAAAGAGCAGAAGTAGGCACATTTTTTTCAAATTTTATCTGTTGATTTTTTTCACTTCTCAAAGTAAGAAATGTGTCACATTGATTTTTAAAACTAATTAAGATTACCTTAGGCTCATAACAGAGAGAGATTTTTAACATTTGAAAGTTTTAAAGATCAGTGTTAAGTGAAAAAGAAGTGAATAGCCATTTGGAAGAAAAAATAGCCTCAGCTGGCTTGTCAGTCATTTCAAGATAGAGTTTCTGTGCTCATGGAATACAACATTCCAAGCATGTTTAGGATTGTCACTGTTCTTTCTTATTACCATAGAGCTTCAAAATATTATTGAATTGACTTGAATGCTTAGAAGTCAGGAAATGATAATTTATTGTTTAACTTGCAGGGTAACTTCATAGGGTAATGTTCACATATGCTTTATAGAAGAAGCTATCTTTCCAATATTTGACATTTACCCTTTCCAACAAAGGCCCATTAAAAACCTTGAAAAGAAAGTAGCATTTGGAAGGCTGCCTGACAGCTGGCCATGTCATAACTTTTATTGAGGAATATAATGCCATCCTTTGGATTTGAACTCCGTATTTAGTCCTTGGAATGTTTACCAAGTTGCTTTCTATGTACTAAACATTGATGGAACTAAAGGAAATACAAAGATTAAAACATGGTTCCTGTCCTCAAGGAGTTGATAATTAGTAAACATATCATTAAATGAATTCAAGATTTTTTAAAGAAAAAAACCCAACCAACTTTAATCTTACTATTCAGCTGTCATTTCATTTTATGGTGTAGTTGATACTCAGATATCATGTCCTCACATAGCATTTCATATACTTATATAGTAAAAAATTTTGTCAATGTGTGCCTTTTGCCTTTTCTCCTTGGAACTGATCGTATTCCTTTTGTAGGAATGGAAGGCCTTGTTTTTTATATTGCTAGAAATGCAAGAGAAAAAGTCAGATCTCTACTTACCTGAAGTTATTTTTTTATATACTTTTTATATACCAAGATATAATAGTAAGCAAATCCTTCAAGAAAAAATATTAAAGGTATTGGAGAATAGTGAAAACTTTGGTTTAAATGATGTTTGACAAAGAATATTAAGGCAAAGCAATTGCTAATTTTTCTGGACTAGCAACAAGATTCGATTTTGTTGTTTTTGTTTTTTAATTATCATAGCAGAGCTATTTTTCAGTTTATAAATACTGAATTAAATGGTGTTTATATTCATGAAGGGAAATGAACTTCATGTCATCCACCCTTATTGAGCATATTTTGCCAAGGAACAATTAAATGTCTATGCTATTGTTATTAAAAATTATTCTTGGGGCAGCTAGGTGGCACAGTGGATAGAGCACCGGCTCTGAAGTCTGGAGGACCTGAGTTCAAATCTGGCCTCAGACCAAACACTTAATACTGGGCAAGTCACTTAACCCCAATTGTCTAAAAAAATAAAAAAAAATTATTCTTGTCTACAAGATTTTTTTTTTAATTATGAGCTTAGGAAATGGAGTTAATAAGACTTAAATTGTAGCCTTTCTCTTAATCCAAAGAATTTAATTTTGGTGTCTAATACATATGATAAAAAAATAGAAATTTTAATGTTTCCATATTAAATAATTGCTAATAACTTTCCCGGAAAGTTTTGTTAAAAGGAAAATTCTGTATTCAGGCCCTCCCCCTGATTAAGGAGGCAAAACTCAGGAAGAGAAAGTTAAAAAGGAGTTTATTAATGCACCAAAGCAGAATAGCCTTGATGGGCTGGGGTAGGCAGACCAGGGATTCACACTGGGCGCTGCTTTTATAGACAGGAGTAAGTGGCTTCCATATAAGGGCAAATGTATTTTGATTGGATCATGTGATTGTGAGGAAGTGTGATCGGTGCCTCCTCAGCTCCTCCCTAAGTATTTTGACTGATCCACCTTTCAAATGAGGAGATGGGGTAAGTGAGCATGTAGCCTCAGCAGCTGCCATGTACTCATTATGAGGAGATGGGATTAACACGAAGGAGGTACGATTAGAGACTGCCCTCTCCTGCAGGATCTCCTTCTCCAAAGTCAAGCAAGATTAAAAACATGAGGTCACTTCAGAATGGTTCTACATTAGTGACTGATTTGACACAGTTTTAAAGCAAATCAGAAAAAACTGAACTTTAAGAGAAACCATCTTAGCATCAGCATCCTTAGTAAACATTTATTGCATATTCACTTTTTGTAGGACATTGGAGATAGGAAGAAGTAACCAGTATTGGGTATTACAAATGATTTTATTGGTATTCTCAGGCTTTAATAGCAAAAAAGTGTTTAATAAATGCTTTCCGTACCTACCTACCTACCCACTTATCTATCTCTACTAAAAAAGACCTAGATAAAATCACTGAACTTATTTTAAATTACTTATCTGACAATTTCAACTATCTGGAACAGTAGACAATGAATTCCATAGTGACTAAAATATGCCTTTGAACAGTCAAAATAAAGGCCACAAAATCCATACTTGAAAAGCTTATACACTTGCCAGTGACAAGCATTTCTTTAAGATGGTTTCTCAGGTCTTCCATTATAGATGAAAGAATCTTTCCCAGAATGTTTGAGGATTGGTCAACTGGATTCTAGAGGTTCCTGCTTGGGCACATTCTATTCATGCCATGAGAAAATGCCTATCCTCCTACTGAGCTACCTCAACTTAATTCTTTCATTCTTCTGATCTCAGAGATTCACCAAGTCAAATATCTTAGGATCCATGTCAGAGTCTAAAAAATCAATGTTCTTGTGATGTTTACACCATCCTCTTGAAGGCCTCTGCATTTGAATGTGAATGGTCAAAGTGTATAAGTATTAAGTCTCAGCTTATTGCTTGCAGTATCCCATGCTAGGATTGGTTCCAATCAGTGCTGACATTTCAGTGAGTGTTGAATGTATGGACCTACAAGAGCTACCATGTCTACTTTCTTACTGACACCAAAAAACTTGCTTAAGGAAATTCAAGTTTACCTTGATGTATCCCAGGTACATCCCAGCTAGTTATTATCATTCAATCCAATAAGTCCACATGCTTTCATAGATTTTAAAGGTGTTTTTCTCAAATATTTCTTATAGAATACATCAAAGGTAGTGATACTTTGAACTCTAGTGTCCAGGACAGCATGCAAGTCTACATTCTCTATCTTTACTCAATGTTCTGTAAATGGAAAATTGTAAGTCCAAGTTGAATAGATCCATAAGGAATCCACAATGAGATAAGTGACTGTCCTCTGCATCCAAATCATTCTCATTCCCTGGGCCTATTTTGTTATTTTCCAAGCTGGAACATAAGATATTAGCCTCTGCAGGACCAAAACTGGATCATTTGTAAATCCAACACACATATGGCTCTCTGATCCGCAATTGTAACAGAGAAGGGGTCCTGCTTATGTCCTGATGGAAGTGTTCTTTTAATCAGATTTTTGTGCCTTCTATTTTATTTGCCCTTTACCTTTCTGAGAATCATTTATCCGTTGTTTACCCTCTCACTTTATTCTGTTTGAGCCTGTGCCTTCAGCTCTATATCTTCATTGAAGCTCCCTTGTTTTCCCTCTGTGGCTCATACTTAAGTTATCACTGGGATAGTAAGGCCAGAGCTCCTCTTGGCAAATATAAAGGGATGTTCTATCTGTATTAATAATTGCTTTGACTGCATTAACTTTCAGGAGGGGCTGTGCCTCTAAACTAACAAGGTGCAGGAACACTTCAAGGTTGTACGTTAGACCTCTGCCTGTTCGCTGCAGACTGACCAGATTCTCTTTCTCAAGTTATTTAGCCTCTGCAGTCGTGTTCACATTGACTACCAAGTTAGAGAGTCATTCTCATATGCTGCATGGTAGAATCAATCAATGTGGTAAATGCTTTCTGTGTAGTCCTGCAACTATCAAAGGGACTATCTAAATTTTGTAAACAAATCTACCAGATGATTCTGGGCTGTTGTTAACCTTAAGATTCTGTACAAAGCCAAGAGCTGTCCCTCTGAGTGTCTCTATTCATCTAATCCTCTTTTCTGATTCTGGTAACATCTACCACTATAGCTTATATTCTGCACACCCGATCCAAGTCTCCCACTGTCCTCAGGGATGTGTCTTCTTTCAAGGAAAGACGCAGAATTTTGGCTTATGTCTTGTCTGTCCCAGGAGGGAGGTAATTTCAATGTGACTATTTCTCTGTGGAAAAACCTCCCTTGTTCAGTAGGTTTCCACTTTTCTAACGATCTCTTCCCCCTCAGAGGCTGGACTTATACTTCCCAAGTACTATCTCCTGCTGCTAGTTCATCAGAAAGACTTGCATGATCAAATGATTCAGCTATTCACAGAGAACTTCTTGAGTTATCTTATGTGCTTTTATGTCAGTATACTTTACTCTGCAGTCTTCCAAGCTTCTCACATTACTTTACAATATTTAGAAAGTGTCTTTAACCCTATAATCTGGGTCTACCACTAATAGCAGGAGGCGTCTACAATTTTTAACACCTGCAAGGTGACAATATATCTCAACTGCTCCAGCACGTATTTAAAGAGATTGCTCATGTTTAAGAAATTCAACAAGGCTAGTAATATCAACTCAAATAAAATAAACAAACTGAAAACAATTAATACACAGTATGTGAAAAATAAGCAAGTATGCAAAGAAATGTAGATGGATCAGGCATCAAATAAAAATCATGAAAAACAGCATCAATAACTTTTTCCATGTACCAGCATAGTGCAAATAATTCTATAACTAGCATCTATTCACAGTTTCTTCATAATTTCACGATACACAAATAACATTCAACAAGAAGTATTTGAATAATAACATTTTCAGTCAAATAGCATCAAATAGATCATTGGGCAAAAAGCTTATCTAGTAAAGGCAGCAGCCATATGGAAAAATAATTAGGACCTTTCTTGAATAGTCATGGGAAAAAATTTTGCAAGTACATGACCAGGAAGTGAGACAAAACTTTTCTGTTCAATAAAGAAAAAGAAAAGGCGAGAAAAAGGAAACTGTGTAGTCAATAAGCATAGGAAAATGCTCAATAGAAGTTCTTTTTTGAGGCTGCATTTGAATGCAAGTTTTCCTGACTCTAGGTCTAGTACTCTATCCACCTAGCTGCCTCTAGAAAAGAAAAGTTGAGAGAGATAACTGTGTTCAAGTATTCGAAGGCAGAGCCCATATAAGTTCTGAAGATCCTTATCCCAGCTCCCACGTTCACAGAAGAGTCAGGTTCCTGGAGCAAGGTTGGCTACATCTCCTCCTCTCTACTCCTAGTAAATATCCCAGAGTGGGTCAGGGCCAGTTCTCTAATGCCATCAGCTAGAGCCCCCACTGGCATGCTCTCCCTCAAGATAATCAGCTGAGAATTTACCTTAAGAATTTAAGTAGGTTTTAGAAAGGCATACCACTAATGTAGTACGATATAAAGAACTGGTACAAAAAATTCCCCCTAAAAGTCAGTGTCATACTATCCCACCAGTACATACAAAATCTAGGGGAAAGTGGGCTCTGGCTCAGAGCATACATGTAGCAGATGGTTAACAGCTCCTGACTGACAGAAGTCCTTTTCTTTCATTTATGGGGTGCTGAGGAAGTTTCTCCTTAAGCATAGTGAATCTGAGTACAGATTCTCTTCAGCTCTTCATGAGACACTTCTGCCAGCTGGTCCAAGAACATCATTTTGGACTCCAGTGGGAAGACGAGAAATTCAACATCCTCTGAAATTAGAAGACTCTCCGATCAAAATGGAGGGTGGTGGTGGTTAAAGAAGCTTTGGCTTTGACCTTGAAGGTGGCTTGGCCAAGCCAAAGGTAATGCCTCTCCTCCACTCCTATACCTCAAACAGTTCCTCCCCAGGAATATACTGGAAAGTCACACTTGTTCCAATTTCTGCAAAGGCCAGCTAACTCATGTTTTTATACCAAAGGTGTAACAAAACTAACCACCAAGCAGGAGAGACCTCATGTCTGGCATTTCACTTTATCAAATGGCTTTCAAGGACTTTTTGCCTTTTACTCTAAGGTCTTTTAATTAATTGAAATGTATTCTTACCTAGTTAAGGTATAAGACTAAAATGGGGCATAGTGGTTTCAGTATTACCCTTACAAAGGTATATCATGTGGAAGAGGAGATTAGCTTTGTTCAGTTTGGTCTTAGAGGGCAAAACCTAGACCAATGTGTGGAAACTGCAGTGAGGCAAGAGTAGGCTTGAAGTCAGGAAAAACTCGCTATGAACTAGAGCTTTACGAAAGCGGAATGGGTGATCTCAAGGAGTCAATTCTCCTTGATTGGAGGCATGAAGGTTACTGAGCTTTGCATCTTCTGGAAACAATTCTGTTTAATTTAACATTATTCTACATCCAAATATGTCCTTAGGAAAATGTCCAAAGTGCTACACCCTTTCCCCATATCCTTGAAAAAAATCTCTGCCCTATGTATTTCAAGGTAATATTTACAGGAATCCTGAACAAGAAAAAAATATCATAATATGTTAAAAATAAAGTTTGGTATGTTGGAGCATTGCATCTCAACAAATAGCACAGGCAATGATGGCTAAACTCCTTCCTTGATCACTCCCCTTAAGGAGTCATAGTTCTCTTCTCTGTTAGTAATATCATAATCCTTTCAGAATGAGGAAGAGGGTACTTCCTTCTAAATGTTGTTGTTTGTCCTGGGTTCTGGAAGAAGACCATCCTCTGAATGTAAAAGAGGAAACACACACAGACACACACTTTCTTCTCTAAAAACCATGGAAGCATCATAAACGGGCAGGAAGGGATGGCAGTAACACGAAAGGAAGTGGAGAAGGCAAGGAAACTGTTTTCAGACTCTGGATTCTGGATTAGTAAGAAAAGAGTAGCTTAAGTAAAGGGAGACTATCTCCTTGCTGGCTGGAGGCTAGGGGATGATAGTAGCTTATCATAGTTTTCAAGGAGGATGAGGAAAGTTAGTGGAATTCCTGGGATATGGGAGTGGAGTGGACAGAGCACACTGAAGAACTTTGCATTAATACTGGGGAAGGATAGGGGAGGTCTTTGTGATGCTGTTATCCAGGGAAAGATGGTAGATTCTTGGGTAGTAGCTCTGTGGTTCTATTATCCAAGGAAGATTCTGGAAGAAGACCAGGATGGGGATGGGGAATCATCCTCTTGATTCAGTCTTCCAAGGGGTTAGAAAACAGAAAACACAAAGTATCAGTTTCCAGGGGTCATGTGTAACTTCATCTTCTGAGAGGAAGGCAGGAGAAGGAAGGCCTCTCTCAATTCAGGGTGTCATTTGCCCCAGCTTCATTCCAGATTCATGCATGATTCCTGTTTAGGTGCTCAGAAGGACCTCTGGAGACTGTTGGGGAGGAGGCAGAAGCAGGTGTCAGGCCATATAGTGGTCTGCTGCTTCTTGAGCTTCCTGAGGAATGAGCAAAGCACCTAGTAGAAAAAACACCGTAAGCTGTCCAGCTCAGGTACGAGGTGGGCTCCAACTCCTCTTTCTGAGCTTCAGCCATCAGGGGATTGTCTTTCTGTCCTTGGTGATCACATGGGCAGTCTCTAGCACACAGGGATCGGGATCAGGAGTACTGAGCCAAGGAAGAATTCCCCTGAAGTCAATATGAGGTCAGCTTTTGGTTCCTCTGCCTATCTACATAGTACCTTTAAGCCCAGTAAGGTAGACCAGCAGGTCCAGCAGAGTCAAGAGAAAGGCACCAGTTGTCTGCAGGTCATGGAGCAGGGCCAAGAGAGAGTCACACACCTGTAATGCATCTAACCACACAAGACATCCAACAGACTTCCTACACCACTAGGGCCTTGAAGATACTGTAGCCAATGGAGGCTGTGAACTTCCACATGGATTGGGACACTAGGTCCCTACATAGCCCAGTACTGCTAGGATCATGCTCAGGATCTGGGGGCCAGTAGAAGCCATGCAACAAGGCTTAGAGAAGACTGGTCTTGGAACTCTAAGATGCAACTAGAGAACAGAAGTAGAGCATCATTGCAAGAATCTCTTCAGGAGAAGGGGAAGGCAAAGATTTTAACAACAATTACTTTTTGTTTAAGGTTTGGTTTGCACTCAGTCTATTGTCCTAAGAAAGGCTCCCCCCACACCCCTTGGATTTTATACACTCAAACAGGGAAGTCTAGAAAGGGTTTTTAGACTAGAGGAATATTTATTTCTAATATTTCTAGAGAAACTGAAAAGACTTTATTATTATTATTTTTTTTAAGGCAATTGAGGGTAAGTGACTTGCCCAGGGTCACACAGTGTCAAGTGTTTGGTCAGAGGCTGGATTTGAACTCAGGTCCTGACTTCAGGGCCAGTGCTCTATTCACTGTGCCACCTAGCGGCCCCCTTGAAAAGATTTTTAATATGTTTCCCCAGAGGTCTTCAAGCAGAGGCTGAATCATTGTTTGTCAGCTATATGATGGTTTGGATTGTTTTCAGGTATGTGTTGGACTAGAGAGCCATTGAAGTCCCTTTCAGCTCCAAAATTCTGATTCTGGGTCTAAAATGGTGAGGGCAGTAGGAGATATAGCAAAGAAAGCAGTGGAAAATAGGACTATAGGAAGGGGAAGAGGCATACAGATGAGGTAAGCAATAATTCCATTTTTAAATACCTACCATGTCCAAGGCACTGAATATACATACAAAGATGAAAATGAAACAGTATCTACAATGAGGGAGCTCATATTCTATTTGGAAGGGAAATATGATATGTATACTGATAAGTAAACAGTCAATTTGAGGAGAAAGAATGAAACAATAATACTTTAATTGACATTTATATAGTGCTTTGAAGTTTACAGAGCAATGATCATTTCAAATAATAGATATGCAAAACAATTCATATAATTTGCTTTTTAAGGTCAAGGGGCTGTTGATAGTATTGGAACCTTTTAAAAACACGTTGGTGAATGGATCTTCCTCATGCTTGCTGAAAATCTAGTTTAGAAAATGAAAATATGTTAGGTTGTAAATGCATTGTTATCTGAAGTTCCTGGCTTGAAGGCCAAGTAAATTTTTAGAATTTTGATTATTTAGTGATGGAATCTTACAGTAGCTAAATTTTTCAGTTATAAATCACTTGTCCAGGGATTTAATCTTAGGCATCAACCTATTTCTTAGGCTGAAGTTTGGCACATGATATACAACAAAATTAGATATAAAAGCAAACATTTATCTAAACACTAATGTAATGGTGGAGGGCCAAACACTACCCTATGGAACTAGATATGTGCTCTGGCTCCATGAGGGATGGATGCTTTGGGACTTTGCTAAGAGCAGGTATAACACAACAACTCTGATCAGTCCCTTGGTTCCTATGACAGCAGCCAGAAGGAGCTGTCCACTTGGTAGTGTTTAAGAATTGATGAAAAAAGCTTACTTCTTTCCCTTCCTCTCTTTTTTAATTGTTATCATCTGGGACTCTGCCAGCTCTCCCTTCGATTTCTAGGAGGGGTGTGTGTGTGTGTGTGTGTGTGTGTGTGTGTGTGTGTGTGTGTGTGTGTGTGTGTGTGTGTGTGTGTGTGTGTTGTGTGTGTGTGTGTGTGTGGTGTTCCCTCCTTCCCTACCAGCTCAATGGTGGCTATAAATATATGATACCAGGAACACATCCTTACCAAGTGAACCTGAGATTAGCCTTCAATTTCCTGGCTATTTCTTCTGCTTTGTGTTTCTTTCACAATACATAGGTGATGGAATTTTGATCCTAAAAGATGGACATTTCTAGCCTTGGTGACTACTTCATGAGTTTTAGAGGTTATGAATTCCTGAGTTGGTGTTGGCTTTGAAGTGAGGGGTACTTCCTGCAACTACACATTCACATGATCACTATAAGAAACTGCCTCGAAGATGCTGCAGCTGAAAGGATTAAGGAAGCCCAGGCCATGTTCTTATTGACCTGCCAGTCATACATGTGAAAGTGTTCTGTTTAGTAGTTCCACCAAGTGACTTTATTTTTTAGAGACACAATAATGATTTTGATGGGTTATGGTTTTATTTATTTACTAATATGTGCTTATGAGTCATTTCTACTTTAAGCACTTCTTTTTGTGGTAGAGAAAATGAATTGCTGTTTTATGTCTGACTGTGACATGGAGCACCTTTTCTAGAAGGGATCTTTTTATGGGGAGACCCTTGAAATGAGTCATACCTAATCTTTGCTGCAGAGGTTTTCCTTGGAAGAGCATATCAAACCAGAACATGTTAGAAAAGCCACATTTCCCATGACTGAACTAGGTCCACATAAGTCCAGACCAGGAGTCCATTGTGGGAGAAGTTGACCTGAGTAGCAGGTGGCACTAATGAATAAACCATTAAATTCAATGCATGAAAACTTGCTTTTTTTCTAGTTCTTTTTTCTCCTGTATTCAGTATTAAACTTTCCCTTTCATTTCATTGTTTATGCCTTTATCATTCCATTGCTTTGAGTAGACATAACTCTTTCTAATGTGTCCCTTATATCCAGGTCTTTTGTGAATTTTACTATTTTTCTTCTGTGTTTTCAAAGTAGACCCAGGCACTGGTATGTGGGCCAGGATAGAGAGCCAGACCTGAATTCAAGAGGACCTGCCTCAGACACTTACTAGCTGTGTGACCCTGGGTAAGTCACTTAACCCTGTTTGCCTCCCCTCCCCCAAATAATAAAGTAGACCCAGAACATTATATACTTAAATATTCATTTTGATCTGCCATGTCCGATGTGGATATTTCTACTCCCCCAAACTACAACCCATCCATGTCTCCCCATTTTGTGAGACACATTCAAAAGGGAGGATTTTTATTCTCCCTTAAATTTGACAGGACAGGCTCCACCCAATGTGCTAGAAACCTTGCTTTCTCCATGGGCTGTCCATGAGTTAGGCCTCGCCCTCTCCACTTGACCAGCCCTTCTTTTTCCCTGATACCTTTCTTTGTTGACATCCAGTTCTTTATAATATGTTGCAGCCTGCCTGCACATGCCATATGCCTTTGGGGTGACAATCATTTTCAGTCCTTCCAAGAGTGCATTGTTACATAACTGGCAGCCATACAACACCAGTGTAAGCAAGGTCTGCACACTAGTACGCTAACACATTATTACAAAAACAACTGCACTGGAGTTACAACACAAAGTTCTCTCAATGTCTGATGGGCAAGTTCAATCAGGGAAGGTTTCTTGGAGGAGGAAGCTTATGAGTTCTTTTGAGGGGGCAATCCTTTCAACGAGCATTCATTAAATATCTACTATGGACCAGACACTGGGCAATGAGGTCACTGGGAATGTAAAGACCAGAGAGAGACACACACACAGGCAGACACAGAGACAGAGAGAGAAGAGAAAGGAAAGGAGAGAAGAAGAGAGGAGAGAGAGAGAGAGATTCCGAGATTCTAGACCTCATAAAGTTTACATTCTTTCAAAAGGAAATCTAAGTTATTTCAGGTATAGGGGAGGACAGAATAAAGATATGGAGGCACGAATATGACAAATTTCAGGACATATCCTTTAAATCCCACACTTTAGTCTTTTATTTTTCTCCCATCAAAGCCTTCTTACTGTTCCTAACACAGGACCTGGGAATTCCCTATACTATTGAAATCACAGGTTTGCTTAAAAAAAAGAAATCGATATCCTCATTTATGATCACGTGGACTTCCTTAGCAGAAGGGAAACTCCTTGAGGACAAACAGCGTTTCACTTTTGCCTTTGAGTCCCAGAGCCCAGAACGGAGCCCGGTGGCAGGCGCTTGCTTAATCAATACTTGTTGATAAAGTGTCTCTGCATCTATGAGACACTGATCCTTCAGCGCCAGAAGTGCTCCACACCTCCCGCCTGCCGACCTCGTTCTTCTAAGCAGCCCTGCCTGACACGCTTCGCAGGCTGCCTCCTTCGGAGACAAGACCGAGGCAGGAGCCCCCAGCCTCCAGCACTCCCCCTTCCCTCTCGCGCCCCGGCCCCCCTCCTCCTCACCACGTGTCAGTTCGCTGCCCCCGCCCCGCTCGGGCTCCTGCGAGCCGCAGCCATTGGTGCAGACGGGCCACCAGGCGGGCACCCCATTGGCCGTTTTAGGAAGTCAGTCTGGGGCGATGGTCCGCAGTCTGCTGGCGGAGGAAACTTCCTGGTGATTGTGACGCTGGGGAGAGCCGGAGGAATCCTGAGTCTAGGCCGGGCGAGCTGTCAGGGCAGGCGTCCCGGGGCCCCGTGGCGGGCTGGAAGGCGGAGCACAGCGGGACGTCGCGGGCTCCGAGGCCGGCGGGGAGCGAGCGCCCGCAGCGCTGCAGCCGCGTTTGGGTGGCGGCTGCCGGCGTGACCCGGCCTCCCGGGCGGCTGCTGGCGGCGCCGCGGGCTCTTTTCCGGGTGATGAATCGGAGCTGCTCGCGCGGGTATTGGCAGCGGGCGCAGAGGAGGGGTCGGGGAGGGCCGGGGGGGCCGCGCAGCTCTGCCCAGCCTGCGGCCGGTGTGCCAGCGCCCCGCCGCACTGACCTTCGCGGCGGGGAGCCGACCCGAGCCGCGGCGCCGCCGGCCCGAGCGGTCTGTCCGCGGGGATGACGGTGCACGGGGCGGGAGGCGGCTGCGGGCGAAGCCCAGCCGGGCGGGACGCAAGATGCTCCCGGGGGCCAAAGTCGAGGCCTTGGTGGGGAGGAGCCGCGCGCCGCTCCCCGCCTGACGATGCGGCTGGTCTGGGAGGCAGCGGCCCCCCCGCCCCCTAGCCCCGGCCACCGTGGCAAGGCGGCGGGGGGCGGCAGCAGCTGGCCCCCGCAGGGTCTGGGTCCTCCGCTAGGCCCCAGTGTGCAGGCAGGCTGGGGAAGGGGGGCGGTGCCTGTGGGCGAGCACCTCCCTTGCACTGTCAAATTCTTCGCTTGGTCCTGGGCTACGGGGGAGTGGAGGGACGGCGGGATGCAGGAAAACTGGGGAATAGAGTTTTCTGCAGGACCCCACTGTGAGCATGGTTTTAAAGCTGGAAAGATCATAGATGCGCAGCTGGAAGGCCCTTATGGGCCACCTAGACCAAGCCCCTTATTTTACTAATAGGGAAACTAAGCTCTAGAAGTTCAGCGACTTATCCAGGGGCGATTTAAACCAAACCCTCTGACTACAAGTTAATGCACTGCACCTCCGGGATGACCTTAAACTTCTATTACAGGGCGTTCAGAAATTCAAAGTTCCTCTCTAAAGTTTCAGAAGCCTGAACTAA
This sequence comes from Phascolarctos cinereus, assembly GCF_003287225.1. Taxonomy (NCBI): domain Eukaryota; kingdom Metazoa; phylum Chordata; class Mammalia; order Diprotodontia; family Phascolarctidae; genus Phascolarctos; species Phascolarctos cinereus. The sequence continues at coordinate 29,581,605 of NW_027556402.1, forward strand.
ACAACTAAGAACCGCCCCCCCCCAAAAAAAACCTTTTGCAATACATGACATAGGAATGCTTTGGTAAAGACCATGTTAAACACTCAACAGTATTGTTTGAATTGCATCTATATGCCCTGAGGCTTTCCCCCCTAAGTCACCAGGGACACAAATGTCTTTCCATCTTTGTTTTCCTCTGTGCCATTTAGTTGTAGCCTCCTTTAAAATTTTTTTAAAAATGTTTTAATTTCTATTCAGAACTTAACAGAACCAAATAAAATGGGCATTTACATATATATACATAGTAGAAGAAAAAGAGGATTGTGCATAAAGCTGCAGAGATCTCTATTATATGTAGCTTGCATTTATTTTTGAACGTGATAAATTCAACCAGTAGCTTTCACCTCCGTCTTTCTTGTCTGTGCTTCCCTTTGGCCTGCCTTCTGTTTTCTAGATTTAAAAAATAAAGATGCCAATGACTCTTTTTTCCTTTCCTTTCATTTTTCCTTTCTCCTTTCCTTTTTCTTTTTTCTTTCCTTCACCCTTTCTTTCTTTCCCTTTTTAAAATTCAGTTTTATTTTATTTTCAAATCCAATTTCTCTCCTCACCTTGAGAAAGCAAGAAAAGCAAATCTCATGTCAAACCGGTATAGTATAAATCAAAGATTTAACCTGCTCACTTAATATGTTGGGGCTAACAGCTTAATGACAAGGAATTAAATAGAACACTCAGGGAATACATGTTCTTTTCAAGTACTCGTGGAATACTCAAAAAAATTGGTCTTGCACTAGGTCATGGAAAAGCCCTACGTAAATTGTAAAAGGCAGACATTATATATACACTGTGTTTTATACCACAATATAACACAATTAGAATTAAGTAGCAATAATAGGCACAAAGTAATAAAACCACACAGAAACTGGAAAACTATTAAACAATAAAAAATATACATCTCAATATGTACTCTAAGTCTACCACCTTTCCATTTGGAGGCGGTTAATGTGTTCTTAGAAACTTGAATCGGTTCCTTATATGTACTTGGAAATGGGATATTTATCAGAGAAAGTTGCTGCAGAGATGATTTCCCCCAGTGATGTTTCCCTTCTAATCTTAATTGCGTTGTTTTTGATTTTTATGTAATAAAAATTATCCATTTTACTTCCTTGAGGTTCTTTATCTCTTGTTTAGCCTTGAACTTTTCCCCTGTCTGTAGATCTCAAAGGTAATTTCCTTCCTGATCCTTTAATTTCTTTATGACGTCACCTTTTAGTGTCTAAATCATATATCCATTTTGTGCTTAACTGGATGGTGTGAGTTGTTGGTCTAAACCTAGTTTCTGCCAGCCTGCCTTCTAGTTTTTCTAACAGTATTTATTTGTTGAATACCAAGTCCTCATCCCAGTAACTGTGGTCTTTGAATTTATCACATTCTAGGTTACTGTGTTTGTATGCTATGTATATTGGGTACCTAATCTGTTCGACTGACCAGATTTTTATCCTGTATCAATTTGTTTTGATTATTACCAATTTGTAGTATAGCTTGAGATCTGGTATTGTTCCCACTTCTTTTCATTATCTCTTTTGAGCTTCTTGATCTTTTGTTCCTCCAAGATGAATTTTGTTATTATTTTTCTAGCTCTATAAAATCATCTTTTGGTGGTATGATTGGTAATTCACTGGATGAGTAAAGAGATATAGATAGTATTGTCTTTTTACTTATTGGTTTAGCTTACAGATGAGCAACTAATATGTCTCCTTTTATTTAGGTTTATCTTGTTTTCTGTAGTTGTGTATGTGTATATTTTTGGTATGTGTCTGAATAAGAAAACTACCATATGTTTTATATATTCTGGAGTTATTTTAAATGAAATTTTTCTTTATTTCTTCTTACTGAGTTTTGTTGATAATATGTAGAAATGCTGATGAGTTACATGGCTCTAAAAATACACTACTTTGCCAATGGTAGTTTCAATTAATTTTTAGATTATTCTCTACGCTTTTCTACATAAACCGTGATATCTGCAAAAAGTGGCAATTTTGTTTTTTCTTTGCTATGCTTATTCCTTCAATTTCTTTTTCTTGTCTTATTGCTATACCTAGCAATTCTAGTATGATATCAAATAACAGTGGTGATGATGGAAAGCTATGTTTCTCCTCTGATCTTATTGGAAAGTATTCTAGTTTATCCCCATTACTTAATATGCTGCCTCTTAATTTTAGATGGCTAGTACTAAGGAAAGTTCCATTTCTGCCTGTTTTCTAATGCTTTCAACAGAAATGGATGTTGAATTTTGTCAGAATATTTTTCTGTATCTACTGATATAATCCTATTTTTTGTTGTTATTCATATGGTCAATTATGTTTATTGTTTTTCTAAAATTGAACTAATCCTGTATTCCTGGCATAAATCCAATATGGTCATAGTATATATTCCTTTTGACATGTTGCTGTAGCTCCTTTGGCATCAATATTTATTAGAAATATTGGTCCATAGTTTTTCTTTGTTTTGAATCTCTCTGATTTAGGTATCAAGACTATGTTTGTATCATACAAGGAATTTGTTTTGCAAACAGTTTATTTAGTATTGGAATTTATGTTCTTTGAATATTTGATAAAATTCACTTGTAAATCCATTTATTTCCTCTTTTTAAATAGTTCAGTTGTAGTTTATTCAGTTTCTTTTTCTGAGGTAGGATTATTTAAATTCTTTATTTCTTGTTCTGTTAATCTGGAGTCTTTCCATGTTTTTTTAAAAATAAATATCCATCTATTTCCTTTAAGTTGTCAGTTTGATTAGCATATAGTTGGACACAACAGTTTCTAATAATTTACTTTATTCATTTTTTAAATGAATGCTTTTAATTTTTTTTGCTGGTAATTTGGTTTTCTTTTTAAAAAGTAAATTAGCCATTGTTTTATCTTTTTTGTTGGATTTTTGAAAATAAGGTCTTAGTTTTATTATTTCCTTTTTTTTGCTTTTAGTTTTGTTAATCTCATCTTTGATTTTCAGAATTTCTCTTTTGGTGTGGAGGCTTTATAATTTATTATTTGTCTAGTTTTTCTTTGTCCTTTTGTTTAGTTACATGGAATTTTATTGATCTGTTCTTTCCTTTGTTTACGAAAATACTCCGAGATAAAACTTTCCCTTAGGGCTGCTTTGGTTATCTTATGCACACTTTAGCATATTTTCTTTGTTTTCATTATTTTTGATAAAATTATTATTTCTGTTTTTTTCTTTGACAATTCTTTAAGATTAAGTTATTTAATCCAATAAATTTTTAATCCTTTTTCAGTGATACCTTTATGGAATATAATTTTTATTTCATTGTGGTAAGTAGAGGATATGTTTAACATTTTTGCTTTTCTGCATTTGCTTGTGAAGCATTTATTCCTTAATATTTGGTTAATTTTTGTAAAGGTGCCACACATAGGTGAGGAAACACATTTATTTACTTATTCATTGGCTTATTCAATTATTCATTCATTAATTTATCCAACCATTTATTCATTCAGCCATCTATTTATTTGAGCACACTCCTTTCATTTTGTATTAAAAAATCTCTATTTGCTAGAGATATACCATGTCTAACTTTAATAAATACCTATTTAGGTACTTTTTTCTGGTTTACTCATTTTTTGGTTAGATTTGTCTAGGTCTGAAAGGTATATATTGAGTTAATTATTATAGTTTTACTGTCTATTTTTCCCTGTAACTAGTTTAGTTTTTCCTTTACATATTTAAATGCTATGGTATTTAGTGTATATGTGTTAGGTATTGACATTCAGTATCTGTAATATCTTTCTGCATGTTGTATTCACCATTTATTTTTATTCAAGTTTGGTTTTGCTGTTGCCTTGTCTGAGATTATGATTGCTACTTTTGCTTTTTTGAGTTTAGCTGGAGTATAATAGATTGCTCTAGCCCTCTTTGTGAATCTTTGTTTTATGTGTTTCTTGTAAACATAATACTTTCATTTACATTTAGGATCAATAATTGTGTATTTCCACCCATTCTGTTCTTTTATATTTTCCCGCTTTTTTTGCTCCCTGTAGCTGCTGTTAGAAAAAAGAGAGAAGAGTGTACTTAGCACTAGTATTCTGCATTTGAGGTAGTCTGCTTCTCATCCCCTTCCCCTCTTCCTTTCTCCTTGTCTAGACTCTAATCATAGGTTCTTACCCTCTCCTTTTTTATCCTCTTAATCTTCTCTTTATGATCCATCCTCTGAGATTAGAGTTTGTTTTGCTTGTGACTGATCCCTTCCTGTATCTATCCTCCCTCTTATTTCCTGCCTCTCCAGTTCTTTGCTGTTTCTCTGTTGAGTTAGATGCTTTTTTATACCAAGCTGTGTGTGTACGTGCGTGCATGTGCGTGATCGCATACACACATGCACATTCTGCTTTCTTTTGACTAGTGCAGATGAAATTGTGGCTCAGGAGGTGCCTGCTCTCCCCCATCTTCTCCCTTGTTTGTATAATCTTTCACTTGTATTTTCCCCATTATGTGAGATACTATGTTTCCCTCCCTTTCCTCCTCTCCCTTTTTTAGTGTTTAGTTTTTAGTGTTTTTTAGTGTCCCCCTCCTCCCCTCTTTTTCTTTTTTAAGACCACCAGATCATAATAAAACTACTCCTTGGTCCATCGTCTTATTTAGCTAGTTTTATGATTTTTTTAAACGGGATTCTGAAGGACCCTTATTTCTTCTTTCCACTTACAGTTCATCCTGGCATAGTCTCTTCAGTTGCTTATAATTTATTTACCTTTTTATTTTCCTCTTGATTCTTGTGTTTGAATTTTAAAGTTTCTCCTGAGTCTGAGATTTTCATTAAGAATACTTGGAAATCTTCTATTTCATTAAGAGCCTCATTTTCCCTCTGTAAGACTACATTGTTTTGCTTGGGTAAGTTATTCTTGATTGTAAGCTTATATCTTTGCATTTTGAAATATTGTATTCCAACCTCTCTTCTTTAGTGGGAGCTGCCAATTCTTTTGTGATCTTAATTGGCCTCGTATTTTTTAAAAAATTAAAACCTCTGAATTTGGATTTTGACAATCCTAGGGTTTTCATTTTGTGGAGGTGACATGTGGATTCTTTCTGTTTTCACTTTGCCCTCTGGTTCTGTGGATCTAAGCAATTTCCTTTCTTTCTTTCTTTCTTTCTTTCTTTCTTTCTTTCTTTCTTTCTTTCTTTCTTTCTTTCTTTCTTTCTTTCTTTCTTTCTTTCTTTCTTTCTTCCTTCCTTTCTTCCTTTCTCTCGTTCTCTCATTCTTTCTTTCTTCCTTTCTCTCGTTCTCTCATTCTTTCTTTCTTTCTCTTCACCAGGGTCATATAGCTACTAAGTGTCTGACGCCAGATTTGGCAATGGCTTTCAGGTACTCCAGTGAGTCTTAAATTATTTGTTCCTGATCTGTTTTCCAGGTCATTTTTTTTAACCTTATATTTTCTTCTTCTCCCCTCCCCCTATGTTTTGAGACTTTTAATTTTTAAAGGTTTTTCTTTGTTTGACATTTCTTGTTGTCTCATGGAGCCATTAATTTCTATTTAGTCCATTCTAATCTTCAGGGCATTTGTTGCTTGATTAAGGTTTACTTCTTGTACTAAGCTGTCAATTCTCTTTGCAGTTCTTTCCTCCAAAACACTCATTTCTTTTCTAGTTTTTTCCTCTTGAGCTCTAATTTAATTTACAGTATCATTAAAAAAACCAAACAAACCAACAACCCTCTTAATTCTTGCTTCATTATATAAAGGAATTCTAGTTGACCTTGTGGTCAGACTGTGTTTTTCCTTGAGGCTTTGCTTATAGATTTTATGGAGTTATTCTCTTATTCTGGGTTTGTCTCTTGGGAGTATTATATTGCTCTTTATCTTGATTATCTTTTGTGATTTACTCATTGTCTTTATTCCTGAGTTGGGACTTTGTGTTAGGGCCATAATCTTTTGTTGGCAATGTTGGGACCTTGCATTATCCTTTTTGGTAATCTCTGATGTCCTGCTGCTGCATTCTCTGGCTGTTCTTAAGGGATCTCAGGGGTGGTTCAGACTTTAACCAGGCTCTAATCAATTTGATCCGGGCTATGATTTGAGCTTAGTTTCAGCATGGTCTCAGCTTGGCAGGCTCCTCACTCCGGTTTGGGCGTGGACAACACCACTGCAAGTATTTCCCTCATTGGAGCTCCAGTAGACAATAGCCCTCTTCCTCAAGCTCTGGGTTGTGATCTGAGATTTTTCTAAAGTTCAGAAATTAGGAGCTGTATACTTAACCTCAGTCCATAGACTAGACCTCAGTCCCTGCCCTTCTTACCCAGCTACAGGACCCGCAATAACTGTGTGGGCTGGATCTAGGCTCCTACTCTAGGGTCTGAGCAAAAGAGATGTTGGCTGTCCCTAGTTGTAGTTGGCCTAGTTCCTCAACTGTGGGCTGAATCTACAATCTTAGTCTGGAAAAATGCCTTATTGTAGTTTCTCCTTGGATTTCTTGATCACAGCTTGGTCTGACAGAACAGAATGGATGGAAATATGCAATTATTGGTCCTTCAGTCTTGGTTGGTATAGTTGGAGGAGAGAGCTGGGATGTACTGCTTTGTCCTACTGTGCTCTTTTTGCTGGTCTCCAGCCCTCCCTGATGTTAAGCAAATTCTGGTGGTATTACCCTTTTGTTCTAGGTGAGAGTTATAGAACTGCCTATTAAAATATGATTTTTATTACAAAGAGATTGACAACCACCCCTTTAGCATACGCGTTAGAAAATAAGAGAGAGAAAGAAGCAGTAGATCCTTCACTTTTAGTGATTGCCTGGTCTTTATCCTGACCTTATAGAGTTTAAAGATTTTTAGATATGGGGCCAAGCACCCCACATTTGTTCAGTTCTTCTCATTGAATATTGAACGGGATCAGAGACCTTACATTCTGGTGATAGCTTATTGGGAAGAAAGTGTTCAGATATTTAAGGGTCTGTTCTACATAGGAAGTCAGAGGGCCATGATCCCATAGGGATCACATCTAGATTAGATATTGAACTTCTGGCTATATAAAGGTGGGAGGATGACCACTAATAAACCTGAATTTATAGTGGGGATGAATTTGTTTGGTTTGATTGGAGTTCTGACTGTTGTTTCGCTAGCTCCCTCCCATTGCAGTAGGGAAGGTTCATTGAAAACCTCTTGATTTGCCAAAACCATCCTATGATATTAACATCTCATTGCTGTTATCTCTGGAGGTCTTGCCTGAGATTTGCAACCTTACAACAGCAGTGAAGAAGGCATTAATTTTAATAGAGTGGGAGTGGCCCAAGAATGTTAAGCCTATTAAGCCTGGGCCTCCTGGTGCCAGTTCCCTCCATGAAAAGTTTGATCTACCTGAGACTTATGTCCCTAGAACCTGTTTTTCTGGTGCTATTGGCTTTGGCCACTTGGATACTTCCTTGTGATGCTTTGAACACTCCATGCTGAAATGGTAGAACAAGGAGAGGCGATTCCTCAGGATACAGAAATATTGCAAGTTAGGGGATAAAAATCCTAATCTCATGAGTGTGTGTGCATATATATGTGTGTGCAGACATGCGTGTATGTGCGTATGTGTGAGCGTATGTGTGTGCATGCGTGTTGTGTGTGTGTGTGCGTGGTGATGGGATAGTTGTGCTTTTGGTTGTAGTTACCTTTTTTCTTTGTAGGGAGTATGCCTTTCTTCTCTTGGAACAATATTTATTTGTTTATTTAGGACCGATGTCTTGATCATTTGTTACTGGTCATCAAATGTAATTTCAATACTGGTAGTAAAGCACTGAGACCAAAGTGTGAAATTTATTTGTGTCATTTCTGCCCAGGCCCGGATGCTAAGGAGTTGATTAGGACGCATGGCATAAATGACTGAGAATGGACATGGGGCAATGTAGTGAGACATGCTTTTCCCCCCCAGAATCTTATAAATTGGTACCAAAAAAGGAGGTTAGCTTTTTGGATTTTATAAATTATTTATTCCTGTGGGCTTTTGTTGTTAGTGACTAACATCCTCACAATGTTAAATTCTTAAGCCTCGGGGACTATCCATAGAGATGCTCAATTTAGCAGCTGCCATCCATTACCCAGAACTACCCATCATAGGAAGCAGCTTTTCATTTATTTTTTTCCAGCAAGTAAAAGATTTTTAATATTTTCCCAATTACATGTAAAAACAATTTTTCACCTTCATTTTTTATAATTTTGAGTTCCAAATTCTCTCCCACACTCCCTCCCTTCCCCACTCATTGAGAAAGCAAGCAATTTGATAAAGGTGTGGTCATGCAAAACATATTTCCATATCAGTCATGTTGTGAAAAAACACAGACCCCTCCTCCCAGAAAAATAAAGACAGTAAAAAAAATCAAACCGTATGCTTCAGTCTGCATTCAGATTCCATCAGTTCTTTGTCTGGAGGTGGATAGCGTTTTTCATCATAGTTCCTTCAGGAATGTCTTGGATCGTTGTATTGCTGAGAATAGCTAAGTCATTCACAGTTGATCCACATACAATATTGCTACTACTGTGTACAAAATTCTCCTGGTTCTGCTCATTTCACTTTGTATCAGTTCATGTAAATCTTTCCAGATTTTTCTGAAAGCATCCTGCTCATCATTTCTTTAGAGCACAATAGTATTCTGTCACAATCATATACCACACCTTGTTCAGTCATTCCCCAGTTCATCAACAGTGAATTAGTTCCCCAGTTTTCCCATGTCCTCTCCAGCATTTATCATTTTTCTTTTCTGTCATGTTAGCCAATCTGATAGGCGAAATGGTACCTCAGAATTTTATAAATTTGCATTTCTCTAATCAATATCAATTTAGAGCATTATTTCATGTAACTATAGATAACTTTGATTTCTTCTGAAAACTGTTCATTTCCTTTGACTATCAGTTGGAGAATGACTTTCTGCTTTCTTTCTAATCTTGGCTGTATTGGTTTTGTTTTTACAAAAACTTTTAATGTGAAAAAATAACCATTTTTTTACATCCTGTATTGCTCTGTCTCTTGTTTGGGAATACATTTTCCCCTTATCCATAGATCTGACAGGTGAACTATCCGTGCTCCCCTGATTTGCTCACCCTGTGTGTCTAAATCATGTACCCTGTTTCGATCTTACCTTGCTGTTCTATGTGACGTGTTAGTCTATGCCTAGTTACTGCCAAACTTCTTTCCAGTTTTCCCAGCAGTTTTTTAGCTGACACCAGATTGTTTTGATGATTCCTGCTCTATAATACAGTTTGAGATCTGTTACAGCTAGGCCACCTTTCTTCACATTTTTTCATTAATCCTCTTGATATTCTTGACTTTTTGTTCTTCCAGGTGAGTTTTATTATTTTTTCTAGCTCTGTAAAATGATTTTTGGTAGGTTGATTAATATGGCACTGTATAAATATAAATGGCTTTTCATTTAATTCCTTTTTGAAATTTTGGGGTAGTTTTCTCTGTGGCTTAGGTTGAAAAAATATCTTGTTAGAATGTGAGCTTGAACTGTTCATTTTTGTTATTGTAGTCCCTAGTGCTTGCTAAACATTTATTGATTAATAAACTGTTATATTCTCTTCCAATCTAATGTAATAAACATTTAGTAAGTGCCTACTTTGTGCCAGGCACTGTGCTGAGTACTAGGAATACAATTTGTTTAGGAAAAAAAAAAAGACAGCTCCTGCCCTCAGGGAGCTTACAATCTGAAGGAGGGGGTGAAACAACACAGAAAAATAGGTAGGAAACTGGGATTTGGAGGATGATACCAAGGGTGGCTCTGTGCATCATCATCTTTTTCATGGGGCTGAAACCACAGAGCAGCAGATACAAAATGAAATTAGCTGAAAGTGCAGTTTCTGCCCATTATAAAGGAAGACATTTGGAGGAGTTTGGTACTCTACTTTCCAGCCCTCCAGAGAGGAGAGGAAGCTGAGAGAAGTGGTGTCAATCAAGTCTTGAGTTACCAGCATGGTGATGAGATTAAAAGTGATGAACTTATCTTGGGAGGGGCATCTTGTTGTTGGGAGTTGAAACCGTGCAGAGCAGGAGAAGCAAAATTACTCTGTTGCCCTCTTCTCATTGTCATCTCTAAATCTCCCTCGTCTGGCATCCCTTTCTCAAGGCTACTATAGTCTTCAAATACAGTTTTTATTGAATGTCTGTGAACAGGCATTTTCTACCATCCTGTGAAGGTCTTCCGGAATTCTTGGAACATTATCCAAAGTTTCTGTCACACTAGGGAGGTCCTACTGACCTGTCCTGGGTCTTGGCAACCCAGGGCTTTTTCTTTCCCTGTAGCTAAAATGCTTTCAGTCCCTGGAAAATGACTTGGATTATATGAAATCCACGGTAACGTTGCATGTGTTGGACATAACACCAAACATCATTTGATACCAGTAATAATTAACGCATACATCCACATGTGCAATTGCACTCAAGATATACGTTACAAGGGCAGAAATTTGCATTGTCTGGCAGTGTGTATGATTGCTTCACCTGTTAGGCTGTATTAGCATTTGTGAGCTGCCGACCTCAGCATCCGTACCTGAGCTGGTTAATGGTATTAGCTGATTGTCATCATTGCCATCATATCATCATTCCCATACCTGAAGTTCTTAGGGCCTCAGGCTACCTATGAGCATTTCTAAGTTCAGTGCGTTTTCTCTGTATCTTGAGGAATCTTTATAGCTGAGGTTCTAGTCAGTATTCTTCCTGTCACCGTAAATGAACTGGAGTCCTTCTCAGTTCCAGGCAGGGTTATTGGATTGCACTGCATCCGCTGAGCTATTGTCTGGCCCTGGCAGACTTTCTATAACTGGTGGGTGGTCTCTTCTTGACATCTACTTAGCTAACTGCCCAGCATTTCTTTCTTTCTGCTCATCAGGAAACTGTAGTGGGGGATGGGGATCATGGGAGGTCTCATGTAGGAAGTGGTATTGAAGCTGAGCTTTGGAGGAAATGAGGTGCAGTAAGAGGCAGAGGTGAGGAGGGAGAGAGTGTTAGAGGCAGAGACATGGACGTGGGAGACACAGGCCAGTTTGGAGGATTTGGGCAGGATTCAGATAATTGTAGAAGAGGCCATTTCAGGCATCATGAATTTCCCTTGATTATTTAATCATTTTTGTTTTATAAGAACACCGGATTTTGGAGTTCAAAGGTTGTCTAATCCAGCCTTTTCATTTTACAGATGAGGAAACTGCGAATCAGAGAAGTGAGAGGGACTTGTCCAAGATCATGCAACTAGTAAATGGAAGAACCTGGATTTGAAATCAGGTCCTCTGGGTTTTCAGATTCTTGATCCTTTGACTCCAGTCCAGCACATTTCCTCTTCCTTCTGCTGCCTCCTTCCTGCTGTGCTGCTGCCCAAGATCAGCATCACAATAAAGGTAAATCTATTTAAATGAATGTAACTCCCTTCCCCTCAAAACAACAATAAAACACCCCCTTCCCCCAAAAATCAAAACAGACTTCTTTGGAAAAATAGTCTACCTGCAAAGCACAGAGTTCAAAGTCTGGAGGCCTGGGGCTGTTTCCTGCCTCTTCCCACTGAGGAAGCCCCTAAGATCAACATCATTCCACTAAAGTCTTTAGATGCTAATCTTCATAAAGATACTGGGAAATTAAAAAAAGATACTAGGAAGAATGCTTCAATCTTTGCTAAAAGCCCTATTAGTTTTATAAAAATACAATATGCTATTATTGTGGCTTTGTTTCAGCGTGTTTCTGTAGGTGACTATTTGTTTTAAAATAATATTTAGGTCAAAAAGTAGAAATAGTCAATGTATGGGAAGATGAGCATGTATACACTTGTGATTTTAACTACTGCCAGTGGTTCTGTTGTTAGGCATGTAATCTAACACTGACAAAGAAAGATACACATATCAAGATATTCATGATAGCACTTTTTGGCTAGAAACAATGAGTAAACAAATTATGGTACGTGAATGTAATGGAATATTAAAGAAGTATGGAAAGACTTGTGTGGATTGATTGTAAAATAAAATAAGCAGGAAAATAAGGTACACAATGACTACAACAACGGAAAAAGAAAACAATAAAGCAAAACTGAATGCTGTATAATTATAATGACCAAACTTGACTCTAAAGAAGAGTTGAGAAAATGCATCAGCCTTCTTTAAAGGGAAAATGTGGATAATGGAGTATTGCAAGGCATACTATCAAATGCAATCAATGTATTAATTTGGTTTCACTGAACCACTTTTTCCCCTTTTTAAGTCTTTATTATAGAGAATGGCTTTTTGTGTAGAGGGTGGTTTCAGAAATAAAATGTGAGACAAAAAATATTCATAATTAAAAAAAATAAAATTTAGGGCATGTAGGAAACATTAATGAGAAGCAGATGTTTTATTTACCGCATTGTGTTTAAATTTATTTTCCTTCACTCTTCTAGGCTACATGACTTGCTGAAGGAAAAGAAAATGTTATGTTGGGGATATTGGTCTTTGGGCCATCCTGGTGGTATTAGCAGTAATCTCCAAGGAATTGTGACTGAGCCACAAGTATATGGATTTATTTCTGACAGAAGCATCAAAGAAGTGGCCTGTGGAGGAAACCACTCTATTTTTTTACTGGAGGATGGGGAAGTTTATACATGTGGTTCGAACACCAAAGGACAATTGGGCCATGAAAGAGAAGGAAATAAGCCAGGTTAGTGGTTTAGACTGAATTGGGTTTTGAGTGTATAGATATGGGAGTGGGATGTCGAAGGGAAGAAGAATGTTTGAAATTTTTTCACCAAAGGTTTAGGACCTCTTTTGGGTAGCTAGCTGTCATATGAGTCTCTCATTACATTCAGCTGTTTAGTCCTCCAGCCTTTTGACTCTTTGTTTCTAACTTAAATCACTTGATTAAAAACATTTTTTACCTTGTTAGACAACTTTTATAATATTAGATTCCAAGAGTAGAATAATTAGCCATTCGAGCTTGTGGAAAAATAGACTACTTTTGATTTTCAGAGAGCCAAAAAAGGGAATGTATAGTTTTTTCTATAGTTGAAAGCAAATATATTATTATATTTTTATCATATGAGTGTCAAATGTTATTTTCTGAAGATTAATCATTCAGCTTTGTAGCAAAAGTTTGTTAGTTATTGGCATTTTTTGGTTTGTTTTTTACTGCATCTTCCTTTGTACTTTGGAATGACTGATTCTGTTTCATTTTGGGCTTGAATGATTTTTGAAACACTTGACTTTCCCCCAGCAAGAGTCATTGAAGTGTATTCTTTAAGCATTACAACTTTTCTGCATTTCCTTGGAGTGATATCCATTCTTAAAAACCACAGAATTAAGAATGCAATAAAAGAGAAATGAAATATATGCATAAAGTGCAGTGCTCAGTTGACAGAGAATTAACTTAAAAGTGAGGGAACCAGCTCAATCTGGTTTTGTTAGATCAAGGTCACATCTTCGTTGTAAGTCAGTGTGGTAGCACACACATGACCATTGCTGTCACAAAATGAAACCTTGTAAAAATGATTGTTTGTCCCAAGTCATTTGCATAATACCACATAATTTTTTCCTACATCTTGAAGTCAGCATTAATGTATAATAGTATATTTTGAACATTAACTTTGGATTGAGGCTGTTAACTCTAAGCCAATTTGGGAAGTGCCTGGGACCCTCTTACCTCGCCTTTTAGTTTTCCTTTGTGCCTTGCTTTCTTTGTTTTCTGTCAAAATATTTTAAATAATATTTTCCCCCAAAATTACATGTAAAAACAATTTTTTAACATTCTTTTTTTAAGTTTTGAATTATAAATTCTTTTCCTGTTTTCCTATCCTCCTCTTTCCCTGAGATGGTAAGCAATCCGTTATAGGTTATACATGTTTAGTCATGTAAAACATTTCCATATTAGACATTTTGTGGAAGAAAATGCCAAAAAAAAAAGGAAAAAAAATAGTATGCTTCCATCTGTATTCAAATTCCATCAGTTCTTTCCCTGGAGGTGGATAGTATTTTTCATCATAGGTCCTTCAGAATTGTCTTGGATCATTGTATTGCTGAGAATAGCTAAGTCATTCACAGTTGAACATCATACAATATTGCTATCACGGTGTACAATGTTCTTCTGTTTCTATTCATTTCAGTTTGCATCAGTTCATGTAAGTCTTTCCAGGGTTTTTCTGAAATCATCCTGCTTCTTATTACTTATTGCACTATAATATTCCATTAAAATCATTTACCATAACTTGTTCAGACATTCCCCAATTGATGGACATCCCCTCAGTTTCCACTTCTTGCCACTATAAAAAGAGCTGTTATAAATATTTTTGTACAAATAGGTCCTTTCCCTCCCCCTCCCCTTTTTTTTTTTAACCTCTTTGGAATACAGATCTAGAAGTGGTATTGCTGGATTAAAGGGTATGCAGCTTTATAGGCCTTTGGGCATAGTTCCAAGTTGCTCTCCATAATAGTTGATGAGTTCACAACTCCACTAACAATGCATTAATGTCTAATTTTCCCATATCTTCTCTAATATTTATCATTTTCCTTTTCTGTCATATTAGCCAATCTTATAGGTGTGAGGTGGTACCCCAGAGTTTTAATTTGTGTTTCTCTAATCATTAGTGATTTAGAGCATTTTTAAATATGACTATAGATAGCTTTAATTTCATCTGAAAACTGCCTATTCATATCCTTTGATCATTTGTCAATTGGGGAATGACTTGGACCCTTATAGATTTAATTCAGTTCTCTATATATTTGAGAAGTGATATCCCTTGCTTTCTTACAGAGGATCCTGAATTTCCCCCCAAGATAACACACAGTACCCCATATCTATACCTTACTAAGGTATGTTTGGAAAAGGGGTCTTGTCACTAAGCAGCTTTCTCTACCTATTTGAAATGCTGTTCTTCTTGAGATCATCTTTTCATATAAGAAAGAACTGACAATTAAAGAATAAACACTACCTATGTGTGAGTATCTTGCTCGCTTATTCTGTCATCAAATATTTATTGAACGTGCACATTTTAGAAGGCACTGTGTGGAATGCAAAGATTATTGAGATCTGGTCCCCGTCTACAGGGAGCTCAGTCTTGGAAAAGCCATTTGGATATACTGGTTTTGGTGCTGTGACATGACAATAATAATATTAAGATTGTCTCTTTCTCACAAAAACACTGTTAGGTAGGTAGTATGAGGATTATTCCCATTTTACAGATGAAAACTGAGACCAAGAGATTAAGTGACTCGCTTAAAGTTAGGCAGCTATTAATTGTCATAGCCATACTTTGAACTTGAGTCTTTTGACTCCCAAGAGTGATGGTCTTTCTACTATACCATGTAGATCAATCTACATAGATTATTCTGTGATACCAAAAAATTAATAAAAAAGGATTTATTAAATGCTTACTGTGTGTCAGGAACTTATGTATACCACCTACCTTTTTGAACCAAAGGGTTGAACCTGTAAATCTGATAGAACCCTGGCCTTAGACCATGAGAGTCAGGTGTCTGGATAAGGACTGAATGATTTAAATATAGCCTTTCTGTTTCATGTTTTAAACATGATGCCAGATAGACACCTTGAATTACTCTGTCGGATCTTGTGGTGAGTCAGTTGAACTTAAGAATTAGCATCTTTGGTCTGCCAGCACCAGAGGGATATAAAAAGGTTTCAGGCCTTCAAAGCTTTTGGTATGTCTACAGTGTGTTACAGATGAAGCATGACCCAAGATTATGGTGTAAATTTGGAGAAATGTGTTCACTTTAAAATTTTATCAGATTTAAAACATATATATGCCATTAAATATAAGTGCCATAATAGCTATACATTTGTGGATGCTTCATAAATGGAAATAAACGGATGGCTTTTGTTTTCTTCCTTTAGCTTATTGGTAGGTGTGAGCCTTGTTTTAATGCAGTTGACTGTTTTGGTTTTACTGTTTTTAGTTGAGAGTAAGAAGTAGATTAGTCTGTTTCCGGTGGTATATCTACTCAGGACTGAGACCTAGACAGTATCCAACAGTGAGAGGAAGTGGTGAGATCAGGCAGGTGGCTTGGTGATAGTGTAGATAATGCTAAAGCATCTCTTGCAGTCTATTATAGACAAGTGAGCATATCAGGGTGAATAGAGAGGGTGTGTCTAGGAGGTGGTAGGCAGAAATAAGTTAAGACTTGCTAGGGAGTCTAAAATTTAAATGCCATTTTATTGACCAGAGAGCTTTAACAAAGGAAGAGTGAAGAGAAGTAAGTAGGAGTGAAAGATGAGAGAGTACATTCATTTTTTCAGTAGCTAAGCTTCAACTCAAAGACTGAATAGAGAGGAGGCCACAGAATGATTTTACACACACACACACACACACACACACACACACACACACACACACACACACACACACACACGCGCGCGCACACACATGCACACGTGCCTGATGGTAGCCATCTCTAGGACAAGGGGGCAGGGAGGGAAGAAAAATAAAGGAAAAAAAGAAAAAAAAGGAAATTTACACAATGACATATATTTAAAAGAAATAGCAAGTTGTATATAATAGATTTGCAGTTTCATGTGAAATCATTTTTTTTTATTATGCTGTGTTGTGGACATGCTTGTTTTAGTCCATAAGTTAAAAATTAAATAAAAATTAAAAAGAAAAGAGACTGTGTAAAGGGATTTCTTCTCTGCTGATTTGTCAGCCTTCTGGTTCCGGTTCACTAGATCCATAGATGCAGTTTTAAATTTGAGTGAAAATGGTTAAGATTTAACTATGACTTTTTTTCAGATAGGTTGACAGTGAATGAACAAACGCTCAACTGTCTTCCTATTGTTGCTGCCTCTTTATTTCCGTGAACAAGCCACCTTTTTGTCCAGCCATGAGCGTGCTTCCCTTGCATGCTTCTCTTTTCTCCTCCCAGTCAGCCAGCTAGCAAGCATTAGGCACCCGCTGTGTTCCAGGCACTGTGTTAAACACGGAGGATACAAAGAATGTAAAAAGACTCTCCCTGCTCTCGAGCTGCTTACAGTCTAGTCTCCCACCAGCTAGTTGTGGTCTAACACTCAGATACCATTAAGGTTATGGCTGGCTGTAGGAAAAAGGCAGCTATGTAACCTGACTTCAGGGAGTCATGAAATTACTGTTCCTATCTGGCTCGAAACCCCCAGTTCAGTTTCTGTGGTTGAATTTCTACCCAGAGATTGATTCCTTTGGCTTTCTAACCTTGTCCAAGCACAAAGGCCCTGGGAGAAGTAATAAGAAATTAAAACTTAAGTTTTCAGAGTTATCTGTGTTAACATGTTTGAACTCACAGCACCCTGTGAAGATTGGTACTGTCCCTATTTTACAGATGAGGAAATTGAGGCTCACAGGGGTCAAGTGTTTGCTCATAGTAACACAGCCAGTGTTAGATGCAGAATTGACATTCATTTTTTAAAACAATATTTGAGTTTCAAATTTTCTCTCTCTTGTAAGACAATAAGCAATTTGATATAGGTTATATGCAGAATTGAAACACAGGTCTAGTCTGTCTCAGAATTCAGTGCTCTTTCCGTTATACTGCATTTTATGAAAGAATAAGGAAGCCCATAAGCATGTGATGGTGTAGAACAAACCACTATGCTTAAGTTTTGTAAGCAGATTGCACCTGGTAGGACTGAGATTATGAAATCCTTTCTTTGTTTTCACTTTTTTTTTTGTTTTTGGTGAGGCAATCGGGGTTAAGTGACTTGCCCAAGGTCACATAGCTAGTAAGTGTCTGAGGCCTGATTTGAACTCAGGTCCTCCTGACTCCAAGGCCAGAGCTCTATCTACTGCACCACTTAGCTGTCCCTGAAATCTTTTCTTTATTCGCTGAAGAATTGGATGGGTGGAAGGAGAACTTAGAAGGGGAAGGGCTAGGAGCCTGAGGGCACCCTCTACCTAGGAGGAAAAGGATGCAAGAAAGGGAGTCTGGGTGTTTAATTAAGAGCACCCTCTTAATGTTTACATGTTGTTGTATATCTCTCCAGTGCCCTATTGTGCATTTTAAATGATTCATATGATGAATAATCATTATGAATATTGTTTGATTGTCACAATGACAAAAACATTCCATAGAAACTAAAGGACCAAGCTAAAACTCTAGAATCTAAAGCTTTTCTGTGCTGTTGTCTTGAAGACATTTATTTTACTGTGTTCTGTTAATGTCTATAGGTGACTAACTGGTGTGGCCTTGAAAAAAATATATACCTATATGAACACAATCAGCAAGCATTTCTTATTTGTCTGCTGTGTGCTAAAACCTTGGTGATGCAGAGACAAAAAAAAGTACCAGCCCTTAAGACTCATGTGTCAGAATGTATTCAGGGGAAACATAAGCTCCTGTAAGTATATATGAAGTAAATACAAAGTAATTTATGGGAACCGTTAATACTTAGGGAATCAGCAAATGCCTCTTGAGTTGGGCTTTGGAGCAAGCGAGGGATTCTCAGAGGCAAAAGTGAAGGGGCAGGGATGGATAGACGTTGGAAGCAGATGATTGAGTGTCACGTGTAGAGAATAGCACTGAAACCAGGCTGGCCTGAACACAGGGTGTATGAAGAGGAGAAGGGTTCGATATGAGCCTGAAAAGGTAGATTGGACAGAAAAGTTTGTGTTTTGTATTGGAGACAATAAAAAGCTGTTGGGACTTTTTTTAACAGAAGAGTAAAGAAAGAGAAAAGCGCAGAGAGAGTCTTTGAGTACCCACAGTTAGGCGGCTTAATAGGCAGTGTTGATCCAGCTTTGGTGACTTGAGTCATATCAGGTAGGAGGAGAACAAAGAAAGAGCAGTGTCATGAAAACCCAGAGAGGACGTGATCTAACATTGATTGCTGTACCGAATCATATGCCATTTTTGGTAACAAAAATAAATAACACCATTTGTGATACTGTTCTTTTGAATCTTTTCTCTTCCTACCTCTTGAAATATCTTGAAAATAAACCCCTAAAGCACCTTGAAAGCTAGATCCCTTCTAGCCCAGATAGTCCAGCAATGTAGATATAAGAAAATACATACCTGTGCACCCAAAATTCACTCAAGTTTTTCCCCTACTGCTTCATCATGATGGGGTGTGGAGTTGAATGCCTCTTCCTCAAGCTATGCCAATGGATTTCTGTTAGGACCTAGTCAGTTGGAAGAACTCTAGGAACCAGGTTAGTAACAATTTATATGGACATATAGTAGCTATTTGTGGGGCTAACTTTATTTCAAACAACTTATTAAAAAGTTGGCCAGCTGGTGATTAACCTTTTTTGACTACATCAGCTTATGAAGGCCATGTAGGAATTGCAATCTTTTTTAGTAGATGGAATAACCACATATAGCTCTTTGAAGTAATAAATGTTAGGGGCAGCTAGGTGGTGCAGTAAATAGAGCACCGGCCCTGGATTCAGGAGGACCTGAGTTCAAATCCAGCCTCAGACACATAACACTTGCTAGCTGTGTGACCCTGGGCAAGTCACTTAACCTCATTGCCTAGCCAAAAATAAATAAATAAACAAATAAAATAAAATGAAGTAATAAATGTTAGAAAAAACATAACTATATGTACATATATTGACATAGACCATTCCTTCCCCTACTTTTGCTCTCTCTCCCAAATAAAAGACCCACCACATTATTAAGCCCTGAGGAATTTTTAATGCCACTTTAGGTACCTTGCTTGTATTCCAGGATTCAAGTTTAGCTTATGACTCATTTGTGCTTGGACCGGCAACAATGAGGCTTATGATTGTTTTCATAGACATAGCAAAATGTTAAGGTCTCCTCCCAAGCTCAGTGGCCAACTTATTTATTTGAAAATTTGCTCCACTTTATCTCTTCTCCTCATCCCACTCCTTCTCCCATCTTTCCTCTCCCTTCCATCTCCATTTCCACCCACACAATCTATCCCAGAACATAGAGATTTTTTCGTGCTTCAGGGAATTATCAAATGGTTACTTGACATGCTTTTATCTCATTGATATGGGTACTCTTTACAACAGTGCAGATCGGAGTTGTCAGACATGTGACTCACAGCACTCTGGAAATGGATAAAAATGTAACTGGGGAAATATATAAAAATACAATAAAACAGATAAAGTTACATTTTCAAACTAAGTCAATATGTAGCCCTCAAAGATCCTTTTCTGTACAGATTAGTGACCTGTTTCTATTTAAGTTTGGCACAGTGGGAGTTTTGCTGGTATAATTTGACACCTCTGGTCTACATCATAGTTCAGTCACACCTTCCCTCTCTTACTTGTCTGAGCTCTTCAGTAAGATGTCTTCAAGAGTCCTACCCTTTAGGTCTCTTTGATACTGGAGTACCTCATAATATAGTCTGTCAGTCTCTTATCCCTTACTATTGCTACTTGACTGGTCTACCTCCTTTTCTGGTCAAATGTATTTGTTTATAGTCATTACACCAAATTTTATACACAATTCTTTATTGATAATATGCCTCAAGGATCAAATAAAAACTCCTGTTTGGTTTGTGTTTAGTCATTTTCAGTCATGTCCAACTCTTTGTGGCCCCATTTGGGAGGTTTTCTTGGCGAAGATACTGTAGTGATTTGCCATTTCCTTCTCCAACTCATTTTACAGATGAGAAAATTGAGGCAAACAGAGTGAAATGACTTTCCCAGGGTCACATAGCTAGTAAGTGTTTGAGGCCAGATTTGAACTCTGGGAGATGAGTCTTTCTGACTCCAGGCTTCTTCTTCTTCCTGACTCTATGCACTATGCTGCCCATGGCATTTAAAGCTCCTCATACCCTGACTACTTCCCGTTATCTTACATCTTACTCATCTATATGAGTGGTCTCTGATCCAGCTATACTAGCCTGTTTGCTTTTCTTTGAGCATGACAATCCATCTCCCATGCCTTTTCCTCTGTATTGGTGTCTGGAATGCTCTCCCCCTTTATTTCTACCTCTTGGTTTCAATGGCTTCCTTGAAGGATTAGCTCAAATTTCACCTTCTAGGGGAAGCCTTTCCTGATTCCTCTCAGTTGCTAGTGCCTTCCCCTCTCACATTACCTCCACTTAACCCTGTTTGCCTCAGTTTCCTCATCTGTTTATTAATTGATTAGCTCACCTTTAACATGACATTTTTTCCTTCTGAATCAGATGCTTTTTTATAGTCAACAAGTGACAAGTGTAGTATTTGTATTTCTGTGGTTTTCAGTTATGTGACTGAAGATATGGCTTGTACACATATAGATTATTCTTGCAATGAATTTGTAGATTACTCAATATAAATGAACACTAAATCAAAGCTAAAGATGATTTAATTGTAATAACTGACAGTAACCATGGAGAAGAGATAAGAAAATCTCCATCCCTCCTTCCTTTATTTGTAGAGTATTGCATGTGCTGTCAAACATGGTGACCACGTGGGTTAGCTTTGCTTAATTGTTTTTCTTTGTTACAAGACAGTGATTACACTTTGATAGGAGAAATACCCAGGAACGACTGTGCTGGGATTTCTGAATGCCCTGTTAAAACTGAAAAAGAAAGAAAGATGTCATAAGACTTGGAAAAAATAGGCATATGGCTGAAGTTAATGACGTTTTCTTAACTGTCTTTTTGGATAGTAATAAAGTGAGTAGTAATAAAGTCTGTGATTTTTAGAAAACTTTATTTTTTTCCTAAGCTTAACTACACAAAGGGCTTTTCCAAATATATAGTAGAACAGAAAAAGAGGACTGTGCATAAAACTACAGAGCTTTATTATATATTACAGAGCTTTTTCTTTTTAGGTATGTAAGTTCCACCTGTAGCTTTCAAAACTGTCTTGCCTGTTTGTGTTGCCTTCTGGATTTTTTTTTCTTTTCTCTGAATTCTAAAAAAAGACTTTAATGACTCTCTTTTTTTTTCCTTTTTGTTGTCATGTCTCTCTCCTTTGCCACTCCCTGACATTAGAAAAAAAAAAGCTCTCTCTCAATACATACATACATACATACATACATACATACACACACACACACACACACACACACACACACATTTCCCCCAATAAAATGCATTTCTTCATTGGCTGCTTCTGAAATAGGTTTTTTCACCTTCATCTTGAGGCTATTACCCCCAGGCTTCTTAGGAATATTTTTTTCTTCATCTTGAGTGTATAACCACCTGTCTGTCAAAGACATGGATACCATGTTTCATCATCAGTCTTTTGTAATTGTAGTTGGTCATGGTATTGATAAGATTTTTCGAGTCTCTTAGTGTGATTTTTTTCAGTTGTTTGGTATCCTCTCTTTCAGATATCTTGAGAACCAATAGCATAGCATCTTTAAAATTTCAAAACCAATATGTTCCCTCCAGAGTTCTGTAATAAGAAAAGAATGTGAAATCAGGTTAAATTAAGGCTTGCAAAACAGGAGAGTGAGACATTAACAATTCCAAATGTAGCCTATATTAGCTTTATCACAGAACAGACCACTTTCCATCTTGTCTGATTTTTCTTCCTTTTAATAATTTAATAATAATGACAAGTTGTAATAATTTGTTCAGCTACTCTCCATTTGACATTGTTGGTTTAAAAGGCATATGCAGTTTAGTGACTTTTGTAGTATAGCTTCAAATTGCTTTCTGGAAGGGCTGTATCAATAATTCTTGGCTTGTCAAGCATTATAGGACTTGTTCTCTTGCAGTTTCTTAAAAGGTGTTACTTTCCTTTTTTAAAAAAAAATCTTTGCTATTCTTAGGGGCATGACCATGAACCCCAGAATTTCTTTAATTTGTGTTTCTCTAATCAATAATTTAGACTATTTTTTCCATATGACTACAGATAGCTTGAATTTCTTCCTTTGAGAAACTCCTTGATCATATCCTTTGACCATTTATCTATTGGAGAATGACTCCTGTTCTTATGTATTTAGATCAGTTCCTCATATGTCTTGGATATCAGACTTTTATCAGAAAAAATTGCTGCAGTGTTTTCCCTTTCCCAGTTCATGGTTTCACTTCTAATTTTAATTGTAGTACAGAACTTTTTCAATTTTATGGAATTAGAACTGTCCATTTAATTCTGTGTTCTTCTCCCTTGTGTGGTCATGAATTCTTCCCCAATCCAGTTGTAAAAGGTATTTCCTCCCTTGTTTTTCCAATTTATTTCTTTTTTAAGTTATGGATCAGTCTAAGCAATTTCTGCTTCACAGTTTTTGTCGAACAATCAGTCCTTAACCCCAATAGTTGGGGGATCCCTGAGTTTATTGAGCACTTGTTTGTGATGTGTGTTTGCTTCCATAGGTTCTGTATGCAATGTCCTATTGGGCTACTTTTCCACCCAATAGTTTTGATGTTTCATGCTTTGTAGTATAGTTTGAAAACTAGTGCAGCTAATACTCCTTCCTTTCCATCTTTTTTCTTTATTTCCCTTGAGATTTTTTACCTTCTGCTACTCTAGATGGATTTTGTTACTGTTTTTTTCTAATTCTGTAAAGTAATCTTTTGGTAGTTTGAGTGGTGTGGCATTGGATAAGTATATTAACCCATGTAGTAGTATTATACTGGCACGGTGTAGCCCTTAAAATGAACATTGCTTCAATTATTTATGTCTGTCATTAATTGCATCAAAGAGTATTTTATGTTCTCTCGATATCATTCCTGAGCATCTCGACAGGTACGCTGCCGCATGGTTTGTATATTCTGTAGTTATTTTGAATAGAATTTCTCTTTTTTCTCTTTCTGATGCTTTTTGTTGGTACCACACCCAATATAGTTTTTTAAATATATTGTTCCTTTGCTGAAGTTATTAAGATTTTTATTTGACTCACGCTTTTCTAAGTAGATACATCATTAGCACAAAGCAGCAACTTTGTTTCCTTTTTGCCTATTTTATTTCTTAAATGTATTTTTCTTCTTTTACTGCTGTATCTAGTGTTTCTAGCACTGAATGAAAGAGTAGTAGTGATAATGAGCATTTCTTATTGGAGAAGGCTCTAGCATGTCTCCATTACGTAGAATGTTGACTCACCATAAATCCACTATCTGATAGGGTCCGCGAGAAGGGACTCACTGGAACATTAGGGGCTTGCCTCTCTAAGAACCTCAAATTGTTTCCCTTTCCAGGGGAGTCCCAACTCTTAGAGCTAGAGGCCTGTGTGGTGCTTCGTGTGAAAGTGGAACCTATTAGAAAGGGGAATAGAATTGTATCAGTTTTGTAATGTGTGTTCTCTAGTACATTTGGAGTGGGGAGGTCCTAGCAGAAAGATTACTGCAGGGTTTAGAATCGAGGGACCTAGGGCCAGCTAGGTGGCACCATAGGGGATAGAGTACTAGTCCTGGAGTCAAGAGGACCCGAGTTCAAATCCGGCCTCAGACACTTAGTAGCTGTGTGAGCCTGGGCAAGCCACTTAACCCTGTTTGCCTCAGTTTCCTCATCTGTCAAATGAGCTGGAGAAGGAAATGGCAAACCACTCCAGTAATCCCCTGATTGCCTTGCAAAAAAGAAAAAAAAAGAATCAAGAGACAGAGTTTAAATCCCAGTTTGGACAATTCATTTCCTCTTTCGGCTTTAGTTTCCTCATCTATAAAATGATGGGGTTGGCTAAGTGATTTTTCAGCTTTAAATCTTTTGGACTATAAACTGCAGTGATAGGGATGGATTGTGGGGAACTAAGACGTTAAAAGAAATCAGTTTTCTTTCTTATTTTGCCTTCATTCTTGTCTATCATTTCCTTAATTCAGAAAAGGAACTGGTTAATGGCATACAACACTTCTTATTTATATCAAGAAATCAAGGACCATGTATGTTTCTCCCTAACTAGCATGCTTAACGCTTTCTTCTTTCATCATCATTGTATTTTGTATGTCAGAAACCTGTGCTATTTCTGTACTTATTATGTAGAACTCTAGGTCATTTTGATCTTTCTTGGTGTGCTTTTTAGTTTTATATTTTCAAATTAACTAAATGTGGAATTCATTTTTGAAAACGGTTTAGTCTGTCTGGAGATCATTTGAGGTATTTTTTCCAGACATTCTACAGGGAAAGGAGAACAAGTGAGTGCCCTGTTATTTCTCAGAATCCTGCTTCATGGTTCTGCTATGTAGAGATTTGCCTAGTTTTGCTTTGTGCAAGTTGTAACTCTTTTTTCAACATTTAATTTTTTAAATTTTTTCCAATTACATGTAAAGATAGTTTTCAGCATTTAATTTGTAAGATTTTGAATTACAAATTTTTCTCCCTCCCTCTCTTCACACTTTCCCCTCTCCAAGACAGCAAGCAGTCTGATATAGGTTACACATGTACAGTCATCTGAAACATATTTCCACATTAGTCATGTTGTGAAAGAAGAATCAGAACAAAAGGGGAAAACTGTGAGAAATAAAAAAAAACCCAAAAAAGTGAAAATAGTATGCTTCAATCTGCATTTAGACTCCATAGTTCTTTCTCCGGATGTGGTTAGCATTTTCCATCATGTGCCTTTGGAATTGTCTTAGATCATTGTATTGCTGAGGAGAGCTAAGTTTATCATAGTTGATCATTGCACAGTGTTGCTGTTAATGTGTACAATGTTCTTCTAGTTGTGCTCACTTCACTCAGCATCAGTTCGTGTTAAGTCTTTCCAGGTTTTCTGAAATCTGCTGGCTCATCATTTCTTACAGAACAGTAATATTCTATTACATTCATATACCACAAGTAAGTTGTAACTTCTTGGAGGTACACAGTGGTTCCAGAATACATCTGTGAGAGTCAGCATACAGTTTAGAGTAATCAATACCCTTTCTATTTCTTATTATTTTGTAATTTTAACAATATAGATTTTGTAATAATAGAAACTATGCAAATATAGCTGTAGTTTGTAAATGACTATAAGCTCCAAATTGAGATAATTTAAGATTTAAGACAAAAGTTAATTGAGGCAAAAGATCAAAGGACAGGACATTGTTATCAAGGAAACACTATATCCTTTCTAGTTGAAGTTTGTAAGAATCCATAAACCACGGATGAAATTAACTGATAAATTACAAAAAGTGGAGACAGAGTCTCTGAGGATCTGCATTCAAGTACCAGTACTTATTGCTTGTGTGAATTTTTGCTAGTCACTTAATCTATCTGGGGTAGTGAGGTGGCACGGGGATGGAGCACTGGGCTTGTAGTCAGAAAGTCAAGAAGATCCAAGTTCAAGTCTAGCCTCAGATACTTACTAGCAGTGTGACCCTCGGCAAGTCACTTAACCTCTGTTGGCTTCAAGCTTCATCACCTATAAAATGGTGCTAAATATTAGCACCTAGCTCCCAGTATTGGTGTGAGGATCAAGTGAAATAATAATTTTAAAGTGCATAGCACAGTGCCTGGTATGGAGTAGGTGCTACGTAAATGCTTATTCCCCTTCTTCCCTCCTTGGTTACCTCATCTTTAAAACGAAGGGGTTGAACTAGATGATCTAAGGTCTCTTCCAGCTCTGTGTCTATGAGACAGTGAGTCAAGACTATTTTATCAACCTAGATGAAGTATTTTAAAGTCATTTGTCTCCCTCTGTCCCCACCAGCAAACTTTCAGTGTTGGACAATTCTAATGGAAAAAGAAGTTCTGTTCATTTTAGTGGTTCCAGTTCAGGCTTAATTAGACATTTACTTTTTGTTTTTCTTATTTTGATATTCTTTTTACTAGAAAGCAGAAAGATAATATGGCAGACTGCCATTCCTTTGTAATTTTAAGAAGCAACATGCAAAGAGCACTGGAGATCTGGGTACAGATCTGGCTCTCCCACTAATAGCTATGTGGTCTCAGCCATTTCACTCAACCTGTCAAGGCCTCAGTTTCCTCACTTGTAAAAGGTACCTCTATCATCTCTAGAGGTTCAACTCTCATTTAGCCTTTTGGGTGCCAGTTGTAACAATCCTTGTTGACCATTTCTGGCTGAACTTGAGTTCTGAGCTGCAAAGAGCTAAGCTGACCAGGCGTCTACACTAAGTTTAACATTAATATGGTGAGCCCCAGAAGGTGGGGCCAAAAGAAGGGGCAAAATGGCACAGGTTGGAAATAGAGCTGGTCAGTGTTCTCATGCTTCTCAGTGTGACCAGGCCCTTGAATGGTCTCTGTACTTCCATCCAGGACAATATAGGGAGATTGTCTTTTAAAAAACAAAATTAAAAAACTACCTTAATTAAACTATTATACATTAACATGTAAAGGACATGTGATTTCATTTGGTGTGGGAACTCCCACTCCAGATCTTGATCCATTGGTAACTTAGAATTTTAGTAAGTTGCCTGAATTTCAGCTCACAAGAGTGAAGGGATTGGCCATCAGGCTCCAGATTGTACCAGAGGGGGGCATTCATCACATTTCTTCCTAATGTCAAGTTCAGCAACCTTCCCATCCACTCCAGCAAGTTCTAATAGCATATTTTGATTATTTTAAAAATACTAATTAAATTATGTCATCCTGCATATCTTACTATCTTTAATTCAAGAGCATAGAATCTTCTTTATCCCTTTATCTTGCATTCTCTCTGCCCCACCTACCCTTCCCTATACAGGTGCTTTTAATTTTCTGTTTGACTGAATTGAATTGTTTGGGTGGGGAGAATTGCAGTTTTTAAAATATAGATACTATGTTCAGATTCATGGATAGGCAAGAAAATGTTCAACTGTGGTGCACTGGGGATGGCCAGATTTGTACTTCTAAGAATATGGCTTTTGTGTTCATGTATTATGTGGGAGTTGTTAATGATGTTTGTATACATTCACTGCAGTGGCTTATTTATACATCACAGTGCATTATGTTTACATACATTCTGTTCAAAGAAGGTACAAAACAGCCATCCCATTGAAGGAGACTTTTTTCAGTATGCTCATCAAAATTTAAAAATCAGTGACATAACTAATTTCCAACTGTAAGGCAGAAGTTACAGTATCTTGTGGAGAATTTAAATTGTGGTATTTTGAAGGATTTAGAGCTGGAAGGGGCCTTAGAGATGATCTAGTCCAACCCCCTCATTTCTTTTTTTTCCCCTTTTTTTCTTTCTTTTTTTTAGGCAGTTGGGGTTAAGTGACTTGCCCAGGGTCACACAGCTAGTAAGTATCAAGTGTTTGGTCTGAGGCCGGATTTGAACTCAGGTCCTCCTGACTTCAGGGCCAGCACTCTATCCACTGCACCACCAAGCTGCCTCCCCCCCCTTTTTTTTTTTTTAGAAATCCCCTCATTTCACAGTTTGAGGAAACTAAAGTCCAGAAAATGCAGTGACTTACCCAAGCACATGTATGCTTGCAAGTGGTAGAGCTGGGACAACCCTGATCTTCTGATTGTAAATTCCAAGCTTTTCAAATCTCAGTGCTTTGTTGTTTGACTCTTACTTACCCCTCAACTTTAAATCATTGGCCTTTTCTCTCTTTGTTTTCATGATTTCATCTGGTTTAATAATTGAGCAATCCTTTATATTAGTCTGCAAGCGTGACTGGGCTGGGTAACCAGAATGTAGTCCTCATCCATCCAAACGGATTGCCTGCCAGTGCCAATCCGGGTCTTCTATGTCTAGTGAAGTTGATTTCACTTTTTAATACTTTGAGCTTACAGAGTACAGCTATGCCTTAGGAATTTTTATTTGGCCAGATTAAATAAAGTTGCTTGTAAATTCTTTTTGCATTATCCACCCTCCCTGCCCCCAGTTCCAAGGTCTAGTTTACATGCCAACTATTTTGTGAAGCTTTTCTCTGTTCCTCAGTCAGGAAATAGCCATTTTTGTTTTAGAATTCTCTATATTTTTTTTTTCTCTCAATGTATATAAAATATATATTTGTATAAAATATATTACATATTTAAAATATATGTGTATATATACATGTGCATATGTATAAATGTATGCACACATATACACATATGGCACAAATTCTAAATAAGTAGGAGCCAAGCAATGGAGCATTTCAAGGAAAAACACTGAATTTGGAGTGAGTAGATCAGGGTTGCAGTCCTAGTTCTTCCAGTTACTAGTATGTATAATCTTGGTCATGTCATTATATTTGTGATCATATTTATATTATGACTGACCAGATTTCCAATAAGCATCTCAAACACAACATGTCCAAAATGGAACTCTTTATCTTCTGCCATAAATTTGCCCCTCCTTCAAACTTGCCCATTTCTGTTAAGGGTACCCCATACTTCCTTACCTAGTTTCTCTACTTTTTAGTATCTTTAACTCTTCTTTCTTCCTAAGTTTCCTGCTCTCCATATTCAGTAAGTTGCCATATCCTCTCTTATGCAGACTGTTGTAACAGCTTCCTAATTAAACTAATGATTTCTAGTCTTTCCACTTTCAGTTCTCCGCAAGAGCTACCAAAATAATTTTCCTAAAGCCTAAGTGTGACCATATCACTTGAACACAACCTTTTGGTGGCTCCCAGTTGCTTTGAGGAAGTGTGTTTGGACCCTGGTCCACTTAAAGACTAGGTTCTGGAAAGAGTAACTAGTTATACTGTAACAGATATCTAACTAAGGACACCTTAAACTAGATGTATTTACTTTCCACTATACGCTTTAATGGCGATTAAATAGTTGCTAGGTCAAAAGTCTTAAAAGGAATTGCTTTTAACATTGTTGAACATTTATTAAGTTGTTCCTTATGTTATTAGCATTTATTGTGTTGTTCTTTGAGGTCAGGGATAGTTTTATAATGTTTGACATTTAAGCTGATACTTTATTTTTTTTAAAAGACCATGTTTTGTTGACCTCTGCATTAGCCAGTGACTAGGACATAGCAATAACTCACATTTATACAGTACTTTTAGGTGCTGAACAAATACTTGGTGAACTGAATTGAACCTCTAACTTTAACAGGCCCATTTCTTGTAGATCATCCATAAGGGAGAAAATAGAGACATTTTTCTCAAAATGTCCAGGCATCTAGAGGCAAAGTTACCCTCAAACTTTCATTTCTGGTCCTTTGTAAGCTGATGCTTTAGCTTTAAGGTTTACAAAGCAGTGAACATGTTATTATCTCATTTCAATAACAAGGGTGAGAAAAGGATCCCAGCTATTGGGGAGCTCATTCTTTGACAAAAAACGCTGGGAAAACTGGAAAGTAGCATGTCAGAAAGTAGACATAGGCCAGCATCTCACATCATAAACCAAAATAAGCTCAAAATTGGTGCATAATTTAACGTAAAGAGTGACAGAAAAAAATTACTTGTCAGAGGTCTGGGTAGGGGAAGATTTCATGACCAAACGAGATAGAGAGAGAGATTCACAAGAGGTAAAAGGGATAATTTTGATTATCTAAAATTAAACATTTTTGCACAAACCAAACCATTGCAACCCAAATAAGAAGAAAAGCAAGAAACTGAGAATAAATGTCTACAGCAAGTTTCTTTGATAAACGTCTCAATTCTCAGATATATAGAGAACTGAGCTGAATTTATAAGAATAAGAACCATTCCCAAATTAATAAATGTTTAAGAGATATGAACAGGCAGTTTTCAGAAAAAGAAATCAAAGCTATTAATAGTTATATAAAAATGATCTAAATCATTAATAATTATAGAAATGCAAATTAAAATAATTCTGAGATACTCTAAAATAATTACACTCATCAGATTTGCTAAAATGACAGAAAAGGAAAATGACATATCTTGGAGGCAATGTGGGAAAATAGGTTCACACTAATTCACTGGTAGTGGAGCTATGAACTAGTCTAGCCATTCTAGAGAGCAATTTGGAACTATGCCCAAAAAACTATAAAACTCTGCATACCCTTTGACTCATCAATATCACTATTAGGGCTATACCCCAAAGAGACCAAAGAAAAAGAAAAGGATATATATATATATATATATATAAGTGTGTGTATATGTGTGTGTGTGTATGTGTGTGTGTGTGTGTGTGTGTGTGTGTATTTATAGTAGCTCTTTTTGCGGCAGCAAAGAATGAGAAACTGATGTGATGCTCATCAGAGGAAGAGTGGCTGAACAAGTTATATTATATGAATGTAATAGAATTCTATTGTGCCGTAAGAAAATGATGAAAAACCTGGGAAGACATATATAAACTGATACAAAGTGAAGTGATCAGAAGCAAGAGAGCAATTTATACAGTGACAGCAATTTTAAAGATAATCAACTGTGAAAGACTTAGCTATTCTGATCAATATAGCGAACCACTACAATTCCAAAGAACTCATGATGAAAAATGCTGGACCCAGAGTATGGATTGAAGCATACTTTTTCTCTTTCATTCCTTTTCTTTTTTTTCAACATGGCTAATATAGAAATATTTTTGTATGACTTCATATGTATAATGAGTATTGTATTTCTTGCCTTCTCAGTGGGTGGGAAAGGAAATCAAGGGAGAAAATTTGAAACTGAAAATAAAATAAATTGAATTAAAAGCCCCAATACACCAAGGTAGGTCTACCGCAATTATTATCCTAGAGATTGAAATACTTTCCTGTGGTCAAAAAGCTAGTAGGCATGGAGTAGAGTTTCAAACCAAGGTCACTGCTGATGTCCGGGTCTGGTATTCTTTCTACTGTATCCTATTGTTTGTGTATATTTTCCCAGACTAAATACAATGCCTTGCATATAGTAGATCCTTAATAAATGTTTGTTGAAATGAATGAATATGTATTGAACACGTATAGGCTTCTCTGTTTACAGGGTTTTATAATTCTGGATCCAGATAATAGATCAAGGTGAGCCTGGTACTAGTAGTGATTTGTTGAGATTCTAAGGAGAAATTGGAAAAGTTGCTCTTTCTCCTACCCCTGTGTGACTACTTAGCTCATATACTTTCCTCTACCCCCTCTTCCCTTTTTTTCCTTTTCCCTCTCCCTCTTCTCCTGCCTTTTTGCCTCCCTGTCTCCCTATTTCTTCCTTTTCTCCCATTCCTTGCCTCTCTCCACCTCTCTCCTTTCTGGAATCTCCTGGTTACTTGGCCAGTTTTTTCACAAAGCATCACGGTGTAGTGTATAAAGCTTTAGGCTTGAAAGTAGGAGACGTGGGTTTGAATCTTGCATCAAACTTACTAGCTATATGGCCAAATGAGTCATTTAACCTGACAAAACTTCAATATTTTTGTCTGTGAAGTAAGGATATTAATATTTGCACTATCTACCTCATATAGTTGTTATGAGGAAAGTATACGGTGCTATGTAAATGAAGTTGTTTTCATTTTCCCACCAGCTTGCCATATCTCTTTCAAATTTAATTTATTCAAAAATCTATTCATTTGTGTATTATTTTTTCTGTGAGATTCATGTAACTCTGAGAGAGAACATTAGTGTTCTATAATTGTGTTGCTATCTGTGTCTTTTTGCAGCTCAGCATTTCTTTTATGAATTTATATCATGCATGTTTATGATTTTATGAATTTTTCATGTGCATTTAATAATGACATTCTTTAAACATAATGCAAATTACCTGTTTATCCTGCACATTTTTATTATTTTCCTTGTCTGTCATGATCACAACTCTTGCTTTTCTGAATCTCCTAACGCATAGTAAGGGAGAGAGATGTGGGGGGCAGGAAGGAAAAAAGAGACAGACAGACTGACACATAGGCCCTTAATAAAGGTTTGTTGATTTTGTTATTATTTACCTTGTAAATATTCAGCTTTTATTACTCCAAAAGGATTTTGATCTTTCCCTAGCGCTTTAAGGTAATCTTTTGGTAGTTTGATTGGTGTGGCAGGGAGTAAGGATATTAATTAGGAGACTTTCATTATACTGGTATGATTTTATAATTATATTGATAGTTCCCGGGGTGACTTGGTAGCTGGATTGCCAAATGTTCTGTACACTTTATAGTTATTTTGAATGAAATTTCTCTTTCTATTGCTGTTGGGTTCTGAGGGTAATATGAAGAAAGGCTGATGATTTGTGCACCTTGATCTCATGTTCTGCTCCTTTTCTGAAGTTATTGTTTCTTTTAGTTTTTAAGAGAATATGCTAGGGTTCTCTAAGTACTTTATCCCATTATCTGCAAAAAGTGATCATTTTGTTTCCTCTTTGCCTGTATTTATTTTCTCAAATTCTTTTTCTTGTGTTACTGCTATGGGGGTAACATTTCTAGAATCATACCAAAGAATAGTGGGATAATGGATACCCTTGCTTTACTTCAAACTTTACTGTAAAGCATTTCTCTATTATATACAATTCAGACTCTTGGTTTTAGATGTATACAATTTAGCATGTTTGTTTTGTTTCATACTGTTATTCACAGAAATGAGTATCGTATTTTATCAAAAGTTGTTTTGCCATTAATAATCTTTTATGTTTCATAATAATGAACTAAATCTGTATTCCTGGCACAAACCCCACCCTGGGCATAGTATAAAATATTTTGCTGTGTTGCTATATACTCTTTGTGATTTTGTTTAAATTTCTTTGTTTTCATATCCATTATGTATATTGCTGTAAGGCTCTCTCTGTTTAATCTCTTCATCATTAAGGTATCAACATTATATTTGTATTATAGAAAATTTGGAAGGATGCCTTCTTTTCCTAATTTTTTCAGACAGTTTAATATTGGAATTGATTGTTCTTTTAATGTATGATAGAATTCATTTGCAAAAGGGCATATTTTCTTTGGAAATTCATTTATGGATTTTTCAATTTCTTTGCCTATATCAGGTTTTACAAATTTTTTATTTCTTGTTCTGTTAATGTGGGTGTTTTCTATTTCATAAATTTTCATCCATTTGTGTTGTGAGTTTTCTTAGCCTATAATTGGACAAAATAGTTTTAAATAATTTCCTTGATTTCTTCTTCATTTGTAATAAATTTTCCTTTTTTATATTTAATCTTGGCAGTTTTGTTTTCCTTTCTCCTTTTTAAAATGAGACTATAATCTACATCGCAAATGTAAATTTAAGTGCCCCCCCTCATCTCTGGTCTTATTTCGAATTCAGTAGTTTTTTGCTTTCAATTTTATTCATCTCTTCTTGATTTTTCAGAATTTGTTTTGATGTTTAGAGTTTTTTTTTTAATTGTTGTTTTGGTGTGTTGCTTTTTTGGTATTTTTTTAAAAGTTGCATGCCCAATTCATTAATTTGTTTTCCATCTTTTGTTGATGAATGTATTAGTAATATACATTTTACCTTAAACATAACTTTTGCTTCATCCCAAACATTTTGTTAGGTTGTTTCATTGGTGTCATTTTCTTTGATGAAATTATCTATTGTTCCTGTGACTTTTTTGTTGACCTACCAATTCTCAGACATTAACTTATTTAGTCTACAATTAACTTTTAATCCTTGTTTGAAATGCCATTTGTTGAATATAATTTATATTAGTTGTAGTCAATAAAGGATATGTTTACTTTTTTTGGTTTTCTGAATATTTTTTGAGGTTTTTAATGCCTCAGTGAATTTTGTAAAGTTGGCATGCAGATGCTATGCACAGATGAGAATATTTGTACTCCTTTTTTTCCTCCTTCACTAACGATCATTCTAAGTTTTTGAAAATTGCATTCAGATAGTTAACTTTTTGTTATTTATCTTTTTGTCAGATTTGTCTAGGTCTGAAAGTGGTACATTGAGGTCAACAACTATTATAAATTTACTCTCAATTTCTCCTGGTAAATTGATTACATATTCCTTTTCCTCTCAATCTCTTCTTTTTTTTTTTTTTTTGGTTGGGCAATGGGGATTAAGTGACTTGCCCAGGGTCACACAGCTAGTAAGTGTTATGTATCTGAGGCCAGATTTGAACTCAGGTCCTCCTGAATCCAGGGCCAGTGCTCTATCCACTGTGCCACCTAGCTGCCCCACTCAGTCTCTTCTTAACTCTTTGTAGTTTGGCTTCTGACTTTATCAGTCCACCAAAAGTGTTTTCGTTTTGTTATTTGTTATTAATTCATTATTGAAAATCTCTTAATTGCTGTACCTAATAGAATATTCTCAATCCTCATCCTTCTTAACCTATCTGAAGCCTTTGACACTATTGATCACCCCCTTTTCCTTGATATTCTTTTCTCTCTAGGTTTTTGTGACACCACTCTGTCCTGGTTCACCTCCTACCTATCTGACCACTCTTCTCAGTCCCTTTTGTTGTATTTTCATTCAGGTTAGCCATGGCTGTCCCACAGAGTTCTGTCCTGGCCCCTTGTCTATCTCTACACTCCTTCACTTGGAGATTTCATCAGCTCCCTTGGATTTAATTACCACCTCTGTGCTTCTGCTAATCACTTCTCCCTGTCTTGTTTCACCTCTCTGCTGAACTCCAATCTTGCCTCCATCTGCCTTTCAGACATCTTTACCTGGATGTCCAGTAGATAGCTTAAACTCATCAGGTCCAGAACTGAACACATTATCTTTCCTCTCTGTCACTCAAGGTCACAACTTAGGTGTCATCCTCAATTCCTCACTCTTTCTCACTTGTATCTAATCATGTTAAGTCTAGTCGTTTTCAACTTAACATCTGTCATAAATGCCCCTTCTTTCCTCTGACCGCAATGGTGCAGAACCTTATTACTTCACACCTAGACATTTTCAACCACTTACTGACTGGTCTCTGCCTCAAACCTCTCCCTTTTCCAGTCTATTCTCCTCTTAACTGCCAAATTGATATTTCTAAAGCTAGTTCTAGCCATATCACACTCCTGCCCCCATTCAGTAAACTTTTACTTCCAAATCAAATATCAAATCCTCTGTTTGGCTGTTAAAGCTTTTCACAAGCTGATCCCTTCTTGCATTTCTAGTCTTTTTAAACCTTGTACCTTTCCTCACCTATTTTGAATCAAGTGATATTGGCCTCCTTGCTACTTACTCCTTGTGCACAACACTACTGATCACCTAACTCTGCACATTTTCGCTGGCTGTCTCCTATGCCTGGAACACTTTCTTACGTCATCTCCATCTCCTGAATTCCCTGGCTTTCTTCAGGTCTCAGCTAAACTCCCCTGTTATTCAAGAAGTCTTTCCTGATCTTCCTTAGTCTTTGTGCCTTCCTTATGATACTACCCTCACTTTATCCTGAATATATCTTGTTTGTATATTGTCTCCCCCATATGACTGTGAGCTCCCTGAGAGCAGTGAATGCCCTTGTCACTCTCTGTATCTCTAATTTTTGTTTTTGTTTTGTCTGAGATAATAGTCGCTACTTCTGCTTTTTAGAGTTTGGCTGAAACATGTTAGATTTTGTCACATCCTCTTATTTTGATTCTCTGTGAATCTTTATGTTTCAAGTGCATTTTTATAAGCAATTTATTGTTATAGTCTGATTTCCAGTCCATTCTGCTCCCCTTTACCTTTCCATTCATGTTAAAGGTCGTGATTGTAGGTTGGGTATTTTCCATCCTATCCTCTTATTCTCATTCCTTCTCAGTCCCTGAACTGCAAAGAAAAAGAGAGTGGTAAAATAGAATGAATGTGCTAAATATTTGTGATCCATAAATAGCATATTCTCGTTCTTTTCATTGCCCCCTTTTTTAATTCGTTGCCCAATTGCAGATCAACATTATCCTTTTTCCTCTTTTCTTTCTCCCTTTTTTCTTCCATTTATCCTCTACCCTCTGAAGTCGTAGTTAGTTTTGCTCATGACTAATCTCTCCTTAACTCTACTTTCCCTCTTAAATTCCCTATCTTCCTGCCCCTGACTATTTCCTTGTTGAATTTAATGTATTCCTACAGCAAGCTCTTTGTGTTTATGTTCAACCCTTCTTCGTCCATTTCAGATGGATCGAGTCTTGTGACACTCATTTCTCCAAACCTTTTTGTAGCTTTGTCTTGTACACTCAGATTAGGTGAGAAAGTATGCTACCTCTTCCGTAGTGTATTCTTCTTCCCTTTTATTTCCTTTAACATTCACAGCCCATAAGAAGTCCAGTCTCTAGCCTTCTACCTTATTCGTTTCCCTCCATGACCCTCGAAGGCGTTCTTAGGGGACACATTTCTTGTTTTCCTGTGAGAATGTAAATAGTTCATCATCACGTGGTCCAATGTTTTCATGAGAGAGTTCTCCTTAGCTCTTGTTTTTTTCTTCAAGAATACTTGGAAGTAGCCATTTAATAGAGGGCCATTTCCCCCCTGTAGGGTTATTTTTTTTCTTTTTGGATGGGTTATTCTTTGTTTTAATAGTTTGCCTTTTGGAAAATTCTATTCTAACCTCTTCTATACAACTAGGTGGGGCAGTGGATGGAGTGCTAGGCCTGGGGTCAGGAAAACTTATCTTCCTGAATTCAAATCTATCTTAGAAACTTTTTAGCTTTGTGACTCTGGGTAAGTCACTTAACCCTGTTTGTCTCAGTTTCTTCTTCTGTAAAATGAGGTAGAGAAGGAAATGACAAACTGCTTTTCTTTGCCAAGAAAACCCCAAATGGGGTCACGAAGTCAGACATGACTGAAAACTATTGAACAGCAACAGAAAGCTCTTCTACTTACTCTTTTTTGAGGTTGCTGCCGAATCTTGCATGATCTTGACAGTGGCTCCTCAGTACTTGGACTTCTGGTAGGGCTGAGATTTCCTGCCGCTGCTTCCATAACGTACTGAGTACTGTATTCTTCAAAGCCTTCAAGGTCAGCTAGTCAGAGGTCAAAGCAACAGCTGCAGAAAGCAGGTGTTCCTAGCCATCCGTGATCTGAGCTGGAGCCCTGTAGATTCAACTGCAAACCCTTGGTTTTGTCTGACTGAGGCTTCCACTTCAGGCCCATGCTTTTCCAATTGGACCTTTCCCTGGTCCATGAGGTTTATAACTGCAGACTCAAATTTCCCCGTCTTGGTCTCTGACCTACCTGTAAGTAGGCTTCCGTTTGTTGCATTTTGGGGGCCACTTCTTCTGGATGTACCCCTTCCTTAGTGTCCACAGGGTCGGGCTGCTGCTTGTGCAGATCTGACCTGGACAGATAGGCTTTTTGCCTTTTTTCCCTTTGTGTTTCTTCATCACTCCTCATTCCGGGGCAAATAGCTGTGTGTGAGCTCAGCTGTTGTACTGCTACTCACTGGGCTGTTTCGAGTCTGATTCCCTCAACTGAGGTGATACATACTTACTGTCTCTTGTTTCATGTTCATCATCCCTGGCCTGGACAGAGGCCAGTCACTTTACTCCTTTAATCCTCAGTTTCCTCATCTGTAAAATGGGGACAATAACATTTGTACTACCTGCCTCATGGGGCTATGGTGAGATTTTGTAATCTTTCAAGTTCCGTATAAATGTTAGGGCAGCTAGATGGCATGGTGAATGGAGAGTTGGACCTCTAGTCAGGAACACCTGTGTTCTAATCCAGCCTCAGACACTTACTAGCTGTGAGACCCTGGGAAGTCACTTGACCTTTGTTTACCTTAGTTTCCTCATCTGTCAAATGAGCTATAAAGAGAAATGGCAAAATCACTGTAGTATCTCTGCCAAGAAAACCCCACAGGGGGTCACAAAGACTTGGACAAGGCTGAAATGGCTGAACAACAACATAAATAATACAATTATTATTACTGCCTGTGAATTCATCTTTCTGTCCTGTTCGTCTGTATGTCCCCTCTGCCAATGCTGGTCTGCAATTCTGCCAACTGTTCTGCGATTTACAGCCTTGGAGAGTTGCCTATAGTACTGGGAGTTTATATAACTTAGCCAGGGTCACCTAGAGGCAGGGTCTGAACTCAGGCTACCCTGGCCTTTACTACGCCATGTTGTCTTTTCTTGTTTTCTTTGTGTTTTTTTTTAATCTTTAATCTAATTAGCTCTTTTTAAAGCTATGGCTATAATATCAATGATTAACTATCTACTATGTTCCAGGCATCATCTCTTTCAATTGCTGCTTTCTCCAGTCCCTATTGTTTAAGCCTCCATCAGGCTGCTGAGATGAAATGAGATGAGATGAAAATTGCTCATTCTCCAGGGCCTAATGTTTTTGGTTGTTAGCACCTGCTTTTCCTGTAATTTTAATTCTGTGTGGAGAGCAGTTTAAATAAATCAATTCAAGCACTTTGGCTTTTTTTTATTGGATATGTTAAGGAAGAGGGAGGCCCTGTTTTTTTTTTTAATAGAAAATGCTTTTAAATAATTGAAGTGTTTATTTCAATTTTTTTGGTGAACCATATTCCAGAAATTTTTGGAGCTAAATTTAAAGTTCTTAATATAGAGCACAGTGGTTGTATTTTTTCTAAAAATAATATTGCCTGGGGGGATAATGATCATTTTAATGTCAGAAACACACACAATTTCCATTTTCTGTTTGTTTGTTTGTTTGTTTTTTTCTTAGAGCAAATTGGAGCTTTGGCAGATCAGCACATAGTCCATGTTGCTTGTGGCGAGTCGCATAGCTTGGCCCTTAGTGACCAGGGACAGCTTTTTTCTTGGGGTGCAGGTAGTGATGGACAGCTTGGACATACAACTACTGAAGATTCTGTTGCAATACCCAGGTAAAGTTCTCCCCTAAAATATTAAGGATGTCCAGAAATAGTTTTAAATAGCCACACTGTTGCTAGAAAATTTTTAAAGTTTTTTTTCCCATTACCTCTTTTCCTATGCTCAGATAACATCTTACTATGAAACGTTCCAACAAGTCAACCTTTCTTCCTTCCTCCTTCCTCTTTTCTCCTTCCATCTCCTCTTTCCGTTTTCCACCTCCTCCCCCTGCCACCAAAGAAAGAGATTTTTCTTTTTGAAGAGAGGGGAAGAAGAGAGGGTCCCTTGATTCACCTAACTGAGGACCTTGAGACCTATCCTTTTCTCAGCATGTAGCGCCTTATTTTTGATTTGTAAAAAATGGTAAGTTAAATGAGGATTTTGTGTGTAGGGGAAGACATGAGAGATGACTTGGAAAAGATGAAACGGTTAAGAAGGAGTGAATGCTAGAGAAAGGAGAAGTACTGTTTGCATTTTAAATTCAATTTATAGAATTTTAGAAGGGTGATTTTTAAACAATTTATTTTAAAAGCATATACAGTTTTTTTACATGTAAAACTTTGAGTTGGGGCAGCTAACGTGCGCAGTGAGTAGAGCACTGGCCCTGGAGTCAGGAGGACCTGAGGTCAAATCCATCTTAGACACATAACATGCACTAGCTG
Organism: Phascolarctos cinereus; assembly: GCF_003287225.1. Taxonomy (NCBI): domain Eukaryota; kingdom Metazoa; phylum Chordata; class Mammalia; order Diprotodontia; family Phascolarctidae; genus Phascolarctos; species Phascolarctos cinereus. Next base: position 29,621,465 of record NW_027556402.1, read on the forward strand.
TGTGACTCTGGGCAAGTCACTTAACCTCAATTGCCTTGCAAAACCAAACAAAATGAAACAAAACAAACAAGCGAAAAACAACTTCAAGTTCTAGTTTTCGATGAGATCTGTTGTCTGAAAGGTTAGTAAGAAGTGTCCTAGGGATGATTTGAGTCATATTTATGTCACAATTAGAATATTATCCCTAGATAAGGTCATTGGTTAATGGTAGCTACAAAGGGACATTTTTTCCTTTACCATTTGTACTTACCATTTCCCCTTACTATTTCTACTTTCAGCTGCTCAAGGCATGGCAAAGTTGGTAGGGATACATAAAGTGAGTAATGACTTTAAAAGACCTTTTGCCGAGGATTGACACTCACAAGGAATCACTTGTAATAGGGGTCAGGAGTAAAAAGAATGATTTTTTTAAAGTGAGAAAACAGATTTTTGATATTTCTATGCAAATAGTTCCCCCCTGCCAAATCTGACACGCCAGATATTTTTCACCCCCCTAGGATCAGTATCCTTCCAAGTCTTGACTTTGTACCTAATGGAGGTACGTAGTAAGCCATCAACTGTCTTCATTCTCATTGATTTACATGTAATGGGGATGAACAGTCCATCCTTTTTATGTTATACAGATTACAGATGTCATACTTTGATGTCATACAGATTTTAAGATAGATAACAAGTAGTATTTTTTAGGAAACCTAAGCCCCTATCTAAGCATATGACTGATGTCCTTTTTACCATTCCAGCTGTACATTTCATTTAGCTTATAGGATTGTGTGGTATCTGTTATTTTTAAATTGTTTATAGAATAAAATTTATCTCAGTAGTTCACTCATTTGTCCTTAAGTTGCACATAATAAGTGAAATAATGGAATTGAGGTAAAATGGATTTTAATTCAGAATCAGTAGATTCTTTCCCTGGAAAATAACAGCTTGATGAAAGAAACAGTATAGTTGCAACAAATTAGACTGCATAGGTTAAAAGAAAAAATGGTATATTTCAGTACTATATTTTATCTTTTGATTTTAAATTAAAAATTATTTTTATGATGGTTTTATTTAGTTGAGATCCTGATATTAGGGCATATCTGGTAATACTGTAATCCAATTTTGTAAATGAAATCTATATTTTTTGGTTTTAGGTTAATAAAGAAACTGAACCAACAGATGATATTGCAGGTTTCCTGTGGCAACTGGCACTGCATGGCTCTTGCAGCTGGTAGTGTAAAATTAAATGTATAGTAGTTTGACATTGTTTTTTGGGTATTTTCTGTGTATGTGTGTATGGAAAGAATTTCAGCTCTCATTATCCGCCTCCTCCCCCTGCAAAAAAAAAAATAAGAAAGTGACTGAGAACATGTTAATAACTGTGACCCTTATGTCTGTTTTCCCATATCAACAAAAATTTTTTTTGTGAGGATTTATACACTTCTCTAGGGCATCCTTGTTTAAGGGATGAGTGGAAAACAGGCAAACCAAGTGATACCGTACAAGAGACCACATCTTTGCAATCGTATAATTCATTAAGAGGTGCAAAAATGAGTTAACTTTTTAAATTGTGAATTTTTTTAAATTTATGGGATAAAACAAGCATTTCCATAATATGGTACAATAAAAAAAGATAATTGCAATCAAATTTGTAAAACAAGTTAACTCTTCAAAGAGCATTTGATTTGTGCAAGCAGCCATTTGATTTGCAAAATACCAACTGAAAGATTCTTCTTCATTGAAGTGTCTGTCAGGCATGTGTAAAAATTACTCAAGATTCCTTAAAAGATGTAACAGCAGAGATAACTTTGGCTGATTTTCAGATGACTGATGTTGAGCGATGTCAAAAACCAGGAGATATATGCTTACCAAAGGTGTTTGACACTGTTGTGGCAAATGTCCCACATAGTTTAAATGGAAAAGGGTGAGGTCAAACAAATACTTGTTTTCAGATGGCGTTGTGCTTGTTGATTGCATCCAGACTCAGAATATTGCAGAGCTCCCCAAATTAGATTTTGGTCTCAACATTGGTGCTAGAAGAAACAAAGGATAAAAAAGTCTAGCCAGACTATAATGGGCAGTTGGAAGGATGATCTGTAGAACTGATCTGTTAGCACATATCTTGCACAGATGTGAGCTTGAAAAATGGTCCCAAAAGTGAACAGGACCAGGAGATTTGGCTTATTGCCTTTGGTAAATCATGCAGTCCTCTAATGACCCAAAGTTTCTCTCAAGAACACAAAGGTCTAATTTCTAAACAACAACATTATTCCATCCCATCAACAATAATGGATTATTCAAAAATGAGGAAGTGGTCATAGATTTAAAAGGATCAGTCATGGGTGAAGACTGAGGGGCATCTGATAGTCTGCATTAACCATTGGTACTCCTCAGTTTCAAGAGATCTAAGGGAATTTGCCCAATTTGTTGGACAAATTGATGAAATCACAGATCCATTCAGTATTGAAGCATTGAATGTATTTGTGTGTTCCAGCTTATCTTAGTGGAATCTTTGTGAGCATTTGCTAGGATCAGCCTGTCTTTTTGTGGGGTGTTTGGGAATTTCCTCACGTTCTGTTCAGTTAACCTACCATACCTTTCCTTGGTGGGTAAATTATAAAAGAATGTACATTAGAAGTACATTTAACATGTATATCTTAAATTGTCTTTAGGCAGGATTATATTTTTTCTGTTTTATTTCTGTTATTACCACTCTTATCCTAGTTATTATACAATACCATATAGAGCAATAAATAAAACCCTGAATTGTTTGTAATGAAGCTTATACTTACCACCTATTCTGCTAGAGATATCACAGGATGTTAGCAGTCTATACTGAGTTTACTAAATAGCATGTAAAAATAGCCTATATACCATGTGACTTTGTCTCTCCACAAGTTTTAATAGCCTGTGCATGGCAGTAAAACCTTATTCACATCTGTCTTAATCACTGTTGGTCTTTACCAATTGTGATAGGAGCAGTATTCTAACCCCTTTCCCTCCCATTCCATAAGACTAGTTTTCCCTAAAAGGTATTGAGACCATCCTGGAGATTTGGTTGGCTCAGGAGAATAAAGGCTCAGTCTATTCACATCTTCATCACCTGAGTACAAAATACCTACAAAGAGTCCGGGTGCTCTTCCTGATACTTGGCTAGATCATGAAAGTCAGCTCAGGCAAGGGATCTTCCCCCAGCTAAATCAACTTGAGGTGTCTTCCATGCCTATCTTTTCTGAATATACTTCTGCTATGGTTAGGTCAATCTTCTTTTGTTAACTGTTAAACACCTACAAATGTCTCATTTTGTTCCAGTACTGAAAATAAACTACTGGACTGAGTCAGGTCCAGCCCAATAATGAAAATTTTGTTCTCACAATTTTTGTTCCTATGAAGTGTCTCCACTCTGTTCTCTCCTCTTTAGCTGGGGGGATAGAGGTGGAGGGGGGAGGGTTTCCACTTGACTCTTCATCCAAATGGAATTAAAATTCTGCTGTGCTGATGCTAATTTGTACTTTCTTCCAGATGGGCAGTTCTTCACATGGGGACAGAACCGCCATGGGCAGTTGGGCCTGGGAAAAGAATTCCCTTCCCAAGCTAGCCCCCAGAGAGTGAAATCGCTAGAGGGGATCCCTCTGGCTCAGGTTGCTGCAGGAGGGGCACACAGCTTTGCCTTGTCTCTCTCAGGAGCTGTATTTGGGTGGGGAAGGAACAATGCTGGTCAGCTGGGACTCAGTGATGAGACAGGTTTGAAAACTTTTCACCTTTCCTTTAAAAAAAAATAGAAAAGTACATTGCAAAAACCCAAATCATTTTTATTGTGGTATAAAATGGGGTAGTTGTATTTGTATTTAGAATTGGATACTTATGATTAATTAATTTTTGTCTTTACATTCCTATTGTAGATCGACAATCTCCTTGTCATGTGAAACTCTTACGAACTCAAAAAGTTGTTTATATTAGTTGTGGAGAAGAACACACAGCAGTCCTCACCAAGGTAAAGAGGCCCTGAAATGCTATTTGTAGTGCTTTTTCCAGAGACAAATTTGATGGTTTTAGTCCTCACATTCTTATTCTCTCTGCATAGAACTACATTTTCCCCCCAAAGAAATACAAAGAGTGATTTTGTTTCTTCTGGTGTTTTCTTCTTTCCTCTCAGACCCTTGTAATCTTGTAAATTCCTTGTGTAACACTAGAAATTCCAATTTAGCATATACATTCAAATGTATACAAAAATACACTTCTTTTTGTGATTTTTATACAAATGTTTTTATTTCAAAAATATTAGCAAAATTGTGTTTATGGGAGCTAGCATGGAGGATGTTTAGAGCAGGTGCGGGGAACCTTCAGCCTCAAGGTCACATGTGGCTCTGTGGATCCTCAACAGTGGCCCTTTGAATCCAAGTTTCATAGAAGAAATCCTTTTATTAAGGTTTGTGAAGTTTGGATTCAGGGCTGCACTTGAGGACCTAGAGAGCCACATGTGGCCTCAGGGCTGCAGGTTCCCCCTCTACCTCTGGTTTAGATCATTATCTTCAGAGCCAAAAAGACCTGTGTTCAATTTCTGCCTCTAACATATGTGTCCCTGGGCAAGTCACTTAACTTCCTGGAGCTCATAGCAGCTGTTTGAAACTATAAATGGCAGAGAAGGTGCTAATTTGCATTGGTACAGGGAGTTTCTGCACGAGGCATTCCCTAAATTAGGGAAATCACAGGTTATGAAAAATTTATTTAAAAAATCATTGCTGATTTTCTTGCTACTAAATGTAGTTTACTCTTGAGGCGGGGTGATAATTTATCTGCAAAGATCGTGTGCATTTTACTATACATTGTTTACGCTCTTAGACTGAGCTCCTTGAGAACAGGAACTATTTTTGCCATTCTTCATATCCTCAGCATTATACACATAGTAGGCACTTAAATAATACTTAGTAACTGTTAGAATGGGCTTTCAGAACCTCTTCTCTTATAGCACGATTACAGTTATGACCCATCCCACACAGGAAGTGTAAGCCTGTCCATTTGTGTGATATCTGACCTAAACCCTGTCTCTCTCTGGGCTGGTTCACTCATCCCAACCTGTCCTCACCCTGGCAGGTCTGGGCTTTTTTCCCAGAGTGGGGAGGGAGGTGTTGCTATGGCATCAACTATAAGGCTACAACTCGCTGTTTTCTCTCAGGAGACTGGGAGGTAGAAAGGGGAGGAAGAGGGGAGAAGTAATCTTAGTGTGTGTTGAGGGGGGGAGGCAATACACTCATAGTACTCACCCTGAAGCCCCTGAGCCCCCACTAGTATATCTTCTATTTATACAATAATGAGTAACTGTGACTGATTAACTTTTAAACATAGAACATTCACTAAATAATAATTACAAGTAATTTACTAAATGACAAAAACAAATGATAAATGAAAATGATAAATTACAGTTTATGCTCACTGGAGGACAAAAGCAAGAATAATTATGACTTATATTTAGTAGAAGACAAAAACAGCAATAATCATCATGACCTTTTCTTAATAAGAAGGCAAAAGCAAGAATAATGAAGAACATCACAGTCTACTGGTAAATCTGGGTCACACTCTCCTACCAATACACACTGTATTTGTAAAGGAAAATGGGTGCACCTTTATGGAAACCTCGTAAGGAGGCACATGAGTGGGCAAACCTGTGTACCTGTAACAATGAACAGCTCTGGATTGTAAGCCTTGTTGTTTCTTAGTCCTTCTAGGAAGAGTTTGCACCACATGAATGGCTGGCTTTCTTGACAGGAAAAGCTGTTCTTGAGCTAGTGAAGCAGTGACAAGTTCTTTTAGCTCATTGCCATTCTTAACAGCATCCTGAGAAAGTGTTATGCTAAACAGCCGCGTGTGCTTCTTCAATGATAGGCAGGTCCTTTAAGGCAGAGGACTGCAAAGCTCCTCACTTTGGCTGTCTGGCCAGCATAGCCCAGTCAAATCTTGACCCTGTAAGACTTTTTCTCCTGTCACCTTTTCACAAAGCAAAGCCTCATTTCCAAAAAGCACTACTCGCAGCAAAATAGACTGCAAAGTCCATCTTTCACCCTCTATTTCTCTATCTCAAACAATCGAGGACAGTAGGAAGCAACCATTCACCCCCACCCCCTTCAGGTTGTAGATGGGATTAGAAAGCAATAAACTAGTCAGCTCTGTGTACACCATCAGGATTCAGTTCTCCTTCCCTATGTGTAGCATTTAAAGAGCGTCCTTGGCTAACTCCTCAGCCTTTCTCTATCCAGTCAGCAAAACGGTTCTTCTTTCTCAGTCAGTAGGTCCTGAGTGAAGCAGCCGCAGGGAGTAATCCATCCTAGCTTGAAGCACTTTTTCTCACTGCCTTCGCTGACTTCTGTTCTGGCTTCTTGTGTCTGCTCTTGGGATTCAGCTTACACTTCTGCTTCTTCTGTGTGTCTCTTCCTATGGCTTCTCTCTCCTTCTCTCTTTAGTCTCTAGTGCCTTCTCATAAACAGTGACCCATTCTGACTTATGATGTGAAACTCAACAGTTTAACCTTTTTGTCAGGTATAAACTTTGAATACTTACATAATCTTCCTGTTGTCTTCAGTACAAATATATTTATATAATATTATAAATATATTGCTGATAAATATATCATTTTGTCTTCAGTAGATATATGTAATATTATAAGTACATATTAATTATAAGCATGTAATTATATTACATAATCTTCCTATTGTCTTAAGTACATCTACTTATATGTAATATTATAAATATATAATTATATTGAATAATCTTCCTACTGTCTTCAATATATATTTATATGTAATATTATAAGTATCTATTAATTATAAATCTATAATTATATTACATAATCTTCCTACTGTCTTTAGTTTATATACACGCATATATTTGATATAGATGTGATATATAGTTAATATATAATTTATATGTACTCTTATATTTAATTTTTTAGTGATAATGTTTAAAACTCTAAAAATAGTCACGTGCAAATGAGCTGATGGACCATCATGCTCTGGGTTATTCTGGGTAAAATTCAAATGGGGATAGAATTTCTACCTAGCCTGTTCTTTTGTGAGTGCTGAATTTAGCACAGTGCTGGAGAAGAGACTGTTCAAATTGAGAAGTACATTTGTGTGAAATGATGTGATGTTTGTTTCTGTCAGAGCGGAGGAGTGTTCACTTTTGGCGCTGGCTCCTTTGGACAGCTTGGACATGACTCCATGAATGATGAGGTTAATCCAAGAAGGGTTCTAGAGTTAATGGGCAGTGAAGTGACTCAGATTGCTTGTGGCAGGTGAGTGATGGCGTGGGTTTTTTATTTTTTAAACAACATTAGAAGAGCAGCTTGTCTTGGTAGTAATAAGGAGAGAGATTATCCATAAGCCAAGTTATTAACTATATTGTTATCATTGAAATATTAATTTATGTAGGGCATTAGGACCAATTTAGGACCAGGTGTTTCACATGAGGGTAGGCTTGTCAAAAATATAGCAGGTGGGGATTTGGGCAGGCAGAGATCCCATGAAGATGCCGAGCTTTGGGATTCAGCAGGTGAGAAAATACAAAGCTTACTTGGAAATTCTGCCTGGGCTTGAGTTTGCTGCCTGTTTTCCTTTCCATGCTCTTCCCTTTTTATCCCAAGCCAGCATTGAAAGGCGAGGCAGCTGCAAAATGTTAAGCAGAAGTTGGGTGCTGGTGTATTTTTGTACGTTCTGAGCATCTCTGTGCACGCTCACGTTAACTTGAAAGGATGCTTTCTTGTGTTCCTCCTAGACAGCACACTCTAGCCTTTGTGCCTTCCTCGGGGCTCATCTATGCATTTGGCTGTGGAGCGAGAGGCCAGTTAGGAACTGGACACACGTGTAATGTTCAATGCCCATCTCCTGTAAAGGGTCATTGGGCTGCTCACAATGGCCAACTTTCATCTAGATCTGGTAAGTGTTTCTGCTGAAATTAAATAATTTTAAAAAGCGTGAAATTAATTTTACACACCCACACACGTGTTGTTTATCTTTATCTTGAAGAGCTTCTGAAGGAAGGAATTTATGACAGAACTCCATGTGTGTTCTGGTGTATGTAAACATTTTTTATGTAAATTACATGTTTATAATAAATATTTATCTAGTATTTACTATGTGCAAATATTGTGCTTGACATTGTGAAGAATACAAGGAAATGTGAAATACAGTCCTGCCCCTCAAATTTTGACTGAATCCAACAAATGTTAATTGCCTGCTATTTTCAAGACAGGAGGCACCTAAGTGGCTCAGTAGATAGAAAACCTGAGTTCAGATGTAGCCTCAGACACTTATTAGCTGTGTGACCCTGGGCAAGTCACTTAACCTCTGTTTGCCTTAATCCATTGGAGAAGGAAATGGCAAACCGCTCCAGGATCTTTGCCAAGAAAACCCATGGTCAGTATGATCCATGGGATCTTGGAGAGCTGCACGTGACTAAGCAATTGAACGACAATGATGTTCGAGAAAATACTGTGCCAGGTATTGGGGATACAGAAATGAAAGATAATGCAGTCCTTCCCTTCCTGGGGCTTGTTTCCTATGGGAAAAGAGTGGCATGTACATAGATAATGAAAGGCTGGATGGTGCAAGGGTGAAAGAACGGGATTTGAGTCACAGGATCAGGACTTAAGTCTTTTCTCTGTCACTTGCTATCTGTGTAACTTTTGGCAAATCATTTCATCTCTCTGGGCCTTAGTTTCTTAGTCTATGAAATTAAATGGTTGGAGTAGATGACCTCTTTGGTCCCTCCTCATTTTAGATCTTGGATCCTACGATAAGTACAATGCAACATAGAATGTCATTGGGAAAGCTGAGAGATTCGCACAAAATACCTTAAGGGAATTTTGAGGAGGTAAAGAAAGCTTTCAGCTGTAAGGATCAGGAACTGACCTTCATGACCTGAGCCTTGAAGGAAGAGTTTTGCCGGGCAGAGATAGGCAAAGATTGCATTCAAGAGCTGGGGACAGCCTGTGTGCGTCCCTTGAGGCAGAAGGTGCCATATTGAACTTGAGCAGAACTAGTTGTTAGTTTGGTTAGAACATAAAGTGTATGAAGAGGAATCATATGAAATTGGGCCAGATTTCAGAGGGCTTCAGTGCCCAGTGTCTGTGCAGCTGTGTGGACAGATCGAAGAGGGAGGGGACCAGTCAGGAAGCTGTGGTAGTAATGCATGTGAGAAGTGATGAAAAAATAGAGTGGTGGTGGTGTGGGTGAAGAGAAGGGAATGGATCCTGTGCAGGGGGTGTCAAAGGCCTGCAGAAAGGTCAGAGAGAATCAACACAGAGAAAAGGTCATCAGAGAGTTTAGCTTAACATCTAATTTTCTCTTTGGTATCTTTTTTTAATTTTGCTTTGATTTAAAAACATAATGTGATCATAACTACATATTGGATAGACATACTTTTGAGCCTGTCCATTAGTGTGTACGTCTGGCACAGCTGGCAGAATTGGGCAGTGAGTTGGGCTCACAACTGAACAGGGAGAGGAGAACCAGCTAGATTGCCTTCATAAAGTTGCAAAGCTTCTTCCAGAAACAAAAAACCCATCTTTCTAATACCAGTATCCTACTGGTGTTGTATGACCATGAGACATGGAACACAGCAGCCTCTAAATAATTAGAAATGAATTTCCCATGGAGGTCAGTGGTTCATGGCAGTAAGTGTGAGTAGTCTGTGACATATAAGCAAAGAGGAACTTGAAAGAACAGGAGTAAAGATGTTATGAGGGAAAATTTATTGTAGGAAGATGGGCTGGTCATGTGTTAAGAATGAAGGCTGACATTTGTTCAGCCTTTCCCAGCATCTGGAAAAAGCAAGGAAAGGCTCCACCAGTGTGTTCAGTTGAACCCTTGCGGTAAATTTCTAGGAGGAAATGGCTGAGTCACATGAGCTGGGCAGGTATGAATGGGTTGTGATCTGCATTACTTGTGGGGGGAGGGGGGGAATCTTCCAAAACAGTGAGATCACAGATCCATTTAAGAGTAAGTAATTCTGTGCAAGTATTTTCTATTATCTTGCAAGAGGTAAATGGTACAATGTCCACTTAAAGGAAAGAAATACTTAAAAAAACAAAAATATAGAAGAGTTAGAAAATAATGTAAAAGCAGATTTAGGAATAGTTTCCTATCTTCCCTTCCTGCCGGAATGTTCTCTCATTGTAGGACCTTACTTAGAGAACTAGACTTTTACGATATGAACACTAGTGATTTTAAAATGCAGTATTGCAAAATGATGGCGTAAGTGATCATGATTTACTGGTATCATCAGTTTAAGATGTTTGACTGTAACTTAAAGGGTGCTATTAAGTCTAACTTGGATATTCTGTGACAGAAAGCTCCAGGGACCATGCTGCCCTTGTATGTTGCATACTCTTGCCCTCCTGATGATACTATATATCATTTCCTGTGTGGAGATGTCCCTGTGAGTTGCCTGTGTGCTCTTGGGAGGGATTACTTTAGAATCCAGGTTAGGGTTAAGTACAGAATTAGGATTAGTAGAACAGTTCTGATGAGGTTGTAGGTAGAGGTGTTTGGAATAGATTTAGTTTGTAATAAGTATCTGAACCTAGTACATGCTCAAAAATATATTGAGTATGAGTGGAAAGAGCCATGTGCCACAGTCAGAAGATTGGTGTAGTTCTGACTCTTCCACAAACTTCTTTGTGACATTAATCCTTTCTGGACTGAAGCCTTCCCCACTGTAAAATGAGGGAGTTGAACTACATGATTTTCAAGGACCCTTCTAAGTTCTAAAATTCTAGAATTAAGGTTTGGTTTCTTCAGAGTAAGACACTCAGGACGCTCATTTTTTTTGGAGTAAATACTCAGTTAATTTTGAATTAATGCTGTCGACTCCAAAGGAGAAATAAAAGTTGGGTTTTTACTGATTTTAGAGCTTTATGTTAAAAGGCAAATTGTGGAAAGTCTTCAGATATTGAAAGAGGTGATGTGTTTGCTATTTCTTTAACAGATTCCTTTAAATATCACATTGTTAAACATATCTTCTCAGGAGGAGACCAAACTTTTGTACTTTGCTCCAAATACGAGGTAAATTTTTTATTGACTACTATCATTTGGGGGAGGGATTAGTAGTATGGTTATTTTATGAGCTGATATTTCTTTCATATGCATATGATTCCATAAGCAAATGATGTTACTTTTTGTATCTAATAGTAATAAGTTAGTCTTAAGACTAACTTATCCCATTAGAACAAACACATATAAGAAAAGTATCACTGACTTCCTAAGTTAAATTTTGAGTAAGGAATTTTTTTTCCATTATTTCAGTTATTAATTGCCAGAAAAATACTTTGGCATTGTCTGAGTTCTGCCTTTCCCCTTTCTGGTTAAGTAATTTGAAATGCTACATAGATGCAAATTTATATTGTTTCTTATTTAACGTGGATTAGTATAGTTATTATTTTGTGACATCTATAGATTTCAGAGAGAGGCCTGGCAGAGAGGCACAGATGGGTAGAAGCTACAGACTGAGTAACTGCCAGTACCCAGCCTTCTTGGATAATTTGGAACCTCTGCTGCTCTCCCTGTCATAAGCCTAGTTTCATTGCAATCAGGTTCCATTAAGAAATAATACAGAAAGAAATGAAATCCCTACAGGCTAAAAAAAAAATCACCATTTTTTTCTCTAAGGAAAACTTTATTCAGTCACCAAAGATCCTGGCCAGAACAATGTGAACCAATGTGAACCATTCTGTTCCTGAGATTCAAGTATGTAGAACATAAGCTTGATGTTTATATTCCTCTTATAAACATTCCATTTAGTGTATGTACACATAATCTGTTCTCTACAGTGATTAATCACCATTAATTGAAATTAATAATGATGAATTTCAAGTGTGACTTGAAAATGACAGAGTTGAGAAAATAGATGAGTGTTATAGAAAAAATGTAGGCTCAAGTACACATAACAAGAATGGTGAACGTTAGGCGACACAGGTTGAATCTGATGAAGAGGAACAGCATGTTAATAAGAAGGAAAAAGGTGCCCTGTGTTAGGAAGGTCAGCTTCCTTTTCTTTTGAAAGGAAATTTTAGCAACACTTTGGAAATGTTAATACAGATGTTCACCTAGACACTCTCGTATACTGTTTTGATCACTGAGTCTATGTTTAGCTTTGTAATTAATCGAGAAGTTTACATTCTATTGGAGAATAATTTTTCTTATGCTTGGTACAAACTATAATAAAAAAAGAAATATTAACTTGTCAATAATGCTTATGCTTTAGGTAGGTTTCCGCTGAGTTTTGCTTTCTTGGTGCTCCACCTTTTTTGTGGGTGCTAAACATAATTGCTCTTTCCTCTCCTTTCTTCGTCCCTTCCTGTTGACCCCTCACAATTCAGCATTAGGAAGTATTTGTCATAGATCACTCTGCTGGACATTTGTCTGAAGCTTTCCTTTACTTCTCTGATGTTTGACCTGTCCCCTTCTCGTTGTGTACATGTCTTAGTACACGTCTTAGGCTGTTAGGCTGTAAGATCCTTCAAGTCAGGTCTTTGTTGCTTTTCATCTTTATAACTGCAGCACCTAGTATGGTGCCTTATATGTAGTGGGAGTGTAATAAATGTTTGTTGAATTAGACTGGGGGAGATAGAAAATTTAGCTATGATAACACCTTGTCTTGATGGGTTTTAGTCTGGTAAACCTAGTCACAATTTCCCTTGAAGATGGAGAGGGCAGGGAAGTGTATATAGTTTGTAACATAGAGAAAGGTTTGTTTAGGTCAAGTAATTGATTCTTCCCTACCCCTTCCTTCAGGTCCCTACTTAGAGAATTACCAAGTGTTAGAGTTAGAAGGCACCAGAGAGATTCTTTTATGCAAATTCCTCATTCGCCAGAAAGGCGAAGTGACTTAGCCTTCCAGTCAGTCACGAAGAGTTGACTTGCCACATGGCCCAGGCCCTCTGGTGCAATGAAACACTCTGCTTTCAATGAGCTTGGATTCTGTTGGGGGAGGCTTTTCAGTACAGAGGAGTCACAGCACTACGGATGATTGGAAAAGACCTCATCTAGGCTATGGTGGAAGGGAGGGAGGAGAGTTGAGGGGTTTGAGAATCCCCAGAAGAAAGGACAGCCTAGGAGGAGGGAAGGTGGAAATCACAAAACTAGTAAGGGGCAGAGTTAAGATTTCCATCCAAATCTTCTGACTAAATATAGTATACTTCCTACTATACACACAAATTAAAGTGATACACAATTGCTATCATATTTTCCCTAGTACAAACCATTGTTGTTGGCCTTTATGCTGTATCAGTTGCAATAAGTACTAATGTGGTCCTGGGTTTGTTTCATTTAAAGGCATTTGGCATTTGGATGTAAAGTGAAAGATGAGGACATCTGGTTGTGACTATGTTTACATTTAGGGCCTACATCTTTCTTCTGTTAGATAGCATTTTAAAATCGTGTGTTGAATGGCAGATGTGAGCAGGGTTTCTGTAGAGGCAGTATAGATAGTGCAGTCTTGTATTGGTTTTAATCTTATCATCTATGTATGTATGTAAATACACTTTCGGTTATTCATTTCTTATATGTAATTAATTGTGACAGGTTTTGTGTTCTCAACTAGAAACTCCCTGACCATTTCAGTAAAATAGTTTACCATGTAACAGATGATAGGAAAGCTAAGTAGTTTCTTATTAATTTAGGTTAGGAAAGTTAGGTAAGACTTTTTTTTTTTGCCATATGGTGGTAAGCATTCTATTCTCAACAGTGGGAAATGAGAAAAGTGAGAAATTCGACTTCAGATATACTTGTATGTATCTATTACAAAAGCAACATTGACTGTCTGTATGAATTGATAGTAGAAGAATACTTTAATGTTCCTTTTTTCCCCCTTCCATTTTACTTGGGTCATACCTTCTCTAAAATCTAATTCCATTGCAGTGTTATGATATGGAAATGACCTTGAATTCTCAAAGGCCCATGAGTTCTAGCAGGTCCTACCCATTTGGAAAGGTCTTGAGGATAGGCCTACTGTGAAATGACTGTATGTCTATGGTTATGCCTGGCTAAATGAAGAGAAGCTTAAAGGGAAAAGGACCCACATGTACAAAAATATTTATAGCAGCTCTTTTTGTGGTGGCTAAGAATTGGAAATTGAGGGGATGTCCATCAATTGGGGAATGGCTAAACAAGCTGTGGTATATGATGTAATGGAATGTTATTGTGCTATAAGAAATAATTTTTTTCTGAAATCTGGAGAGACTTACATGAACTGATGTATAGCGAAGTGAACAGAATCAGGACAATGTTGTACATAGTAATAGCAGTATCGTTTGATGAAGAACTGAATGACTTAGCTATTCTCAGTAATACAGTGATCCAAAACAATCCCAAAGGATCAATGATGAAGAGTGCTATCTGCCTCCAGAGAAAGAACTAATATTGTTTCAGTACGGACTGAAGAATGCTATTTTTCACTTTCTTTCATTTTTTATTTTGTTTGAGTCTTCTTGTACAAAATAACTAATATCGAAATGTTTTACATAATTGCACACATATAACCTATATCTGCTTGCTGTCTCAGGGATGGGGGAGGGGAGGGAAGAAGAGAGGGATAGAATTTGGAACTCAAGACTTTAAATAAAAATATTTAAAAATTGAAAAAAGCGTAGAGGCTTATCAGCAAGTTGGCTTTGAAGTGATGAACTTTCAGCCATAGCAACTCAGAAAGCTGTGGAGGGAGTGCCTAGGCCAGTGAAATCTCTTACATTGACTAGGTGGTGTTTCACATTTTGCTTACAGAGGTATGGACCATGTAGTTAAAATTCAATAAAATTGTATGCATGACGTTGTGTTTAAGGTGTTGGGAATGCAAGAAGCTTGAAATCTAATAGCAAGAATAAGACATGCACACAAATAGATGTAATAGAAAACATAATGGGAGAAGTACAAAGGAGAGATCAAGGGAAAGCCTTGTGAGAAATTGGAGATTGGGGAAAAAATCACCTCAATTAGGATAACCAGGGAAATCTTCAAATAAGTGTTGTCTCTCGAATTGAGTCTTAAATAAAGGGAGACATTTCAGAAAGCACAGATCTGGGGAAGATCTGTTCCAGCTATAATGGGGTATGAGCAAAGGAATAGAGATGGCAGAAAGCAGAACAAGGATGGAGATTGAGTAGTCTGGTTTGGCTGGAAAGAAGAATACATAAAATGAGAGTGTAGTGAAATGGAACAGGGGGAGTAAGCAAGGCAAAGAACAAGATTGTTGAAGACTTTAAATATCAAGGTAAGAAGTTACATGCTAGGGAGTGGGGAGCAGTGGAATTTTTGAACAGCGAGACAATGCATTGGAAAAAGTCCTCAGCAAATGGCGTGAGAGATGGGTTGGAGAAGGGGCAGCCTAGACATAGGAAAACGTGTTTGGAGGCTGCTGTAATAGTTCAGGAAAGAGATGAAGACAACTTGACCTGGGGTGGTTGATTGGGAATGGACTGGTGGGGACAAATGCAAGAGATAGTGTACTGGTTGAATTAACAGGGCTTTGTAACTCATTAGTTATGGGAGCTAAGAGTCAAAGAGGAGTCTACAAAATCCTACTGAGAAACAAAAAACCACAAAAGACTAATTTGAGATGTTTTGTTAGGATAGTGGTATCTCAGCTTGCAATAGAGAATCCCTTGGAGAGAGACAGGCTTTGGGGGGAAGGTGATGAGTTCAGTTTGGGATGTTTTTGAAGAGGCAACACAAGTAAATGTATCTGTCAGGTTTTTGGAAATAGGTGTCAGTGGCTATAAGGTGAAGCAGGGTTAGACTTAAAGATTTAGAAAATATACGTATAGATGTGGGCATGTTTGAGATAGTCAAGAAAGAAGAAGGTGGCCCTGGGGTACATTCATATTTAAGCAATGTAGGAGAAGGGTGAACAGTCAGAGAGACAGTGTCCCCTGGTTGACGGTGTCCAAAGCCAGCGTTGGCTGAATGTCCAAAGATGCAGAGAAGTCAAGGAGTTTGAGGTTTGCTGGACAAGGAAGAGACAAATAATCTAGGGAATGATCTTCCTTTTGACTTTTATTAATTTCCCTGAATAGGGAAAACATAACATCTGGCATTGTTTGGTATTTTGAAGGATATTACTCATGTACTCTCTGTGTCCCCTTCTCCCTTGCTGGACCCCGTTTTGTGTAGCAAACTCAGCACGGAATGGTTGAGATTAAGGGTTTGTATCCATGGAATGCACAAGGTTTCTTTCTTAATATGTAGTAACTTCTTTATTTTGGTGGAAGGAGGTACAATGACGATTAATGAAACAGTCAGGGATGTAAAGGAGAATCCCTGATTGTGTCAGTAAAGCAAAGGGGATGGAAAGATGTGAGTGTGCTAAATGCAAATGACAGAAGAAAAAGGGGGAAAGAAAGAGAATGCAAAAACATAATATGTCATTTCTTGTTATCTTATATGTATTACAGAATTCCTCGCCTGCAGATGACTTCAGGATATGAATCAAGCACAATATACCAGTTTAATAAATGATGAAACTATAGCTATTTGGAGACAAAAACTGTCAGAGCATAGCAACTCCAGTTCAATCAAGTACATGTTTCTATCTTTTCATTCCTTTTTCAAAGCATGATTGTTATTTCCTTATTCAGTATTTATTTCAAGGTGACAGGAATGAGGAAATCTTACCTTTTGAGGAATGGTTTTTTGCACTAATTTATTACCGAAATAGAAAGAATATTCTGGAGTCTTCCCCCTAAGTCATTTAATATTATTCAGTGCTGTCTGTCACCCATTCACTACTTGGTTGGCCCAACTACTTTTCACATGCTTCCCTTTATAATTACTTCTACTCCACAATTGCTAATGTGTTATACCAATTTATACCCACTGTATGTTTCTTCAGTGCCCTTTAGATCATAAGAAATTTTTGTTCTTTACATTTTGTGGTGTTCCATGATTCATGGTCATATAGCATCACCAAAATATCATCAGAATATTTATCTGTAAATTTTATGAATCTTCAAGTAGGTGAATGAAAACTTAAGTTGCTAATAGGAAAAATATGAACTAAGTGTCTATTACTGATAATTCATGTTCACAGAGTAGTTACAGTAACTAACACCTTTTGCGTTTTTTCACTTCAAGCAGTGGTGTTCTGCAGATATTGTCCTCAGCTGCCTGCTGGAATGGAAGTTTCCTTGAAAAAAAGTAAGATTTTTAGAGATTTGAAAAATGTATGTGAAGCAGATAGTCCAGAAAAGGAATTAAGGTTAATTTATGGTGGGATTTAATGCTAAGTCAATAGAGAAGGGGATGATCTTGCACTACAGTTGGTCTGCCCAATAATGGAGCAGGACTGATTGAAGAAGAGCTGGCAGATACTGAGGGCTGCCTAATAGAATGACTTTTTAAAACTGTTAGTATGTGAGAACATCATAATTAGAGGTGAGTTCTTTTTTTTAGAACATTCTTAATTTAAAAAAACACATCAGAGAGAAATAACTATATGAAAAATATACAAATGTTTTCATTTCTTTCGACATTAATATTGATAGAATCACAGAATCTCCTAAGGGACCTCAGACCATCTAGCTCAATACACATCTGAACAAAAATCCCATCCATATCCTACTTAACTAGCAATCATGTCACCTTTGCTAAAGATGAGGGAAGATCTACTACCTTAAGAAGAACTCCCTTCTGCTTTTGGGTGGCTTTGATCCTTAGGGAGTTTTTCCTTATATCAAACTTAAATTTGCATCTTTTTGACTTCTAAGCCATTATTCTGCCTTCTAGGTGAAACAGAGCATGTATAAACCCTTTTCTAACATTTGAAGACAGATATTTCTTCCCCAAGTTCTATCTTCTCTGGGAGAAGTGTCCTCAGTTCATTTCTTATATCCTTAAATATGAGATCTTCACTGTTTTGATTGTTCGTTTTTGGATACTATCTAGCTTATCGGTGTCCTACAAATCTAGTGTTTTTTCCACAGTACCACATTTCCTTCTTTGCCTAACAGTCTGAAAATTAGAAACGTTTTACTTGTTAAAAATTAAAAGTATTCAAAAACAACTTAGTGTACTCTGGTTTAAAGCCACACAATGAGTTGATTAGCTTCATTATAGTAATCTAGTTTGGGGAATGGTTTACACAAACAGTTGATCCAATTTGACAAGCTGATAAGCAAAATAATGAGATTGGATCAGCCATTTTGACAATCATTGCTTAACTTGATAGAATCATCTTGCTCCATACATCTAAGCTTGTGTTAGATTTTTTATGGGGTCATTGTGTATTTGGGTTTTTGTTTTATTTTTAAGTTATGGAATAAAACAAGTAAAAAAAGATGATTGTACATAAAACTGCAAATTTATTACACACAACTTGCCATTCCTTTCAAATATACAACAAAATTATCATCTAAATTTTTTCCTTCCCTCCCCTGGCAGTGGCTGCCATTAGACACAAATATGAGTGTGTGTGTGTGTGTGTGTGTGTGTGTGTGTATACATATGTGTGTATGTGTGTATATATGTATATATGTATGTATACACATATGTAAATTATTCGTATTTCTATTTATCAGTTCTTTCTCTGGATGCAGATAGCCTGTTTCTTTGTATGTCCTTTAGAATTAATTTGGATATTTATATATTTGTAATAGATAAAATAACTTATTCATTCAAAGTGATGATTATATATTTGTAACTATATCCCTGGCTGTAGGATAGTATTATTTCATACATGGAGTTCTGAATTCATCTAAGTATTACCTATAGAAGATGTTGCTCTTGACACAGAGATTTCACCAAACTTAGGGTCATTTGCAAAGTTGGCTCCAGTCTGACACCTTCAAAATATCACTTACCATGCTCCTTCAGTTGTCAGTGATCCATTGATAACAGCTGCTGTTAACAGTGAAACTAAGTGTGGAGTCAGAAAGACCTGAGTTCAAATCCAGCCTTAAGCACTTACTATCTGTGTGACCCTGGACAAGTCACATAAACTGTCTGCCTCAGTTTCCTCATCTGTAAGATGGAGATAAAAATAGCACCCATCTCTCAGGGCTGAGGAGAGGATCAAATGGATTGAGACTTGTAAAGAGTTTAGCTCAATGCCTGGCATGTAGTAAGTACTATATAAATCTTAATTATTATTATAAATGTTACCTATCATTAGCTATTTTATATGTGTGTGTATATATGTATATATACACATACATACATATATACTGCATGAATTAAATTATACATATATATATACACCTATATCTATCTACACATATATGCCTATATAGAACTGTGTATGTACCACACCTACACACACACACACACACACACACACACACACACACACACACACACATACACACATGTATACATACACCACTGTGAATGTTTTGAAAGTTTACTAAAGATGACGTAATGAAGCTACTGGAAAAGGATAACTTGAGAAGTTAAAAGTTGCCCAGCTTCACTGACTTGTGCCTGTTTAAATTTTTCTTGCTGTGAATTGACTGTAGTAAAGCACTAATCTAAAGCTAGTTTGTTCTTTTTGTCTTTCTCAATCTTCTATGAGAGTGAAGTAAGTAATGTGATAGTTCATCCCTTCGCTGATGCTGGAAATTAATTTTAGTGTAAACAAATTCTCAGATTCTACTGTTGTAGAACAGTGGTCCTAAAACACATTGGTTCATGAAACAAATCGGTTCATGAGATTTCACAGAGCATTTATGCAATTGACTCTTGCTCCAGTGAAACTCCTCTGTGGACCAGGACTTTTTATTCAGTTCCACTCTTGGCTCTCTGGCTGACATTGTACCCTACAAAGTAGGTAGATGGCACAGTAGAGATAGCACCAAGCCTAGAATCAGGAAGATTCGGGTTTAAATGTGGCTACCCACATTTACTAGCTGTGTGACGCTCATTTTCCTCAACTGTAAAATGAGAATACTAATGGCACTTACCTCCCAGGGTTATTGTGAGGATCCAGTGAGATAATCTTTGTAAAGTGCTTAGCACAACTCTTGACATGTAGTGAGCGCTATATAAATGCTCATCCCCTTTCTCCCTCCCCCATCTGTAGTATGGGTTAAGGTCAGATTGGGGTTGTTAGATTAAAAATAGGAGAGAGGAGTGGTAGCAGAGTCTGCCTGGTGCTCTTTAACTGTTGGTAAGCGTCTAGCGGTAAGTGAACACGGAGTAAACAACCTCTTCAGTTCTTTTCCTCCTCAAAGCCTTTCTTGATCTCCCATGTTGGTGCTGACATTCACCCTTGGGTCCTAAATAGTACTTTGTTTTGTGACTCTTATGCACTTAACATGGAGGGTTTTATTAATTATAGAACTCTCTGTTGTCTTACCCTTCCATTAGAATCACCCCATAAGACAGCAAGGACAAGGGTTTTGTTTAATTTAGGTTTTGTTGTTCCCCTTTGCCTAGTACAGAGCTAAACATGCAGCAGGCATTCATTGATTATCTGTTGAGCAATGAAGGGAAATTTTATGTAGACATAAGCATATTGTAGCCTTTGGATTTTGGAAGAATGCTCTAGCCATCTGGAGGACCTCTGTGTCTCTGGCAAAAAAATATGTTAATATTGCAACATTCCTAACACCATTCAGAGTGTTTGTTTTTGGCCCTTTTCAGCATATTGTTTTCTTTCTTATATGTACATTTCTGTGTGTTCTTTTTGGTTCATTTTAGAATTGATGAGCATTTTAAAACTAGTCCCAAAATTCCAGGGATTGACCTGAATTCTACCAGAGTGTTGTTTGAGAAGCTAATGAACTCTCAGCACTCGATGCTTCTAGAACAGGTACGTCCTTACATTTTGCAAGTGTTCTTTTTTTCAAGAAACAGTATTATGTATATTTAAAAATTAAGTTTATAAGGAGAAGCAGCATGATGTAGAGAGGCCAGGTAGAGAGCTGGCTACGTACCCAGAGAGGTCAGACTCATTCATACTGGCTTTGTGACCCTGGCTAAGTCCTTTAACCTTTCAGTGCCTCCAGGCATCTTTCTAAGATTGCAGAAGTTTCACATCTGCATTGGTAGAGAGAATTTCCTTGCTGGGAGTTCCCTTTACAAATGAAATCATAAATCATAAAAAGTTTGTGGAAGAAAAATGCAGGAAAAGGAAAGTGACACTTTTGTATACTTAAAAAAATTTTTTCTTTTGAAATTTGTGACTTTAGAAAGTCAATTTCATCTTTTAATTTCTCTAGTGATCTTTGTTTTCCAAAAACCTACCTCTCTGCAAATACCTTCTGAGTAGAATTTAGCTCTGAGTTAACTATCTTCTTAAATACAACCTAGTATAGTTTGTGGAGAAGGAAAGGTTACATTTAATGTGTTTACATTTAAGATGTTTAAAATAAATACTTGTTATAATGTTTTCAGGTTGAGAAAGCGCCTTGCACAAAAACCTCGTGGTATTTATAATCTGGTGCTATGAAACCTTTTATTGCCTCATGAAAAATCAGTGTTTTTTTTTTAACCTTGATTTTCAACATGTTATGGTTTGGAACTGTTAAAAGATTTTAAAGCTGCTAATTTTGGTAATTATTCGTGTAATTGTGTTAATGCTTTTATAATTATGTATTCTGCAGATTCTGTGTGCTTATGTATATCTATATAAAACAGAGATTTTTTAAGCCCTTTAAGATATGGACGCATCATTTTTTTGCATTAATGATGGTAGCTGATAGGTATAAAAATTGCTTTGCAAAACTTATTTAATGTATTCATTTGAGGCCCACAGTAATAATGCCCTGGTAGTATAGTATTGATGCTTTGAAGTTGCATTGCCCTTTATAGTTTATAAAGTACTTCCAGACTATTTTCTCATTTGAATTTCTTAACCTTGTAAGGTAGGTAGCATAGATATTATCCCTATTTTACAAGAGGAAACTGGAGCTCAGGTGAGGTTTAGTGACTTTCCCAGTAATAATGAAGTAATAATGATTAATGAAATAATAATGAATTATGAATAATAATAATGAATTTATTTCCTACTAAATAGTGAAAGAAAGATGCAGCCCCATATAATTTGACTCTGTCTTGGCTCAGCCACTTCTTTTTCAGCCAGCTGCCATTTCTCTAGGCCTTTGGCTTTTATCTCTGTCTTCTATTGTATTTGAATACCTTCTTCTCTTATGATTTGGAACCATATCAACCTCCTCTCCCTGATTTTTTTCTTTGCTTCTCTCCCTTCTTTTGTCCTTTAATTGAGGGATCCGTGCCTTTATTTTCCTTTTATTCCATTTCTCTTTTCCCTACCTAAGCTTTTCTTCTAGTTTCTCTTTTCTTTTTTTGTTCACTTTTCTCCTTTTCCTGAGGAAAATAGAAATCAAGAACATACTTTGCAAGGAAAGGAGAAAACTGAAAGCAAGGACAGTCCAGTGAAGAGCTTTAAAGGAAATGATAGTAAGGTGGCTTCTTTTAGTCCAGATATTCCATATTTGACTCATTAATGAATGCTTAAAAGTCCACTTTTTAAAAAAATGTTAAGTGATATTCCCATTTTCCTTTTTTTTATTAATTTATTTTTAGTTTTCAACATTCACTTCGAGTTTTAAATTTTCTCTCCCTTCCCTCCCCCTCCTCAAGATCGTATGTAATCTGCTATAGGCTCTATATATAGATTATTATTAAACGTATTTTCACATTAGTCAGGAAGAATTAGAATGAATGGGAGGAACCATGAGAAAGAAGAAACAAAACAAAAAAAAAGAGAGAGAACAAATAGTGTGCTTCAATCTCCATTCAAACTCCATAGTTCTTTCTCTGGATGTGGGTAGCATTTTCCATCACAAGTCTTTTAGATTTGTCTTAGATCCTTGCATTGCTGAGAAGAGCTCAATCTATCAAAGTCAGGCATCACACATTGTGGCTGTTACTATGTACAATGTTCTCCTGGTTCTGCTCACTTCACTTGGCGTTCTCATTTTTCATATGGAAAAAAAGTGAGGGACAAAGAATTAGTTAATGTCACTGTTAATTAATGTTGTTAACTGTCACTGTTGAAGGTAGAATTTGACCCTCGCTCCAGAGTGCTTTATAGGACTTGAATTTCAGTACACTTTTCTTTGTATGCAATGGTCTTTTTTCCTGCGTTGTTATCTAATATGTGCTAGATTATATTCTCTCTTCAGGTTTGATCATAATTGTAATAGAAGGTATTCTATTCAGGCATCATTTGCTGCACATTAGCAGGGAGTGAAAGCTGTTAGGGGTGAAGGGTGGGTGTACTGTTTGTTCATTAAGTCCTCATAAAGGGAAATCCTAACTTTAACCTAGTAAGCCCTGTGCTGGTGGCTCTCATTTCCATCTTTCTCCCTCACCACATATCTTCCATAGTAAATACTGTAGACTCCACCAGTGCCTTAACTCTGATCTTCAGGTTGTCTTTATCCTCAAACTATGTCTTAAGGGTTGTGGGACTTGCAGTTACTACCCAAAACCAACCCAGGAACACATTATTTAAACTATTACTCCCTGGACTCACAGTACAGATAGCTTCCTCTTAGTGGTCACAGTTGCAACATCTCTGAAATGTACCTGATTGATTTTAGATCATAAACTATGGAATTGTAGAGCTTAAGGTAGTCTTAAAGATAATCATAATCATATTTATGAGTTTTCCTCACAGTTGTTCACAAGAAGCATGTGTTATCAGTAAGATCATATGCACACGTATATGTACAAAATGTATAGTAGGTAAGTGTAAGGTAAATTTTGGGGAAGAGGGTGCTAGCTGCTGGGGTGATCAGCGATTTATATCGGAGGTGGCTGTTGAACAGTAAATGCAAAAACATTTCGATTTTGTGGAAGAGGCAATTGAATCTCAGAGGAAGCAAATATATTAGGTCAAAGAAATTAGGTAATGAGTAGACTATACACACACACACACACACACACACACACACACACACACATATTTTAAGACTGTATCTTGGAGCAGGTAGGTGGTGCAGTGGTTAGAGTAACCAACCCTGGTTCAGATGGACCTGAGTTCAAATTTGGCCTCAGGTGCTTACTAGCTGTATGACCCTGGGCAAGTCACTTAACCCTGATTTTCTAAAAAGACAAAAAACTGTCTCCAGACCTTGACCTGGATCTAAGTGTAGGGGCTAATCATGGGCCTAATCTGACTCTGCTCAGCATGATATCTTCTGCATGTGTTTGACCCTCCTTAGGTGATCTTACGGCCCTCTGTTCTCAGGGGTTAATGATAATAATGTCAAACTTAGTGTGGGCAGTTGATTGATTGTAGCTCTACTGCAGCTCAGAACTGGCAAGCGTAAGATATTTGTCACCCTCAGCGTTTCCTATAGCAGAGATTATAGACTTTCGCTTCCTTTGTTCTGATAATATATTCTTAAATATGAAGAAATCGCAAACTTGACATGTTTTGAAAGAACATGAATGGGAAACTTTTTAATGTTTATATTAACAGCAGTGACCCATGGGGAAATCAGAGTGGTAACTGATTACAGAGATGAAGAAGGAAACACAGGTGGCAATCAGGAATCTTCCAGTGAATTTGGCAAATGACAGTTTTGTGAATTAAGCCCCATCGATGGACCGTTTTATGAGCTACTATTAAATTTTACTGTATTTAATAGTTTTACCTCTGGAAACAGAAATGTTTTGGAGTACGAACATTTTGAAATTTGTGAATACAGAACTGAAACCCAAGGTTGTACCTAGTTTTGATCGCCTTTTAAAAAATAAAATTTTCATTAGTATTTTCCCCCAACATCACTCACTGCCAAATGATTCCTTCTCTCCCATCTTTTCCAAACCCTCCACTGTGACAAAGTACAGTCAAGCAAAACCAATGAGCATCTTAATCACATGTAACAAAGGATGCCTTATTCTGCCCCATGTAGTCTGACACCTTATTCCTAAGAGGAGAGGAACATGGTTCACCATGAATCCTCAGAAATCAGGATTGGTCACGGCATTGATCAACATTCTGATGTCCAATGTGGTTTCTTTTTTGGTTCAGCTCACTTCTCCTCTTTATTAGTTCATACAAAACTTGACCAAATTTCCTTGAATTTTTCATATTCGTTATTTCTTATGACACAGTAAGATTCCATTACATTTATATACCAAATTTTGTTCAGCCATTCCCCAATTGATGGGCACCCTCTTTGTTTCAGGTTCTTTGCTACCACAAACAGTGTTGCTGTAAGTATTTTTGTATCCATGGAACTTTCTTTCTTTTATCTCTGACCTCCTCACATCATGAGCCTAGTAGTGGGATCAAGAGTATAAACTAGTGACTTTTCTAGTATAATTTCAAATTGTTTTCTAGAAGGGTTGTACCAGTTCATAATTGGTACATAATTAGCATTAATGCCACCTTCCCACTACCCTTCTAATAGTCATCATTTTTGTCTGTCATTATTGGCGATTTTTTAATAGGTATGAATTGAAACCCAAGAGAGTTTTTTTTGTTTATTTACTTTTTACTCCTTTGTTTAATGGTCCAGAATTTCAACAAATCTGTGAGTTTCAAGAACAGTGTGACAGAGTCCTAATGACATAGCTAAGCAGAAGAATACTTTTTTTTCTTTTTTAACCAGACTTGTGATTTCATTGGTGAATGACATACACAGTCTGCCTTGTATTGTCTTAGAGACTTGCTTGGGAACACTGAACTCTAAGGTGATCTACCCAGGGTCACATAGTTCATGTCAGGAGTAGGGACAGGCCTAAACCCACATATTTCTGACTTGGAGACTAGTTTCCATTCACTCTGCCATGTTGCCTCTCACCTGTGAAGGTAAAAGGTTATATACAAAGTTCCCAACCTCTTCTCCTGAATCCTTGGGGTTCAACGTGGTGGCTTTTGATGTAATAAAACAGACTCCTCATGTAGAAGCAAGAAGGATTTTAATTACGAGAACATGCACAATTTCATTTTCTTTGTTTTAACATTCTAAGGTAAGGCTGTGGTTTTTTATTCCTTTGGTGGAGTCATTTCTCCTTTTTTTGTTGACATCTATGTTTTACTTTGGTAGCCATCATGTTTTCTTTTCATTTCATTTTTCTCTGTTAGGATTAATTTCCTACAAAATGTGTTATTGAGGAACAAATGAAAGTGAGTATATCTGTACACTACAGAGAGTGCTAGAGAATTGTATTTGCCGTTGGAGACCCGGATATCCCACATAAATATGGGGCAAGAATTAGACCTTTCTACATGGGCTTGAATTAATGCTACTCTTCCCCCCTACTTTTTTTTTTTACAGATCTTAAAAAGCTTTGAAAGTTTCCTGATTCCTCAGTTGTCCAGTTCACCACCAGATGTTGAAGCAATGAGAATCTATTTAATTCTTCCTGAATTCCCTCTCCTTCAGGATTCTAAATATTATATAACGTTAACCCTTCCCCTGGCAATGGCTATTCTACGTCTGGATGCAAACCCTAGTAAAGTCTTAGGTAAGTCCTGCAAAATACTTTAACTGCTGCATTATTTTCTGCCCCATTTTATAGCATCATAAGATTTAAGAGACTTTAGAAAACATGTAGATCTATACTCTTGTTTTGCCAGAAAAGAAAGTGAGGTCCAGAGACATTAAATGACTTGACTGGGGTTACACTTGTAGTAAGTATCAGAGCTGGGATTCAAACCCAGGTTCTCTGACTCCGAATGTAGTAATTTTTTTTTTGCATCAGCAAATTAAATTAGGCTGAGATTCAGAATCCATTTTCGGAGTATTTACTGTTCTTAAAATCTCACCTTTTTAATCCCTTGCATAATTTATTTTAGGTATCTTTGAGTCATGCTTTGTGTAACATGTTCACTGACCCCTAAGTAGAGTAATTTGATAATTCGTTTAGAAGCTGTCTGAAATAGTTAGCTTTGGATGCATGTTTCTTGGTCATGTAGTATTTACAAAATTTTGTTTTCATGAACTGGTAGTAGCAAATAATGTCTCAGATAGTTAAGTGCTGTCTAAATAGCTTTCTTTTTTCACCTACCTAATTTTAGGTAGAGGGGATGATATAGAAGCTCCCATGAAAGAAGGGATTGACCAAAATGTAGAGTATGGCTACTTTGAGATGATACTCTTCCTTAGCTAAGTGGAGAGTGTCTGTCATAGGAACGACATTTGAGATATTTTTAATAAGATGTAGCAAGTCTCTCTCCTTTTTTGTTATTTTTTATGTGTTAATTACTTAACACTTAAATAGTTTTAAAGTGTCAATTACTGTATTAATTAAATGTTAATTAATTTTAAAGTGTTAATTATTCTGTTGATTCTGTGATTCAGATGAGCTGTGATACTTCTGGAGTTCAGTCACTACATGAAAAGAAAAATGTTATTAAGGATGGAGAGGGCAAAACATTATAACTCCTTTTGCAGAAAGAACAATAATGAAAACAGTAGAAATATTGTAGTATATTTCTTTAAGGAATTTTTTAAAGAAAGACTTCATTGCAGCTGTTCTCACAAGCCTACAAACTGAGTTTCTGTCCTAAGTTGGTCCATAGAAGGTGGGGAGGGGAGGGGAGAGTTGTGGTCAGGAATTCAATCCTGTGCTAAAGTTGGATAAATAGAGCTTTTAAGCAAAACCTCATTTTAGCAGGTTGTGGTGTCAATGGTAGGAAGCTGGAATAACAACCTTTCAGTCTGGTTTTTGCCTTGTGAAAAGGCAAACACGGATAATAAGATTGGCTTTGGAGGATCCCTTTTGGCATTTAGTCTTCTAGGAAAGAGCTGAAATAGTTTGGGGGTGAAGATGGTAGAGGAGGTAACAACTATAAAGAAAATTAACTCCCTTCTGCTGCGACCCTCCACACATCAGTTTTTGTAGAAAGTGTCTGCATTACAAGAAGATTGCCCTTGTTTTGGAGGAATCAAGTAGCCAGTTCAAATATTTATATTAGTTTCTAAAATAGTTTATGGGAGAAACAGCATATGAAAATGCAAATAGTGAGGTTCTAAGGAACTTATACTGCTAGTTTTCTAAAAAGACTCCTTGTGATTAGTAAGTTGACCTCTCAAGGCTCTTCCAGCTCTAAAATTCTATGATTTTTGTGATTCTATGAATTTAGTTTTGATTCAATTACTTTTTTTTTTTTTTATTGAGGCAGCTTCTTCTAAACTCATGAGAGGCATAAATACCTGATATTTAGTTCTGGATTACATATTTAATTTTTTCCTTATTTTTTTTCCTTAAAGATAACTGGTGGTGTCAGGTGTGCCCAAGATATTTCTTGAAGCTAGTAGACCTTTATAAAAGTGCAGTAGTTTACCTCCTGAGTGGAAGAAAAACATTGTTGATTCCTGTTCTGTTTAGCAGTTATATAACAGCAGCACTCAAGTTATTGGAAAAATTGCATAAGGTAAGTATGAAGTGGACCTGCCTTGCTAGAGAGAGAGTGAATGGGTGCTCTGCCATCGCTGAGGTTGGGCTTGTCGCTGACTGATAGTAAAGGGTAAATGTGATAACAGCACTTACCACTGAGTTACTTGAATGTAATTGAAACTGGTTTACGCCAGATTGCACCTTTAAAATGGCCAAGATCCACATGTGAAATCAAAGGGACCTTCCATGAAAGTGGCTAGAGTACTTGTCTAGGAATGAGGCTAGGCTTGGGTTAAAAATCCTATTTTTGATACACTGATTAGCTGTGTAACTAGTCACTTAACCTACCTCAACCTCCATTTCCTCATCTATGAATTGGGAATAATAACAGTGTTATGTTTACCCAACAGTGTTGTTGTGAAGAGCAAATGGAGTAATAATAACTAGTGTGTGTTACAAAGTTTGTGAAGCTCATGTTATCTCATTTGAGCCTCGCAACATTCCAGAGAAGTAGGTACTAATACAAATGAAGGGTTTTGGAAGCTTGTATCACAGTTTAAATGTCAGTAATTGTTATTGTTATTAGTATCTTATTCTCATCTTTTCAATGTTGTTGAGGTAGAGATAGTCCTGGAAAAAGTTGCTATCTTACTATTGTTTTAGAGTTAATGTTCTATGGACTATTGCACAGATGAAAAAAATGACTGCATTTTGAAAATGAATAAAATTATCGGAATATAAGCTCATTTTCTGTAAGCCCACTAAAGATCTTTGGGACAATTCTAGTAGTAGACAGAAGGGTGATATATACCATGTGCTCTTAATCTCCTCTTTCATTCTCTCTATTTTGAAAACTTTTCATTTCACATAATTTAGAAATTATGAATGTAGGTGTGGCAGGAGCTATTAAAATATTGTTATTAAGTTTTTATGTATTAGATTATATCTTGGCAGTTAGAGGCAGTGGTTTTGTCTGTGATAATTCTCTGGTTCTGGTATAATTTGCTCAATTCCCAAACCTATTTTGGGGTCTGTATTTGAGGTAGGAAAATTTATTGTCTGTTAGTTTACCAAAGGCAGTGAGCTTCTGAGGCACAATTCTGATGACAAGGTTTTGTCCTGTTGGTGTCTGCTGTTGGTTATTAAGTTTTTGCAGACTGTAATGGTATATTGCTCAGTTTTTACCACTTCCTTGTATAATCCTCATTGTTTGATACAGGCTCCTTAAGAATAACCTATCTTGTTCTAGTGGAAATTACCTGTTCTTTATCGTTTCTGTAATTGTTTTCTCCCCATTGGACTGTAAGCTCTTTGAGAACAGTGACCGAATTTTGCCTTTCTTTGTATCCCCAGTGCCCGGCACATAGTAAATGCTTAATAAACGCTAATTGTCTGACTGCTCCATGTCTTTAAATAGCTTTACATGATTAAGCCATTTGTTCTGTGCTTCTCTGTTGAAGTATTATTGTCTGAGTTCATTGCCTGTGGAAGGCCCTTTGATTCCTTAGACATTTGGACCTTAGACATTTCATTGGCTCTGTCTGGTGGTAAAGGAATTTTGGTTACATTCGGCAAATCCAGTGGTATGTGCTTGTCATCCAGCAGTGTGTTGGAGCCGCTTGAACCAGCTCACAAGAGGTGATTGTTAAATGTTCAATGTGAACTTTTATATATCAGAAATTGGTAAATGCTAAGGATCAGAACCTGAGCTATTGTTTTGATTGCCTAGACTTAAGAAAGTGATGAAGAAAATATGAATAATGTTGATTAAACCTAAAAGTGTGTTGTGCATTCATTTTATTGAAGATTTACAACACAATCCTGCTGCTATCAGTCTTTATTACTGGTCAGTAAAGGAATGTTTGTTCCAAAGTATTTCCATCAGCTTTCAATGTGTGCTGAGAAAGTTATTGATCATCTTCTTCCTTTTTGTTGTTATGATTATTGTTAATAATAAAAATTCTTTGATAGTGGCGGAGTTATCATCTCTTGCATTTCTTCTTGTTCTTCTGTCTCTAAGGTTAACCAGAAAGTGAAACATGTGGAATATGACAAGTTTTACATACCTGAGATTTCCCATCTTGTAGACATTCAAGAAGACTATCTCATGTGGTTCTTGCATCAAGCAGGAATGGTAAGAATTTGTATAATATGTGTCTTATTAAAGCTGAGGCCTCCTCCGTTCCTTGATTTGGTCCCTCTCTGTCATGTAGTCATTAAAGGAAAAGGATTTTTTCCTGTATCCTGTCTTTGATTGTGATAAGATGCAATTCAAATATCCCACGTGAACTTTTTCTGGATACTTCTTCCCTTAGAAATTTAAAACCCTCTGAAATATAAAAAGCACATGAAATAGAGTTATTGCTGTAGTATGTATGAAAGTGTAATAGCCCTTCCTATGTCAGAGAAGTACTAAGAAGTTCAACTGGAGAAATTCCACAGTATTGGTGCTTCATAGGAGCTTTCAGTCTAGTGCCAAGATTTCCCTGGGTTTTTTGTTTGTTGGTTTGTTTGTTTCTGCTTTTAGCCTATGCATGCTAAGATCACAGGAACACTTTGTGAGGATAGTCTGGGTTCTCCTGTAAGGTTTAATCTGTTATAATGTAAATATTTCAGAGTAGCCTACCTCTAAGTTTCTGCTCAGCCTCATGGTATATTGATAAGATTCATTTTACTGCTTAAAATCATTTTACTTTATCCAATTTTTACCGAACTTTTTATGTAAAAAAAAAATCGATGAAAGAATTTGGCCTACAAAAAAAAGAAAGAAAATATTGATCAAAAATGAATTGAAAAGAATATACAGCCTGTTGTCCAGTTTACAAACATATATTTTTGATATCTAAAGAATCATTTCTATTTTCCTAAATATTATGTGATTATATATTAAAATTAATATATCATAATGACATCTTCAATTTGAAACAAAACAATCTTATGTAGGGTTTTTTAACAGTTTAAAATATAAAGTATTTTAAAATAATCTTATTTTTAAAACTATTTATATGCCAATACCAGCTAATGTTGAGCCTTATAAAAGCATAACATGTACATATGTTATATATGTTTATTTTAATAGAAGGCAGTCATCATTGCTTGTTGTCAGGATCATACACAAGATTTTTGTCCTAAAAGGACCCTAAACATAGTTACAGGCACACAAAAACACAAGTAATAGACATAAGCTATTCTGTGGAGCATTTCTAGAAAGAGTTGGATTCTCATTGCCCCCCACAAAGAGGCATTTAGTACAAAAGAGAAGTGATTTACCTCCGCTGGATTGGTAATCTGTATCACACTAGAGAATCCCAGTTGAGACAGTGCTGCACTTAGCCTCAATGTTCAGTCAGAAGTAACAGATGGGGGAAATTGTGAGGTAGATGGGTTGAATTTCAACAGCTACCCAAACTCAAAAGGTATTGGTATTTATCCCTTCTTCACATGGCTTGGAGCCAACCCTATGTTCTCAGAGGCTACATCAATGAAGTGTAAGCTCTGGTATATCTTTCCAAGATGGAAAGACTTAGAGTATGACCTGGCAGCAAATTCTGTCATTCATGGACCAAGTTGGCTGCAAGGTGATGAACTTTTGGTGATGATACCTTGTGAAAATCATCTAGTAGGTTTTTCAGTCTATAGATGTAGAGTAGAGGGGGAGTACTGAGTTGGATACCTAGTTTCCTGGTGCTATTCCATCTCCTACAGTAAAGCTAAAAATAAGACCCCATTATGTTCTCTAATTTTGCATTTGCTACACCAGTTTGGATATATCTATGTACAACTGCATTGGCAATTTGGGGGTATTTTACAAATGTCTCACTAGCTTATTTACATTATGTCTTGTTAATTCATTTTATTTACTTCAGGAGCCCAACATTCACTGTACCCTACTATCACTCAGTATAATTTTTTGTATAAATATACAGAAAATATGATCACCTAAGAGACACATAAATATTAGAAGTAATGTTATTTTTTGGTCACTGATAAAGTTTGTTGGAGAATTGGATTTCGCTTTCTAGAGTACTGTGGCTCAGGGTATAGAAATGATGTATTTTACCCTTAAGCAGGCTTAATCCCAAATGCATCAAGGAGAGTGAAGAGGTTGAGGGCTTCTTAAACTTTTTCCCCTCTTGACTCCTTCAGCGCTTCTTAAACTGTAGGTCACAACCCCACCACAATTAATCTGGAGCAGATCCAAAGATTTCAGTAGACTGAAATCTCAATATGAATTAACATGGTAACATGGCAGTAAAGAAAGAGGTTGTTGAAATAGTTCAAAATATTCAAATCAGATGAGAAGTGATGAGGGACGGAACTTTGGCCTCAAAAGTAGGGACTGGTTTTTTTCCCCCTTTATTTGTATCTCTAGCACTTAACAAATTCTCTGGCAATAGTAAGCACTTAATAAACACTTTTTGACTTAACTTAAACATCACAGGCAACCATCCTCTTCTAGAATAATTACACCAAACTTCAGTCCCTTACTCAAGAACCTTCACTGACTTCTCTGAACTATACTACTCATTCAGAGCATATGTAAATATAACTACAAAATACTTCCTACTGAAATTAAGCAAAGCTTAAATAATTGGAGAGATATTTATTGTTTGTGGTAGGTTTGGCTTGATAGGAAAATTTAGTGGCTCGTAACATAATAAAATGAGACCCTTATAGTCCATCCGATGATCAACAGTAGGAGGTTATTTAGCAATAGCATAGAAGATGTTCAACAAGGATATAGCACTGGTTCATGTAGAGGCAGTTCCTCTCGTGTACATATAGTGGTATCAAACTCAAATAGAAACAGCATATTGAGTTAGAAAACTACAAAGTGACGTTATCTATGTTATAGTGTGTTTTTATTTATTTCGTTAAACATTTCTTAATTACATATTAATCTGGTTGATGGCACTGTGACTAGAAGCAAGTGTAACACCTCTGCCTTAGATGACCAGGAAACTACGTTACTGGCTTCAACCTTAGTTCTCTGCACCAACCAGATCATGGGAATAGCCTTTTTTGCCTTATGGGGAATTGGGGGTAGGGAACTAATCTGGTCTACATAGCAGGGATTGTAGTAAGACTATCATAGTTGGGTTGGACCAGTATAATAAAAACGACTATATCACCTAAATTAATTTATAGATTTAGATTTAGTGCTATGCCAACAAAACTACCAAAAAAAAAGAAATGGACAAAAATAAGAATAAACTTTATTTGGGGAAACACAGTATCTTGAATCTTGAGGGAAATAAAGGTGAAGCAAGAATGAAAGGGACTTTGCATCATTTGAAGATTTCTCCAAGTATATTAAAATGTGTTCATAATAAATACTATTTGGTAGTGGTTAAAAATGGAAAAGTAAGTCATTGGAGTAGCTAGACAAGAGTGACCTAGAAGCAAACAAATTGAAAAAGCCAATAGATTAAACTACTAGGGGAAGGGCTTCCTTTTTAATAAGAATTGCTGGGAAAACTGGAAAACAGTTTGATGGAGAACTGTTTTAGACCAGCATTTGTTATATTTTATGAAAAGTTCCAAATGAATAAGTGATTTGAATATGAATAGTCACATCCTAAAAATCTTAAAGAAGGCCAGAAGGAGGTACATTTCAGAACTGTAATTAAAGGGAGATTTCATAACCACATAGGGAATAGAAGTGATTAAAAGAAACAAAATAAATGTAACTTGAATATGAAAAGAAGCTGTTGATTGGCAGTGTTGGGAGTGAGGAGTATGAATGCAACTTTACATCACATATCCTGAAAAAATAAAGTCAGTTATCCAAAGAAATATACACACATATATGTGAATATATTTTGTAATATATACATAATATATTCACATGTATGTAATACACATAATATATGCATGTGGATGTATGTATGTAATACATATATAATATATACATATGCCTAAGAGCCATTTTTCAAAGATAAATGGTCAAAGGTTACCAACAAATGGCTTTCAAAAGAATTGGTAAACATGTGTAACCTATATCACATTGTTTGCCTTCTCAGTGGCGGGGGGGAGAGGGGACAGAGAAAATTTGGAACTCAAAATTTTACAGAAACAGATGTTAAAATTGTTCTTACATGTAATTGGGGAAAAAGAAAATTTTAAAAATGTATATTTTTCAAAAGAATTACTAAATTAAAAATGCAGTGACTTTCAAATACAAATGGATTTCAGAAGAATTGCTAAATGAAAGAAATAGAAATTTAAGCATATCTAGTTTTAGTTTATATCTATCAAATTAACAAAAATGATAAAAGCTGGAAGTAGTATTAGAGGGACTATGAAAAGAAAGGCACATTAATGCACTTTTGATGAAGCTGTGAGTTAGATCCAACTGTTCTGGAAAACAATTTGGAATAGCCTAAGGAAAGTTACTGACCTGCTTGTTTATAGCCCTCCTTGACCCAGCATGTACCCCAAAGGAAGTCAAGGATATGTGAAAAGTTCTTAAATATACCAAAATATTTATAGCCATAATTTTTTTTGATAGCAAAAAACTGGGAAAATGGATATTTGTTGATTAGAGAATGTCAGAAATAATGTGTGAATGTAATGAAATATTATTGTACCATAAGAAATGAGTAAGAAGAATTTAGGGAAATCTAATATGAATTGCTGCAGAACAGAGAAAGTAGAACCAGAACAGTACACACAGTGAAGACAGTAATGTAATTCCTATGATCTTCCTTTAGACAGCTTCATGATACCTGTCTCCTCAATCAGAAATTCAGACAATCCCTCACATGCATTATTTACATGACCAAATATGCAGTTTGACTAAATGAATAATATTTGTATGTATATGACATTGATGACATTCTTGGCAGGGGGGAATACTGGGTTTGGAAAACAAGAATGAAATTTTATTTATTTTTCTTTCCACAGAAAGTTAGACCATCTATAATGCAGGTACATAATCCTTCTTTTTTTCCCCTTTTACTTCTTTCCTTTTTGACATAGTACTTTGCACTATACTTTAAATATTGCTAATAATAATATGTTTTATTCCAGGATGCTGTGACTCTCTGTTCTTATCCATTTGTCTTTGACGCTCAAGCTAAGACCAAAATGTTACAGACAGATGCTGAACTGCAGATGCAGGTATCATTTCTAAAAATATCTTCTTGTACCATAGAATTCCATTGTAATTTTTACATGATAGTAGAAAACATTAGAGGCCAAATTCCATTATAGCATTAAGTGGTCATCCAAATTACTCTTTTATGCTGGAGTTTTATTTTGAATATTATAACATATCATTCTTAGATTGAGCCTTGGAAATCTTCATTTGTTCAAAGAAATGCTAAATTATAAGGACTTTTATTATAGTTGTATTTACAAACTCAACACAGTTAGATAATTTGATTTAACACTGACAAAAGTGCCCAAAGTTCTATCCTTTCTTTATGTTATCATATTGATACTATGGGTGTTTTCATAGTGGAAGTTGCATGATACTGATGCAGGACTGATAGATTTTAATTTGAGTTAGAGTGAATTATATTTTTCAAAGAACAAAAACTGCTCTGTGGATAGATTTCTGTTTGCTTTGAAACTTTTTTGTTGATGTTGATAATCCTGAAGGTCTGTTATTCTAGACTTAATGATTAGTTCTAATCCCTTTATCTCAAATTAGTTTAGAGGCCATGTTTTTCAATAAGTAGTTTTAGTTGTTCAACATAACTCCCAAACTAAAGCAGTTCTTGTTTATTGCACTTACACGAGAAACTGCTATCACAATAATAAGAAAAATCAAACCCAGCACTCATAACACCATTAAGGTCTTCACATCTCTGCTTTTAGGTGTTCTCCAAAGAAGTTCCTTATGGTCATTTTTTTGGCACCATTTTCTAGGTCGCTATCAATGGAGCAAATTTGCAGAATGTGTTCATGCTCCTCACGTTGGAGCCTCTGCTGGCCAGAAGCCCATTCCTTGTTCTTCATGTTCGCAGGAGCAACCTTGTTGGAGATGCCCTAAGAGAGCTGAGTATTCACTCTGACATTGATTTGAAAAAGCCTCTGAAAGTGAGATTCTCTGATTTATCCTTTCCAATTACTTTATTGGTTTTCCCAACAGTGTGTAGTAAAGTGTTTAAGAGAAATATGTCTGCTGTAGTTTGATTATGGTGTGCAGTCATTCTGAGAACTTTTTTTTGGTGTCAGACTCCACTTTATATTCACATAATCGACTAAAACGTCTAGAGAATACAAGATGTGCTTATTGTTTATTGCCTAATTTGGTCTGACAACAATTTGTCTCCGTTGCATTGGTCAGAATCATATAAGATTCCTTGAATGAGATGCAACAGAAAGAAATTTGTTCAACAGCTCTCTTGTTATCAAGTAAAGATACAATAAGTGTACACATGTTCACGAAAGTTATTTGCCACTGTCATGGAAGTTATCTAGCTAGGAGTCTAGAGGAATAGAAAAGAGAGTCTTTATAAATGATGAGGTTCACTGATTATGTTTTACATCAGTAAAGTCCTAGAACATTACAGAACCACCTAAATTAGATGCCGGAGCGCTTTAAAACATTTGATTTAACTGGACACAGAGAAGAAATTGGATGAGAATGCCCATCATTTGAACTATGATACTCAATTTGATGATATGCCTCATCAATACATGTGTCTTGGACAGACATTGAGCTGGACCTAGAACTGGGTAGGAATTAGAGAAATAATTTTATTTTATTTGGAAAATTGCACGTTACTTTTACGACCCCAAACTATTCTTTGACTTAGAGAGCCATTTTTTTGAACAGTAGTATTCTTTTACTGATGCTCTTTGACTATACATTGTGGAATACCCCAGTCTCTGAAGAATTGTAATTATGGATCACCTTCAAAATTGTGTTAACTCCAGCAATACAAAATATGCTTGGTGTAATCCAACAGTTTTCTTCAGCTTTTTGGTCACGTGAGAAAGAAGAGGACAGATAAAAGAAATGTAATATATAGGTAGAATCGACAAGGCTTGATAACTGGTTGGTTATGGGAAGTGAAGGAAAATGAGGAGTTGAGGATGACTGCAAGATGTTAAACATTGATGATTGGAAGAGTGAAGGTTCACTAAGCCATCAAATAAACAGAAATAGGGAACCCATGAACAGGGATAGGTTTTAGGGAGATGATAATGAGTTCTATTTTGAACATGTTGAATTAGAGATGCCTGTGGGACAAGCAAATGGCAATGTCCAATAGATAGTTGAAGATACAGGAATAGAGAGCTCAGAAAAGAGTTAATCAGGGGGCTGGCAATGATGGTGGAGAAGGAGGAAGCAGAACACTGTACTTAATAATGATCAGGAGATCTGGGGAGAAACCACAATGAACCACTTTTTCTAGCCCAAGTCAGCTTAGGAAGATGGCCAGAGACCTGTGGGCTCTAGAAATGGGTTCCATTCAGGACAAGTCTGAGCATAGCTATCTAGCATAAAGTAAGGGCCTACAGACAAAAAGCAGGGTCACAAATTCAACTCAGACTGGGCCTGAGACTGTGTACCATTCAAAGATTAGATCAAAATAGCAGAGTATAGGAAAAAGTACAAGCTAGTACTGATCCTCCTTCATAAACCTCTTCTCAAAGAAAAAACACCAGGCCTAATTCTGATTGGGAAATCCAAGAGCTGGAGAGACAGAGAGGCCTGTGAAATGGGTCTAGCTTGGAATGTGCCACATGCATAGCAGAGACTGAAAGAAAACCAAGACTGAACACCAGGAGATCCCTGAACCTTGCATTCCGGGGAGTAGGAATGGGTGCCATATGGTGGCGCTTTCCCCCGCTCCTCACTCCTGGGTCAGACTGAGGCAGGGATTTGCACATAGGGGTGGTAGAATGGAATGGTCTCTAGTGGACCCTAGCTGTGTACTGAGGAAGGAATAAGTTCTGAAGCAAACAGCAGCTGTGTGTAGCTCTCGTCCCAGGAACAGAGTGGACACTTGATTTCAGCCTCTAGCCACCTGCAGTGCAATAACCGAGACAAGAGTCCCAGACCAAAGAGAAATCTGTACTTCAGTCTCTCTGAACCTGTTAAGCTTCCCATCTCCTGGAGCTTCCAACCAGGGTCAGGTCAACAGATCCAAAACTAGATGAAGAATTTGCAGAGCTCCGATCAGAAAGGCACTGGCCAAATGAGTGTCTTTGGGAGCACTGAAAGATTACAGATTCCCCAGCCTGAGCTGTGAGAAGCACCGGAAAGGATATAAGAGGACGGACACTTGGAACAGACATCCTCCCTCAGAAGTGCACAGGATCCAGCATTAACACAAAGTCCGAAGTCAAGCAGTAGACTGGAAGAATGAGCAACTAAGCAAACAAAATCCTAAAGAGTTATGATAACAGGGAAGCTCGAGACATAAATCAAGAAGAAGAGATTGACTCAAATATCCACAAGCAAAACTTCAAAGAAAACAGAGCTTGGACAGAAGTCTAACCAGAATTCCTAGAAAGAGGTAAAGCACGAGTTGAAAGGAGGAGGGGGTACTTTTAAAAACCGAATGAGAGAGGTAGAGGAAAAAAATGGGAAAATAATTGGAAGCTATGGAAGAAAGATATGAAATGAGAATTAACATCTTGGAACAAGAAGTACAAAAATGCTATCAAAGAAAATTGTTCACTGAAAAATTAGAATTGCCCAAATAGAAGCTAATAATTCCACGAGACATCAATAAATATTTTAAAAGTCAAAAGATAGAAAAATAGAAGGAAATATGAAATATAATCTCATAGCAACAACTCACCTGGAATAGAGGTCAAGGAGAGATAATTTAAAAATTATTGGACTACTTGAATGTCATGACTGAAAGAAGATTCTGGACATTTTATTTCAGGAAATCTTTAAAAATAATGCTGACATCTTAGAACCAGACAGCAAAGTAGAAATTGAAAGAATCTACCAATAGCTTTCTGAAAACACTTGCAAATCAAAAGTCTCAGAAATATCATAGCCAAAATACAGGTCAGAGCAAAAATCAACAGCCAGAAACAAGTCCTGAAAAGCCACCTTGGATTATACAAAATCTAGCAGCCACTAATATCAAGGAATAAAGAGCTTGGGGTATTATATTCCAGAAGGCAAGTTATCTAGGCTTATGACCAAAAATAATTTGCCCAGGAAAACAGAATATCATTCTACAAAGGCAACAATGAATCTTTAATAAATTTGATGACTGAATTCCAAACATTCCTGTTGAAAAGACCAAAGCTGTGTAGAAACTTTGAAATGGTTAGATAGGGGGCAGCTAGGTGGCGCAGTGGATAGAGCACTGGCCCTGGATTCAGGAGGACCTGAGTTCAAATCTGGCCTCAGACACATAACACTTACTAGCTGTGTGACTCTGGACAAGTCATTGAACCCCAATTGCCTTGCCAAAAAAAAGAAATTCAAAGATAGGAATCAAGAGAAATGTAAAGAGGTAAGCATGAGCAATCAATCATAGGAGACTAAGCAAGGTTAAGTTATTAAACTCTAATAGTAATGATAATGATGATGATAATAACTAGCATTTATTTAGGACCTACTGACTAATGTGCTAAGCATTTTGCTGAGTACTTTACAAATATTATTCAATTTTTATCCAACCTGGGAAGTAGGTGCTGGTGTTATCCCCATTTTA
Source organism: Phascolarctos cinereus (assembly GCF_003287225.1). Lineage (NCBI taxonomy): Eukaryota > Metazoa > Chordata > Mammalia > Diprotodontia > Phascolarctidae > Phascolarctos > Phascolarctos cinereus. The sequence goes on from NW_027556402.1 coordinate 29,661,393, forward strand.
CAGATGAGGAAACTGAGGCAAACAGGAGACTTGTCTTGCCAACAGTCACACAGCTAGTACATTTCTGGGGCGAGAGTTGAATTTGGTCTTCCTGATTCCAGGCACCGCACTTTATCCATTGTGCCACTTAGCTACCTCATCATCATCGTCAAGGCCTGGGAATGATTCTGTTATGTTTTGATGACCTGAAAAGAATGGAAAGGATAAGGAAAAATAATATACAAGGAGATGGGGGAAGGAAGGGAAAGTAAGAATGGGGGAAATTATCTCATAAATAGAATAAGAAAATAGAAATCCATGTAACAAGGAGGAGGAAGTGAGGAGTGGGTGACACTTAAACCTCACTTTCATTTGAAGTGCTCAAAGATGGAGGGATACATGTACACACTTTTGGGTACAGAAATATATTTCACCCAATAGGGAAATAGGAGGGAAAGGTGTTAAGGGAATGGAAAGGAGGGTAGATAAGAGGTAGAACAGATTAAATGAGATAATCAGAGCATAGCAAATTCTTAAAGAGTGGGGTGGTGGAAAAAAGAGAACAGAATAAAGGGAAATACACAATTAGCAATCTTAAGTATGAATGTGAATGGGATGCTCTCATCCATATAATGAAAGAGGAAAGCAGAATGGATTAGAAACCAGAATCCAATAACACTGGTATTTACAAGAAGCCTCTTCTAAGATGCTGGAACAGAATCTTTGATATTCTTTAGATAAAGTAAAAAAGGCAAAGATAGCAATCATGATCTAGAAAAAGCAACAGCAAAAATAGAAACAATTAAAAGAGACAAAGAAACTACATTTTGCTAAAAGATACCATGGACCTTAAGTACCATTGTATTAATATTGATATTAAACAAATGCACAAAATGCATCTAAATTTCTAAAGAAAAAAATAACAAATTCCTAAAGGAGATTTAAATGAATTATAGTGAAAAGTAGAGAGCAAAACTATAAAAGTGGGGACCTTAGTTTACCCCCTCTCAGTTCTAGGAAAATATAACAAAAAAAGAACTACCTGAATAGATTTTTAGAAAAGGTTGTTATAATAGATGTCTAGAGAATATTCAACGGGAATATAAATGTTATCTCAACTGTGCATGGCACTTTCACAAAAATTAACCTTAGGGTTAATTAGGGCACAAAAACTCACAAACAAATGCAGAAATATTAAATGTATCATTTATTGACCATAATGCAATAAAATTGCCTTCAATAAAGGGACTGTGAAACAAAGGTTAAAAATTAATTATAAGTTCAATAATTTAAATAACTTAAATAACTTGTTCTAGGTGAGTCCAAGGACAAATGATAGAAACAATAATTTCATTTAATATGATGAGACAACTTCCCCAAAATTGGGGAAATCAGCCAATGAACTACTGAGATATTTGTATCAGAAAGAAAGCAGATGAACAATTTGAGCATGCTACTAAAACAAACAAACCTGGAAACCCAACAAATTAAAAACCACCAATTAAACACCAGAATAGAAATTTAAGTTGAGTTTCCACTTCAAACTCATTACATTAGTAAGTTTGACAAAAAAAAGGAAATGACAAATGTTGGAGGGGCTGTGTGAAAACAGGCATACTGTTGATGGAACTGTGAATTGGTTCTGCCATTGGAAAGCAATTTGGAATTATGCCAAAAAAGTAACTAAACTGTGACCCAATGATACCTCTACTAGACCTATATGCCAGAGATATCAAAAAAGGAAATCATTGATATGTACAAAAATATTAATAGGAGCTTTTTTGGAGTAAAAAAGAACTAAAAATTAGTGGGGTTCCTATCAGTTTGGGAATGACAGCAGTTATGCAATAGAAATGGAATAGAATGTATTATACTATAAGAAAATAGGAGAATAATTTCAGGGAAACCTGGGAAGACTTATCTAAACTTAGGCAGGGTGAAGTGAGCAGAACCAGGAGAACAACTTATACATCACATTGTAAAAATTAATGATTTTGAAAGACTTTTGAGTTATGCTCAACCATGGTTCCAGAGGAGGTTACCCACCTCTTGACAGAAAGTGCATGCACTAATATGCAGAATGAGACAAATTTTTGGAAGTGGCTGATATTGGGATGTGTTTTGCTTAACTATGCTTATTTGTTCAAGAGCTTTGTTTTTCTTTATCTTTTCCAGTGGGAGAAAAAAAATTCTTGATAATACATTTTTTAAAATAAAATAAAATAAAAATTTTAAATTAAATTTAAAAATTATAAAAATATGTGGTTTTAACGATATTTGGTAAGGCCTGTATGAACTGATACAGAATGAATGAATGAATCAGAACATTTATTCGCTATCAACAATATTGCAAAGACAAAAACCTTTTTAAGATTTTGGAATGCTGGTCAATGAAGTGACCAGTCAAAATTCCAGAGAACTGCAGATTAAGCAGGCTCCCCACCACTTTATGAAGAGTTTATAGATTCAAGATAGAGAAGGAGACGTATATTTTTGGCACTGGCCAATGCAGAAATTGGTTTTCCTTAACCATACATATTTGTTGTATGGTTTTTTTTTCTTTTTTCCTTTCTGATTGGTCAGGAGGGAAACTAGAGGGGATAGAAAGTAAATACTTGTTAATTGAAAAAAAAAAGTTTAAGGGAAGGCTGAACCAAGATGGTGGAGTAAAGGCAAGGTCTCACTTCAGTTCTCCCAAAGTGTCATCCAGACAACTTTAAAATAGCATTTCAACTCAAATTCTGGAGTGGAAGAACCAAGAAAAGGTAAGGATTAAGCACTTTTTGCAGCCCCGGGTAACTTGAGAGGTCTGTGGGAAAGGTCTGCCTCAGTGAGATGGTGGTCAGACCAGGAGCCCAGCATAGATGATGCTGTACTGGGGTGCCAACAGGAGGCCTTGGAGGCATTTCATTGGTGGCATCAGGCATTTGGGAACTCTCAACCCACAGATGGTAAAGGGTTGGAAAATTGGTCAGAAGTACATTGCAGGGAACTCTTTGCTGCCACTGAGTTCAGGACTCTGTCACATTGCCCATACACAGTTCCGGTTCATAGTTGTAGAGCTAAGAGGAGCACTAGCTCACTAGTACTTATGGCTGCAGAGGTGCAGGGGACTTGGTCACAGTTCCAGAGTAGAGAAGAATACTTGTCTTTACTCACAGACCAGAGCAAAAAGCCAGGAGAACATTGACCAGACCTCTTCTTAGATTGTAACACCTTGGAAGAACCAAAAACCTGCAGACCCCTGGAGCCATCTCTGAAAAAGTCATCAAGAAAGACCTGAAGCTTGTGATAGTGCCCCCTCAGCCCTGGGGACAGAGCCCAACTGAAAAATAAAATTATAAGTCAAGAAAAGACTGGAAAAATGACCAAACAAATAAAAAAAGCTTCTGATGATAAAAAGTTACTACAGTAACAAGGAAGATCAAGACGCAAACTTGGAAGACAACTAAATCAAAACAGTTGCATGCAGAGCTTCAAAGAAAAATGTGAATTGGTCACAGGCCCAAAAAGAATTCCTAATAAGAGCTCAAAAATATTTTAAAAAATCAAATAAGAGAGGTAGAAGAAAATTTGGGAAAAGAAATGTGAGTGATGCAAGAAAAGAGAGTTAACAGCTTTGTAAAGGAGGCATAGATTATTACTGAAGAAAATAAAACCTTAAAAAATAGAATTGACCAAATGGTAAAAGAGGCACCAAAATCCACTGAAGAATTACTTAAAAAGCAGAATTGAGCAGATGGAAAAAGAAGCATAGAAATTCACTGAAGAAAAGAACTCCTTGAAAAGTAGAATTGGCTTAATGGAAAAGGAGGTACAAAACGTCACTGAAGAAAATAATACCTTAAAAAGTAGAATTGAGCAAGGGGAGGCTAATGATTCCATGAGACATCAAGAAACAATAAAATCAAAAGAATGAAAAAATAGAAGAAAATGTGAAATATTTCATTGGAAAAATAAATGACCTGGAAAATAGATTGAGGAAATATATATATAGCCAAATTCCAGAGCTCCCAGGTCAAGGAGAAACTATTGCAAGTAGCCAGAAAGAAACAATTGACATATCATAGAGTTACAATTAGAATCACATAAGATTTAGCAGCTGTTACATTAAAGGATCAGAAGACTTGGAATGTGATATTCTGAAGGGCAATGTAGCTATAATTACAACCAAGAATAACCTACTCAGCAAAACTGAGTATAAGCCTTTGGGGGAAATGGATATTTAATGAAACAGAGGACTTTAAAGCATTTCTTATTAAAAGACCAAAGCTGAATAGTATATTTGACTCTCTCATAAACAAGACTCAAGAGAAGCATAAAATTGTAACCATAAAAGAGAAATCATAAGGTATTCAGTAAAATTCCAATGTTTACATTCTTACATGGGAAAATGATACTGGTAACCCTAAAGAACTTTGTCATTATTAGGACAGTTAGAAGGAGTATCTGTAGAGGGCACAGCTATGAGTTGACTATGTTGGGATGATCCCCCAAAATAAAACAAAATGAAGGGGTAAGAAAGAGGGATGAATTGGGAGAAGGGGAAAGGGAGGGTTAGAATGTGGTAAGTTATTTCACATTAGAAAGGCACAAAATGAAGAGCTTTTACAATGGAGGGGATGATAGGGGTTGTTGGGTAGTGCTTGAACCTTACTATCAGAATTGACTCAAAGAGGGAATAAAACATGCACTCAGTTGGGGATAGAAATTTATCTTGCCCTACAGGGAAATAGGAGGGGAGGGTACTAAGAGGAAGGGAGGGCAGATTAAGGGATATAATAGTCCAAAGCAAAATAGACTTTTGAGGAGGGAAAGGGTAAAGAGGAGAGAGAGAGAAAGAGAAAATTGGAGGGGGATAGGATAGAGGGAAATAGTTTGTAATCATAACTGTGAATGGGATGAACTCACCCATAAAAAGGAAGCAGAAAGTAGAGTGGGTTAAAAAATAGAAGGAGACAATGTGTTGTTTATAAGAAACTCACTTGAGACAAACACCTAGTAAAAGTAAGGGGCTAGAGCAGAATCTGTTATGCTTCAGCTGATGTAAAAATTAAAGGAGCAGGAGTAGCAACCTTGATCTCAGACAAAGCAAAAATAGATTTAATTAAAAGAGATAAGCAGGCAAACTACATTTTGCTAAAAGGTACCATAGGCAATGAAGTAATATGAATTCTAAATGTATATGCATCAAATGGTGCAGCATCCAAATTCTTAAAGGAAATGTTAAATGAGTTAAGGGAAGAAATAAACAGTAAAACTGTACTAGTGGGAAACCTCGACTTTCCTATATGAGAACTAGATAAATCTAATAAAACAAAAAACAAGAAGCCAAGGAGATGAATAGAATTTTAGAAAAGTTGTCTATGATAGACCTCTGGAGAAAACTGAATGGGAAGAGAAAGGAATATACTTTTTTTCAGCAGCACATGGCACCTACATAAAAATTGACCATATTATTAGGTCGTAAAAGCCTCACAATTAAATGCAGAAAAGCAGAAATATTAAATACATCCTTTTCAGATCATAATGCAGCAAAATTTACATTCAATATAGGGCCATGGAAACAGATTAAAGATTAATTGGGAAAAATCTAATTCTAAAGAACAAATGGATAAAAGATTATAGAATCAACCAATAATTTAATTAAAGAGAATAACAAAAATAAGAGAACATACCAAAATTTGTGGGATACAGTCAAAGCAGTATTTAGGGGAAATTTTATATATCTAAATGCTTCAATAAAATAGAGAAAGAGCAGATCAATGAATTGGGCAAACAACTACAAACTAGAAAAAGAACGATTTTTAAAATCCCTAATTAAACACTAGTTTGAGAATCCTAAAAAATCAAAGATGAATAAAATTGAAAGTAAGAAAGTCATTGAACTAATAAATATAACTAGGAGCTGGTTTATGACAAAAAAAAAACCCACAACAATAAAATAGACAAATCATTGGTTAATTTGATCAAAAATAGAAAAGAAGAAAACCAAATTTACCAGAATCAAACATGAAAAGGGTAAGCTCACCACCAATGAAGAGGAAATTGAAGCAGTTATTAGGAGTTATTTTGCCCAGTTATATGACAATCTAAGTGAAATGAATGAATATTTGCAAAAATATAAATTGCCCAGATTAGGAAGAGGAAATAGAATACTTAAATTACCCAATCTTAGAAAAATAAATTGAACAAGCCATTGATGAACTTCTTAAGAAAAAATCCCCAGGGCCAGATGGATTCACAAGTGAATTCTACCAAACGTTTAAAGAACAATTCATCTTTATTATATAAACTGGAAAATAGACAAAAAAGGAATCCAACCAATTTGCTTTAACAAGACAAATATGGTGCTGATGCATAAACGAAGAAGAACAAAAACAAAGAAAAAACTATAGAACAATTTACTTAATGAAGATTGATACAAAAAATTTAAATAAAATACTAGTAAGGAGATTACAGCAATATATCATGAAGATCATAAAACTATGACCAAATAAGATTTCTACCAGGAATGCAGGGCTGGTTCAGTGTTAGAAAAAGTAGTAACATAATCACCCATATCAATAACAAACCCAATAAGAAATATATGATTATCTCAGTAAATAACAGAAAAAGCTTTTGACAAAAAAACAACACTTATTTCTATTAAAACTCTAGAAATCATAGGAATAAATGGAGATTCCCCTTAAAATGGTAAGTGGTCTCTGTCTAAAACCATCCGCAAACGTTATCTGTAATGGTGACCAACTAGAAGTCTTCCCATTAAGGTCAGGTTGAAGCAAGAATGCCCATTATCACTACTATTATTCAATATTATACTAGAAATGCTAGCAATGGCAACAAGAAAAGAAAAATAAAGGAATTAGAATAGGCAATGAGGAAAAAACTATCACTTTTTGCAGATGATATAATGGTTTAATTAGAGAATCCTAGAGAATCAGTTAATAAACCATTTGAAATAAGTAACTTCAACAAAGTTGCAGGGTATCAAATAAACCCACATAAATCATTAGCATTTCTATATATTGCCAACAAAGTGCAACAGCAAAAGATAGAGAAATTCCATTTAAAATAACTGTAGACAATACTAGGGATTCTACCTACCAAGACAAACCTGGGAACTATATGAACACATTACAAAACAATTTCACACAAAGTCAGATCTAAAGAATTGGAGAAATGCTAATTGCTTGTGGGTGACAATTCTGCCTAAGTTAATTTATTTATTCAATGACATTCCAACCAAACTGCCAAGAAATTGTTTTATGAAATAGAAAAAAATAATATAATTCATCTTGAAGATCAAGAGGTCAAGAATATCAAGAGAATCAATGAAAAAAAAATGTGAAGGAAGGTGGCCTAGCACTACCAGATCTCATACTGAATAACAAAATGGTAATCATCAAAAACAGTCTGGTACTGATTAAGAAATATAGTGGTGTTCAAGTGGAATAGATTAGGTATGTAGAACATAGTAGTAAATAACCATAGTAATTTAGTGTTTGATAAATGCAAAGATTGAAGCTTTGGGGACAAGAAGTAACTGACAAAAATTGCTGGGAAAACTGGAAAGCAGTTTGGCAGAAACTAAGGTTTCTCATGCTGTATATCACGATAAGGTCAAAATGGGTACATGATTTAGATGTAAAGGGTGATATCATCAGCAAATTAGGGGAGCATGGAATTTCTTGTCAGATCTGTGGATAAGGGAAAAATTTATGACAAAACAAGAGAGAACATCAGGGGAAGTAAAATGGATAATTTTGATTAAATCAAAAAGGTTTTGCACAAACAAAACCTATGCAGCCAAGATTAGAAGAAAAGCAGAAAACTGGAAAATAATTTTTCCAGCAAGTTTCTCTGATAAAAGTTTCATTTCTCAAATATATAGAGAACTGACTCAAATCTATAAGATTACAAGTCATTCCCCAATTGATAAATGGTCAAAGGATATGAAAAGGTTGTTTTCAAAAAGAAAAAAACAAAGCTATCTATAGTCATATGAAAAAATGCTCTAAATCACTACTGATTAGAAAAATGCAAATTAAAACAACTCCTACAAACCACTGTAATAGTTAATGCAGGTCAACTGGGGCACAAAGTTCCCAGCACGATCATTTTATCAGTATAGCGTGAATCTACCAATCAATAGGATCTCAGCTTTCAGAGTAAGCTAAAAACCTCAAATGAATCCATCTTGATCATTTCACCACCTCACACCTGTCCCATTGCCTAACATGACAGAAAGGGAATGTGGAAAAATTGAGACACTAATGTACTGTTGGTGGAGTTATGAACTGATCTAAACATTCTGGAAAGCAATTTGGAACTATGCCTAAAGGGTTATCAAATTATACATACTCTTTGACCAGGCAATACCACTACTGTCTGTACCCTAGAGAAATTACAAAAAAAGGAAAAGGATCTCTATGTACAAAAATATTCATAGCAGCTATTTTCATGGTGGCAAAGAATTAGAAATTTTGTGGATGCCTATCATTGGGGAAAGGCTGGAAAAATTATGGTGTATAATTGTAATGGATATTTATTGTGCTACAAGAAATGATGAGCGGGGTGCTTTCAGAAAAACCTGGAATGACTTATATGAACAAAATGAAGTGATCAGAAGTGAGAAGAGCAGTGTAAACAATAACAGCAATATTGTACTATGATTAACCATGAACGACTTAGCTTTTCTCAGCAATACAATAATCTGAGACAATTCCGAAGGACTTGTGATGGAAAATGCCATCCAACTCCAGAGAAAGAACCAATGGAGTCTGAATGTAGTTCTAAGCATAGCTTTGTTTTTACTTTATTTTTCTTGGGGTTTTTTTGTAACATGTCTGATATAAAAACATATTTTGCATAATTGCACATGTATAATCTATATCAAATTGTATTCTCAAGGAGAGAGAGAATTTGCAACTCAAAATTCTAAAAAATATTAAAATTATTCTTACATGTAATTGGAAAAAATTTTTAAAAGTTTTGAAAAGTTTAAAAAGAAAAAAGAAATTGTTGAAAATTTACCTCTACATTTGTGAGTTATTCACAGAAAAATGCTAATTGAATATCTGGAATTTGATGGAATTATAAATCATATTTGGATGATTTTAAAGTGCTTCCTTTGCTAGCCACTGAGGATACAAAAGTAAAACAATCTGCCATCAAGTAGCTTGCATTTTACTGGGGGCAGGGTACAGCATAGTCACAGGTTTGTAAATATGGGCTATGTATAAAATAATTATACGTCCATGTCAGAGAGACACTTGGTTAATAACAAGGAGCTACCAGGGGAACTGCTATGTTTGTGAGCAAAGACCTTTCCAGAGGTGACTCTTGAACTAAACCTTGAAAGTAGCTATGGTTACTAAGGGAAGGAGAATATACAGTCTATGTTATTTTTTATGCAGACCCAGTTGGGATTTGGAATGTCATACAGGAGGGACAATAGTTAGTCTAGTTTCACTAGAATATAGATTGCATGAAGAAGAGTAATGTGCAAGCATCTAGAAAAGATCAACTGAAGAGAGATTATGAAATGCTTTAAATGCCAAAGACAAGAATTTATAGTAAGTAGCACAAGGACTGTTGAAGCTTACTGAGCAGAGGAGTGACTAGTGCTCTGGGAATATGAAATGAGAAAACATGTAGAGAGAAGGAAAAAAGCCAAGTGCAGCGCTTTAGGATACGTTTACTAAAAGAAGATGGAATGTGGCAAAGAGTCAGACTGGTAGGAGGGAAATCAGGAGAAGCAGTATTCTGAAAATCAAGGGATGGGGGAGTATTGAAGAGGAGGAGAAAAGGTGCTGAGCAGGATGCTACAGAGAGGTCAAAAAAGGGGGAAGCCTAAGAATAGGTGGGGAACTTGTTTTTGAGGCCACATGTGGCTCTCTAGGTCCTCAAGTGTGGCCCTTTGAATCCAAACTTCACAGAACAAAGGATTTGTTCTTAAAACTTGGACCTGATGTCAAAAGGCCACACCCAAGGAATAGTTTAGTTGAGTGGTGGAGTCAGAACCCATAGTACAAAGTTTTAAGAAGAGAGTGGGATGGAAGAAGATAGAGTCAGTGAATATAGACAGCTTTTTCTAAAAGGTTGGTAATGAAAAGGAAAAGCAAAAATTATTGTTTGAGGAAGTGATAGTTAAGTGCTAATTAAGTATATTTAAGTATTTCAAAGTTAAGGAAGATCCACACATACTTTTAGGCAGCTAGGAAGGGTTCAGAAACTTAAAAAGTGAGAAGGGATGATGAAAGGTGGGGAAGGTCCTAGTTGTGTTGGGGGCAGAGGAGGAGTTTTCCTAAAAAAGGACAATCTCTTTCTTTGAGACTAAAGCAGAGGAGATATTGGGGACTAATGTTTATGGGAATTTGAGGTATAGAATTTGGCAGAAGAAGAAACTCCTGACTTATGGTGTGCGGTTCTTCTGCTGAGAAGGGGCTTGGTAGAAGGTGCAAAGATGCAAAGAAGCTCACTTGGGCTCATGTGAGGAAAAACTTTCTAACAATTAGAATTCTCTCAAAGTGGTATGGGCTGCCTCGAGTGGTTGGGCTCCCTTCACTAGAAATCTTCAGGCAAAGGCTGATTGGCCACCTTGTGGATATGTTGTAGAGTGGGTTCTTGTTCAGATACAGGTTGGATTAGAAAGCCTCTGATGTCTCCTCCAACTCTGAGATTCTTTGTTTCCATTTCTGTACTCTCCTCCCTTCTATCTTGCCAGTCTGTATTCATCACTATCACGAAGAACTCAAGAGTCATCTCTTCCTAGAAACTTTTCCCGGTGGTAATCATGCCTTTGTGTTCCACAACAGTGCCGCTTGCTAGCTTGTATGTACGTCAGTCTTTGTAAACCAATTACATCCTTCTTAGATGTTTGTCTTACCTCTCCAAATTGGTTGAAAACTCTTTAAAAGCAGGAGCTACAATTAATTTTTGTAGCCCCATTTTATAATTGCTTGATTAAATTGGTGCTTGTGGGATGAATGGAAAACTTCCTAATAATTAAAACTGTGGAATGGACTGCCCTGAGAGGGGATGGTTTCCCGGTGAGTGAAAGTCTTTAGTCAGAGGTTGGAAGACCACTTGTTTGGCCTACAGTAGTGCTTGTTCAATTGTTTTTCAGTCATGTCTGACTCTTTGTGATGCTGTTTGGGGTTCTTGGAAAAGATACTGGAGTGGTTTGCCATTTTCTTCTCCAGCTCATTTTTCAGATAAGGAAACTGAGTCAAACAGTTACATGACTTGCCCAAGGTCACACAGCAAGTGTCAGAGTTCAGATTTGAACTCAAGAAGATGAGTCTTCCTGACTCTAGGCCTGACACTCTATCCACTACCTTTGTGTTAGTAGGGATTCCTTTTTGATTTGATTTGGGTTAAATAGCTGCTAAGGTGCCTTCCAGCCCTCAAATTCTGTAATTCTGTAAATGAATGGAGCTTCAAGTGACTCTTTTGATGCAGTAAACTAAAATGGGTTGTTTCAGCCAAAACTACCCAACAGTACCAGTGTCATCTTCTCTTTCTTCTCCATTCCTAATCTTTCCCCTAATAACTTAGAAGTTGCTATCAGATTACAGCTTACAGAGACCTTACTTGTCATGTCTTTTCAGGTAATCTTTGATGGTGAGGAAGCAGTGGATGCTGGGGGGGTCACAAAGGAATTCTTCCTTTTGCTCTTGAAGGAACTTTTGAATCCTATCTATGGGATGTTTACCTATTATCAAGATTCAAACCTCTTGTGGTTTTCTGACACGGTAAGTCAGCAGTGTCACAATAAAACAAATAGGTTCAACCAAAATAAAGCATAGCACCATGCTTGGTTTTTCTCTTTTCAGAACATTTTGTCACTCCGTGATCTGGTGAGATTGGCCATGACAAAAATGATAAGGATACAAGCTATAATACTCTTTTACTTAGTATTTCTGTACTTTAGAGCTCAGAGGAATCTTATGTCCATCATTATGTTAGTATCTTTCCACAAATGATAGCAGTCAGGTCTCATCCCTGTTTAACTAATGGGGAAACTGAGTCACAGCCACAAAGAGACTTATTTAGTAGATAGTGATAAAATATGCCTTTCAATTAGCTAAATGTACTGGCTTTGCTGTCATTATGCTGTCTCTCATTTGGTTGTACAAACTGATTTCTTAACTTAGACCACATAACATCACCTAGAAGATATTTTAACATTTGAGAAGTCACTCTAGGCAGTAGTTAAATGTAAATGAGGCCTCTTATTAAAAAAATTGTTTTGAGGTAGATGGTGCTGATTTGAGAGCTTCAGATATTGCTTTTTTTTTTAAAGTATTAACCTTTATTTTTAAAAGTGTTTTGTAGAGCACAACTGGTTTCACTTGATTGGTATAATCTGCGGACTAGCGATCTACAATTTCACTGTGGTAGATCTTCACTTCCCCCTGGCTCTCTACAAAAAATTACTCAATGTAAAACCTGGCTTGGAAGATTTAAAGGAGCTGTCACCGACTGAAGGAAGGTATAAAATAGAAATAAGCAAGGGATGGGGGTTAGTTCTTCTTCCTTTTGAAACCCGGATCACCATAGGTGAAAGTGAAGATTTGTTGGTTGGTTCAAGTTTATTGAACTGTCTTTTTGTTCCCTGGGTCTGAGCTCTGTTGTGTGTGCATTATACACACTGTTCTACACAAGGGTGGCTAGCTATACAAGTAACCAGCTACCATATTGCCTCTTCTCATAGAGGAAGACAGAATAAAGGGGAAATAATGGCTACCCAGAAATGGAGAATAGGCTCTGATGGATCTTAAGAGGCTCACATAGGGAGAAATTCATATGTGCCTTTGGCTTTGGCTATAAGGTGTGGGTAGGGGCAAAGTTATTTCAATGCTATTGCCCTTTCAGTCCTCAGTCTTCTGCTTGAGTCACTTTATTGATTAGAGATTTCTTGCATCCAAATATGTAAAAAAAAATTAGTGAGGTCTTAGACTGAATGAATTATCACCTTAAAGCTTTCTGAAAATAGGGCTAATAGTCCTGATATCTATCAACAAGGAGAACTAGTTTTAAGGAAGATATTGAAAAGCAGTGACCTACTGGCCATGGTGTTTGTCTGTTATTCCACTACTGACGAGGTTGAGACTGGTAGGTCACTTGAGCTCAGGAGTTCTGAGATGCAGTAGGTTTGAAGCCTGTCACTAAAAGTTCAGCACCAGTATGACTAGCTTTTGGGAGAGTGTGCTGTCAGGCTGCCAAAGGAACAATGATCTGGTCCAGGTTGGAAATGGAGTAGGGCAAAGTTTCCATGCTCATCTGTAGTGAGATCAGGCTTGTAGCCACTGCACTTCCAGCCTGGGAAGTCTCCAAAAAAGGGAAGGAGGAAAAAGGAAAAAGAAGAAAGAATCTAAGGGAAAAGGAAGAAAGAAGCAAAAGCTATCAGTGCCCCTCTCTAGAGGATCATGATTAGACCTGTGATTTTATTTTCATAGGGAGCTCCCAGGGGAGGAAATTCTCTCTACTGATGCAGGTTGACACCTTCTCTGCAGCATTTAGTCTCAGAGAATTGCTTAAAGCACTTACTTGCACCAGGTCACACAGCCAGTATGTGTCAGAGGTAGGATTTGAACCCAGTCTTTCCTGGTTCTGAGGCTGGTTCTCTGCCCATTAGAACATTCTGTCTTATGCCCCTCTTTAAGCTGCAGAAATTGAAAAGACTGAAGAATGAAGAGTGAGGATATTGTTAGAACAGAGAAGTGGAAGAAATATAAGAAATGACAAAGGATGGTGAGGCAAACTATTCTGTGACTCAAAGAAAAGTTGTTGTTCAATCATTTCAGTTGTGTCCAACTCTTCATAACCCCATTTGGGGTTTTCTTGGCAAAGATACTAGAGTGGTTTGCCATTTTCTCCTCCAGCTCATTTTTGAGATGGAGAAACTGAGGCATATGGGGTTAAGTCACTTACCCAGGGTCACACAGCTAGTAAGTGTCTAAGGCCAGATTTGAACCTAGGAAGATGAGTCTTCCTGACTGTAAGCCTGGCTCTCTATCCACTGCAGCACCATCTAGCTCTCCTGAAGAATCCAGAGCCTTATTTAGAAATAAGAATGTTGTGAGCTCTATTTCCCTTATCTTTATCTAACTATGTGTGTGAAGATGTGATTTTGGTAGGCCAACCTGTAGTATATTTAAATAAGCTCCATTTGAGATAGTGTTCCTGACCAGCTACTGGCAAAGGGCTAAGAGTCAAAGATTAAGTTAAATATGAGAGTTCAAGTGAAGTGGAATTTCATATATTCTTTTAGTTCTTAAATATTTCTTATAAATTTCATTTGAAACAACTTGATTTCCATTCTCAAAAAAGTAAAAGGAAATGAAAGTACCAGACCATTACCTAAAGGTTAAAACGACTTATTTGAGATTGTGGGATTAGAGAGCTAACATCCTCTGGAGTTACGGTATATTCTGTAAAGAAATCTGAGTTATCATATAGGTTAGCCCCATTGAATTCCTCTTTAAGAGTATATTTTTTGTAGGCTCTTGTTGCAACTGCAGATGTACAGGGTGTCATTATATGAATATACACATATGCATATGTGTGTATCTGTAGCTATCTCATATAGATGTGGTGGAAGGATTCCTTCATTCCTTTATGCAGAGAAACTAAGCCAAGGCATGGGGTTCATGAACATTTCTATCAGCCAATACAAATTTTCACTGTGAGCCACGCACATTGCGTTATCGTTTGAATTCTCTCCAGGTATCCTTCCTCCCTTCTGGTGACCCTAACACCAAATTAACCAAGGCTGGTATGTGTATGAGATAAAGCCATTCAAAATTTTCTCTTGAACCCAAATTGCCATGAAACCGATAAGAAGAAAACAGAAGACAATTGCATTTTCCTTAGATCTTAAGCTTTATTTCTTCTCAAGTCATGAAGTAATTTGCATTTCTCGATTTATTTGCATTTTAAAATCTTTTTACTGTTTTCTCAGTCATAAATATAATTATGGCAGGAATGCCATTGGAGTTTCTGACCATTCTTCTTTGCTCTGTGTCTCATTCTTAGGAGCCTCCAGCAGCTTCTCGATTACCCAGGGGAAGATGTGGAAGAGGTGTTCTGTCTCAACTTCACAGTAAGGAGCGCCAGACATATGTGACTCCCCAATTGTGTGTATGATGTACAGTGCCGACTTGTTAATTACTCATAAAGGCTGTCATAAACATTTTCAGGTGGCTCCAGTAGTCTTTGAAACCAGGACAAAACTTTTACTTGACTTCTTTTTTCCCTCTAGTTTTCATCTAGTATATATCTCTCCTGTCTTTCAGAGACAAATTTCTCAGGGTAAAAAATATCCATTAGTTACCTCCACTTTCTGTCTAAACAAGAAGTCAGTGCACTTCTCAATCCTTTTTAGTCTGGCTTTTGATCTCATCACTATGAGGTCCAAGGTTATCAATGATCTCTTAATTATCCGATCTAATAATCTCTTCTTAGTCTTTAACCTTTTTGACCAGTGTGCTGCATTTGACGCTGTTGACAGCCTCCTCTTCTTGGATGCTCTGTATGTCCTGGGTTTGTGTGATACTTTATTCTCTTGTTTCTCCCGCCTTCCAGCATACCTTCCTTCCACTTTCCTGTGTGACCCTGAGCAACTCACTTAACTTCTTCTGTCTTTTTGATTGTTCCTCCATCTCCTTGGGTGGATTACCATCTATATGCTATTCCCTATATGCAGGTACACATCAGGACTTTGTCCTGGGTCCTCTTCTGTTCCTCTGCTTTCAGTGGGAGCTCATCAGCTTTCGTAGAGTCACCCATCATCTCTGTGCAGATGACTCCCAGATATAGGTATAGATATTGATGATAGATGTAGATGTATCTGTAACCCAGCTGCCAATTTGTTATTTCTAAAATTCCAATTTGAACATGTCACTACATTGATTAAGAAACTTTCAGGGCGGCTAAGTGGCGCCGTGGATAGAGTATTGGCCCTGGAGTCAGGAGGACTTGAGTTCAAATCTGGTCTCAGACCAGACACTTGACACTAGCTGTGTGACCCTGGGCAAGCCACTTAACCCCAATTGCCTCACAAAAAACCCCCAAGAAACAAAAAACAAAACAAAAAAACCCAACCAAACAAAAGAAACTTTCAGTGGCTCCCACTTGGATTCAGGATAAGACACAAACTCCTCTGATATTTAAAACTCTTTACCATCTGATTACAGTCTCCCTTTCTAGGCTTGTTACACATTATTCATATACTCTTAGGTTCCAGCCAAACTGATTTACTTTTTTACATGTTTATATTTATTTATCTGTGTCCATGTCATTCCTTTCTGAATCTTGCCTCCCCTCCCCACCCTACTACCTGTAGAATGTTGTTTGCTTGAAAGCAGAGATTCTTTCTTTTTTTTTTCTCTCTCTCTTTTTTTTTTAGTTTAAATCCATGCTGCTTAACAGTGTTTGGAACGTGATAGGACTTAAGTAAAAAGCTAGTGGTGCCATAGTGCACAGAGCACCAGGCTCGGGGTCAGGAAGTCTTATCTTCAGTGAGTTCAAATCTGGCCTCAGACACTTCATAGTTGTGTGACCCTGGGCAAGTCACTTAACCCTTTTTGCCTCAGTTTCCTCACCTGTAAAATGAGCTGGAGAAGGAAATGGCAAACTATTCTGGTATCTTTGCTCAGAAAACCACAAATGGAGTCATGAGGAAGTCAGACATGCCTAAAAAGACTCAATAACAACAAAAATAACAAAGGACCTAAATAAAAACAACAACAATAACCACAGTAGCTAACATTTATATGGCACTTTAGGGTTTGCAAAGTGCTTAATGGAATGAATGAATGAGTAAACAAATCTACACACTAGGTATTTGTTTTCTGTAGTTGCTATTTCCTATCTTCTGAATTTCTCCTGTTCATATTTATGTTAAAAGATAGCTCAGCAAAGAACAAGAGAAAGTCCCCTGAAACAAATATTCATCTTGTTTGTTAATGCAGGTTCTTTCTTTTTTGATTTTCCTGTTTTCATCACCTAGTATTGTTCTGGAAATGGACATGGAATAATAAAATAATTTCTTTTTTTTTTTTAAATAAAGATATGCAGAGAAAGTTATGGGGTCGTTGAAGAGAAGAAGCTCATACCCGGAGGAGACAAAATGCCTGTACAGAAAGATAACAGGTCAGTTTTGTTAACTGTCCTTCTGCGTATCCATAGCAAAGAGTTTATTTCATTGCTTGGAAGCCATTCTGTTGACCTTTTTAGAACTGGATTCTAAGTTCTTTTGTGGGAGGTCTGTCATACTAGAGTCAGGGAATGAGGAAGGGAGGTGCATTTTGTAAAGCAGTCATGAACGTTCTTTTCAGCTGCTTAAGAGAATTGAGACTGGCTTCAGATTTGGTTGTTCATTCTTCTTTCTAGTTTTTGATATTCATTCTAGTGAAAATTGACTTGTATTTTCAATTACAGCCGACGTTTGGTTTTAAGGATCAGCATAGTTCTGGGTGTCTTTTTAGAAAGAATTATTTTTTAAAAAATCATCTGTGAAGGAAAACTTTAAAAACTCAATTTAAATTTGAATACTTAAAAATCACTTGCTGACTTGCAAATCCATGTGAAGCCAAGACGTTTTCAGTGTGTCACTGTCATGTTCACATTTAGCCTTCCACATAAGCTATGTTTTTGTTTTTTAATATTAAGATAAATTGGAGGTCAAGTGAATTTATAATTAATGGAAAAAATGGTAGATTAGAGGCAGCATAGTTTCATGGGTAGAATTTTGGACTTAGAGTCAGAAATGATAACTGTTAACAATAACAACAACAACGATAATAGCTAACATTTATATAGCATTTACTGTGTACCAGACACTGTGATTAGTGCTTTACAATTATTATCTCATTTGATTCTTACAATAACCTTGGGAGATGGTTGCCATTGTTATCCCCATTTTTAATCCGAATAAACTGAGGCAAACAGAGGTTAAGTGATTTGCCCAGGGTCACATAGTTAATAAGTATCTGAGACCGTTTGACTTCAGATCTTCCTGACTCCAGACCTAGCACTCTATCCACTGTACCACCTAGCTGCTTCTAAGCAGCCCCAAGGACGATGGGTTGAAATCCCACTTCTGATACTCAGTTTCTCTTTCCTTTGTTTCTTCATCTGTATAAAGAGTGGATTGGATTTAGCCTCCAGAGGTCCTTCTAGCTCTAAACGTGTGATCCTGTTCTCTTAGGACTTCTATCTCTTTCCTTAATAGATAAGCAGCAGGCACTAGAGTCTAATTTTACCAATCCTTTTCAGTCTTGTGAGACACCAGTGATAGAGTAGTTAGATTCAGTACCAGAGGCAACTGAAAGTAACTTCATCAGCCTGATAACTGACATGAATAGCTTCTGGTGATGAGATTATTTTTACTATGAAAATGAAAGGCTAATCTTGTCACAAATAAATGTGTAATTGCCACCTGGCACATTTTTTGGAAATATCTTTAGGAATGAAAAAGCACTGACTTATTAATTTTTGTTATGAATGTGCACGCACATACTTGTGTGTATGTATATCTATATCTATAAAATCAGCATATATAACGGAGGCTAAGTGACTTGCAGGTAGTAAGCCCATGATCATAGATTGTATATAATGTATAGCACTGCCTTTGGCATCACTCTCATAACTTAGGCACTAGTAGGTTAGGTCCCCAGAGGGGTCCCTTGGGTTCTAGGGGTGAGCCTTTGTGTGACCACTTCTGCCACTGTAGTTCACGAGCCTCTACCAATTTGTTTCCCATTAATAATGGCTGACTAGCCAGTAGTCTGGATTACCTTTTAGAACAGCCATTTACTCAAATGCCATAGTAAGAACAGTAGTTACAAATAATTTCCTCAGGAATTTCAGGATGTGCTTTCCTAGAGGAGGAAGGAACACAGATATAAAATACAGTGTTAGTGAGGCACACAATGTGTGTAGGAAACACACATGGCAGAGACAACTGGCAACTCTGGAAGGGTGATATGTTGATCACCTTTCTTTCTCTGGAAAGGCCTTATGAAGTTCACTGTGGGACAGGGTTGTTGTTGTTGTTCGTGATAGACAAGTCGTCCCATTGCTAAGATGAGCTGGCTCCTCATAGGGCTCGGTGTATTTCCTGACCCAGAGTGAGTCAGGCAGGTGGCTCAGCTGCTGGGCTCTTCCCAGGGCTCAATGTTTCTGTGTCCATTCATGAGGCTGAGGGACAGACTGACAGACTCCCTGGACTTCATTCTTCGATGGCAGCTGTGGTCTCCACCACTTCTAGCCTCTGGCATGCTCTTTCATAAGAGGCAGAGCCAGGCTCACATAAGGGGCTGCATGACCTTCTGGATACAGAGCCAGCCTGAATGTCAGAAGGATCTACTTTTTAACACACACAGGCAGTGTGACCCAAGGAAAGTCATTTAATGCTTCAGTGCATCAGGCAGCTATTTTATAGTGACAAATTGCAGAACAGTTGCAGATCCATATTGATAGACTTTTTTTAAAAAAACTGGGAATTCCCTACATTGATATAAATCCAAAAATACTCTCTATTTCTCTCTGTATATTTTAATTGAGTTTACTTTTGAGTACAGTTTTATTTTTAATTCATTTTGTCTCTATAGGTTTGGAAATTGCCATGTTGAAATGTGGAATGATTTTGTTGGCCCAGATGGTTTCTCTTATCATCTTTGATGGCTCACGTTCTTTTTTCCAGCTGAATATTCCTGCTAAATTTCCTGACTCACTCACTTAGTTCTTTATTGAGTATTGTTATTCATTCTCATCTGACTCTTAATGACCCCAAATGGGGTTTTCTTGGCAAAAATACTCAAGTAGTTTGCTATTTCCTTTTCCAGTTCATTTTACAGTTGAGAAAACTGAGGCAAATGGGGTTAAGTGACTTGCCCAGGGTCACACAGCTACTAAGTGTCTTAGGCTAGGTTTGAACTCATGAAGATGAGTCTTCCTGACTCCAGGCCCAGGACTCTGTACACTATGGTGCCACCTACCTGCCCTTTATTGATTATACCCCCAGCAATCTTTGATGAATAGGAGTCATTGCTATTAAGAGCTAAAAGGGACCAGAGAGTCATCTCATCCAACTCCCTTATGACAGTTACAATGCTGAAACTGAGAAGCTAATGACTTGCCCAGAGTAGAGCAGAGCCAAACAGTCCTCCCACATCTTCTGTATCTGAATCTCCTACCTCTAGGATAAAGTGCAAAGTTTTCTTTTGGACATTTATAAATCTTTACAATCTGGCTCTAGCTTCCCTTTCTAGGTCAACTCTCATTTATATGCTGTATATTATAGTTAATGTTTGGAATTGTGATGAAATGAAGACATTCATAGGTCATTCAGCAGTTAGCAGAAGATTTATCTACTCACAGCCCAGATAAGCACTTGGTAAAGTTGTAGCATTTAGCAAAGGTAGAAACAGATAGAAAAGCATGTGATCAGCAGGGTAGAGTGGGGTGACTCCCAATCCCTTGGGACATAGATAGCAAGTCTCAAGGACCCCAGCTCCTAGTTTGCCAGGCCTATTTTACTCTTTTAGGTGAACAGAAGGCCAAGCCTTAGCTCCCTTAGTCAGCCACATCTCAAGGGCAATTTCAATGCTTTTTAAGGAAAAACAAACCTAACCTGCTTGCAGCAAGGTCTTAGGAAAATCCAGCCCAGACCCCATAGAGGAAATATGGAAGGGACTTCATAGGCCTTTCCTAATCTCACCCACCCACCCCCAGATTGCTAGAGTCTCACTCTTTAATTACTTTGTTTTTACCCAGCATGCATTTGTTATTTACTTATGTGTACACTTGTTTCTCTCATAAATTGCAAGCAAGTGCTTAATAGGTGTTTGTTGATTGACTAGAGGAATGACAATTTTGTGGAGAATTTCTGCCTTTAAATTAGGAGATTGTATGAAGTTGTAGGATAGTGTTCTAATATCTCCATTACATACCTTTATATTAATTGTATAGTTTCTTCCTATTCCAGGGAAAACTCAAGGTTAAAGCAGTTATATGATGCCTTATTCTCCCACCATCTGCTGCTTTCTCTCCAACCCCCATGGTGCTGAATAAAGCTGGGGAAGATTACAAAATTGTGCTGACTGGTTCCACTGCAAATTTATGTTATATAATCTCACCTGGACCCTTAGTGTAGGCAAGGCAATCCTTTTACACCTCCATAATCAATTTAATATCCCACCCAGTTTTTAATAGCTCCTCTAACCTCCATGGCTCTCCATATCTCTACCATCTTAGCTAAGAACTTTACCTCATGTTTCACTGAAAAAAAATTGAAGTCATTCACCTAGAGCTCCCTTTCCTCCTCTTAAATCACTCAGATGCCTTCTGGCACTGTCTCCTCCTTCATCTCCATGTCACATGAAGAAGTGGCCCTTCGCCTTGCCAAGGCAAATCCTCTTATGTGTTCACATGCAATCCCATTCCATCCTGTCCTCTCCAGCAGATTTCCCTGCCCTGTCACCTCCATTTTCTCTTTAATCTTCAGTCTCTTCCAGTCTGTTGAGTACTTCTCAAACATACTCATTTCTCCCCTATTCTCAAAAAGCCTCACTTGATGCAACCATTCTTGCTGGCTACTCCTTTCTAAATTGCTTCCTTTGAAATATTATATACTCATTAGGGTTGTCTTCATCATTAGGGATTTTTTTATTTCTAATTCAAATAACATGCGACTTGTTATTCAGTCATGCTATTAAAGAGTATAAGGCATGCACTACACGTTTAGAGGCATACTACAAAAAGTCAATACATGTAGATTTATGCCTTTTCTTCCCTTTTAAATTTGTGGACTTACAAGTAAATCCAGCTAATTAAGAATTATCTAGTGTCTTAAATCTAATGTCTAGCAGTTGCTTTTAAAGTAACAAAATATATCTATAAAACAGATAACTTGATTTGCTATGAAAGTTGTCACTTCTGTCTTTATTGCAGCTTGCTAGTCTGTGTTCTGGTTGGGGCTTGAGAACATTTAATAATGGATACCGTAAAAGAAAGACTAAAAGTATTCTTAGGGATTGAATACCTGGTCAGAAAGCAATTATAGGGGACCCTTGTGCTACACTGGCCACAGGACTGGGTGCCCTTTGGCAGCTATTGCCCATTAGCTATATCTGGGCTACAGTTTCAGGGTGGAGAGAAGTATCTGAAGTAACCAGGGAGGGGGGCCCTACCTGAGTAAGGACCAGAGAGCAGACCAAGAGGGCAGTGACCAGATGTCTCCTTGGATCAACTGTAACATAAAGTCCAAAGTCAAGAAATAGACTGGAAAAAATTAGCAAACCACAAAAGGACTTAAACAGTTCTGTGGTGATAGGGAAGCTCAAGACACAAACTTGGAAGAAGGCATCTACAAGCAAAGCCTCAAAGAAAAAGTGCAGTTTGGACATAAGCCCAATAAGAATTCATAGAGGAGCTAAAGAAGAGATAAAAAAGAACAATAATTATTTTTAAAGTCAAATAAAGAGCCATAAAGAAAAAAAATTGGGAAAAGTAATGAGAGCCATACAAGAAAAATATAAAAAGAGAATTAACAACTTGGTGAAAGAAATACTGAAGAAAATAATTCCTTTAAAATCAGAATTGGCCAGATGGTAAAAGAGGTACAAAATCTTACTAATAAAACAATTCCTTAAAAATTAGAATTGATCAAGTAGAAGCTAATGACTCCGTGAGACATCAAGAAACAATAAAATCGTCTTTACAAAATTGAACAAAATAGATGAAAGTGTAAAATATCTCATAGGAAAAACAACTTACCTGTAAAATAGATCAAGGAGAAATAATTTAATAATTATTGGACTGCCTGAAAGCTATGAGCAAAAAAGTCATCATATTTCAAGAAATTATAAAGGAAAACTGCCTCAATATCATAAACCAGAGGGCAAAGTCAAAATTGAAAGGATCCACCAGTCATCTTCTAAAGAAATCTGAAAATGAAAACTTCCAGGAATATTATAGCCAAATTCCAGCTCCCAGGTTAAGTAGAAAATATTGCAGTTGCCAGAAATAAAGAATTCAAATATTGTGGAGCCATAGGAGCACACAGAATTTTAGCAGTTACCACTATAAAGGAGCCAGAGGGCTTAGAATATGATATTCTTGAAGGCAAAGCAACTAGGATTATGACCGAGAATAACCTGCCCAGAAAAATGGAGTGTAGTCCTATGGGGGGAAATGGATATTTAATGAAATAGAGGACTTCCAAGAATTCCTGATGGAAAGACCATAGCTGAATAGTAAATTTGATATTCAAACATAAGGCTCAAGAAAAGCATGAAAATGTAAATGTGAGTGAGAAATCATAAGGAACTTAATAAGGTTAAACTGTTTGTATTCCCAAGTGGGAAGATGATACCTGTAAACCCTAAGACCTTTATCATCGTTTGGGCAGATATAAGGAGTTTACTTAGAGAGCATGGGTGTGAGTCTATTATTGCGCTGATCTCAAAAGAAAAATGGAAGAGTGAGAGAGATGCATTGGGAGAAGGAGGAAAGGAGTTGGAAGAATGGGAGAAATTATTTCATATAAAAGAGGCTTGCAAGGAAGAATATTTACAATGGAGGGGAAAATAAGGGACTGAGCCACCATACTTAAACCTCATTCTCATCTGAAGTTCAAAGAGGGAAGAATATCTATATCTCTATAGAGATATAGATAGATATAGATATCTATAGATATATACACATAGTTGAATATAGAACTTCATCTTGCCCTATGGGAGAATAGGAGGGGAAGGGAATAAAAGAAAAGAGGGTCTGATAAGAGGGTGTATATTAAGAGAGGCACTGGTCAGAAGCAAACCAGACTTTGAGGAGATGGCAGGGTAAAAAAAGAAATAAATAGAGAATAGAATGGAGGGAAATACACAGCAATCGTAACTGTGAATGTAAATGGATTGAACTCACCCACAAGGAGTTGGATAGGAGAACGGATTAGAAACCAGAATCCAACAATATGTTCTTTACAAGAAACACACTTGAAACAGAAAGACAAATGCAGTAAGGGAGTGGAGACAGAATTTATTTTGCTTCAGCTGAAACAAAGGCAGGGATAGCAATCATGATCTCAAAGCAAAAGAAAAAAATAGAGATAATTGGTAACTTTCTAGAGAACAGTTTTAGTAGAATGTTAGGTTGGAAAGCTTTATTGTAGGAAGGTAAGCAGAGAGTGAGAGGAAAGGAAGTGGAGACACTTGTTACAGACTGCTTTTTCAAAACTGTCTCTTTGTAAGTTTCCTATTACTTCTAGCACCTTTATAGTTTGTTCTTCATAAGGCCACCTCTTCATGTGAGACAGGTGAAGGAAGAGATAGTTTGTAAAATCATCCTTTGGTAATTTGAATGGTATAGCACTGAATAGTTAAATTTAGGTAGTAATGTAATTTGAATTATATTTAAATATAAATTGCCTGTGAATTCTTAGTATTTATCTATTTAGGGTTATCTTTTATCTGTATTTCTGCAAAGTGGATTTTGTAGCTTCATTTATATAGTTTTTGGGTGTGTCTTGCTAGGTAGAACCCCAACAATCTGATACATTCTGAATAGTATTTCTCATTCTGTTATTTCTTTCTGAGTTTTGTTGGTAATATACCAGACTACTGATGATTTATGTAAATTTATTTTCTATTCTGTAAGTTGAATTTAACTGTTGTAGTAATTTTTAGTTGATTCTTTCGGATTGTCTATATAGACCACCATATGATATGCAAAAAAAAAGATCATTTTGTTTCAGTCTTTCCTATGCTTAGTTCCTTGATTTTTTTTCTTATTGCTAGAGCCAGCACTTACAGCACTATTTTAAATACTAATGGTAATAGTGGAATCTTTGCTTTATCCTTAATCTTAGTTGGAAATACCTCTAACCTTTCTGTATTTCATATGTTCGATCCTGGTTTAAGACAAATATTATTTACCATAGTAAAGAAAAGTCTATTGTAGGGAAACTACATTATGCTTAAAGGCAATAAAGATAATAAATAAGTATTAATATTTAATAGATATGCTCCACATAACATAGCAGCTACTGTGGTACTCTATGATTTCCGTTGTTATTTTTAACAGAAAAGGGGTAAGCAGAGTAGATTTTGTCAAATACCTCTCCCCCTTTTATTAGTGAAAACTTGCTATTACTCTTGTTATTAATATCATCTTCTGTATTTATATTTTTCCATATATTGCACAAATGCTACGTTCTTGATACAAATCCAATCCAATCATAGTATACAATCTTGTTAACATATTGTTGTAGCCTAAATATTTTAATTTTTTTGTGTTGATGTTCGTTATAGATATTGGTCTGTAATTTTTTTCCCTCTTCTCTGTCTCTTCCTGGCTTAAATCTCAAAATCAAATTTGTGTCATAGATTTTGGAAGGCTCTTTCATTTTCTATTTTGGAAGTAATTGATCTTTGTTTGATAGAATTCACTTATAAATCTATCTAGTCATGGATTGTTTTTCCCCTTTGGAAGTTAATTTATGGTTTGTTCAATTATGTTTCTGATATTAGGTTATTATTTCCTCTGTTGTTCTGTGTATTTTATATTTCTCTAAGTGTTCATTCATTTCACCTAATGTATTGATTTGTTTCACCTAACAAAATGGTTTATTTCCTTCTCAGTTACTGTTAATTCTTTTTTTGTTTTTGGTATAAACAGTTTAACTGTCTTTTGTCTTTTAATTAGATTAGCTAATTGTCTATACATTTTATCAGATCCTTCTCCCCACCCCCGCAAATTTCCCTTTTTCATCAGTTCAGTGGGTTTTTTTTAATGTTTTTTTTCTTTTTATTTCAGTTTTTTCCATCTCTTCTATTTTTAGAATTTCTACTTTGGTGTTAGGTTGGATTCCAAATTTTTTTCTAGTTTTTTAGTTGCATGCCCAATTCATTGATTTATTCTTTTCTTTTGTTGATGGAAGTATAGAGATATAAATTTCCCCTAAGGACTGCTTTATCTGAATCCCACAAGTTATGGTATTTGTTTAATTGTTGTCATTATCTTTAATGAAATTTTTGAATGGCACCATGGTTCTTTGACCCATCAGTTCTTCAGAATTAAGTTATTTAGTGTCTAACTAGTTTTTAATTCTCTCTTCAAAGGGCCTTTATTGAATGTATTTTTTAAATTGCATTGTAGTTGCAGTAAAGGGTGTGTCTAGTATTTTTTATTTTTTGCATCTGTTGGTGAAAGTTTTATGTCCTAATACATGGCCAGTTTTTTTAAAAAAGTGCAATAACTAGATAGATGTATAAATATATAACTTATAGAAGTGTATATATAAAATCCTTTTCCATTCATAATTGCTAGATATCTATTATATTTAATTTTTCTAAAATTCTGTTCATGTTCTTGCTAACTTCTTTATCTTTTTTGTTAGATTTCTCTAAATCTCAAAGGGTACATTTTTATTTCTCATTAATAGAGTTCTACTCATCTTTTTCTCCCCGTAATTCGATAAACCTTTCCCTCAAATAGCTGATGTGTTATTTGAGTCAAGTATTGATATTGATTCATTATCTTTGGTGCCTTTAAGCTTAATTTAGTTTCTCTTCTTATCTTTTTCTGCTGTCTGTTTTGATTATAGCTTTGTCAGAAATGATTGCTTTTCCTAGTTTTTTGAGTTAAACTGTAACATAATAGATTCTGCTCCACCCTCTTATTTTAATTCTGTGGGGATCTTTTATGTTTCATGTATTTCTTATAAATAACATTTTTTATTCTGTTTTATAATTTATTCTGTTAGCCTTTTCTGTTCTATTGGCACATTCATCTCATTCTTTTCCATAGTTATGATTTTTAATTGTGTATTTTCCTTTATAATGTCTTCTCATACTTTTCCCTCTCTTTGCCCCTCCCCCCTTTACAAAAAATAAAGAAAAGAGAAATTGGCCTAACATTTGTTAGAGAAGTATATATGTGAGGGATCTGGGCTTCCCTAGATCTTAACACATCACCATCTCTCCACAAAATCTCAACTTTTTTTTAATAGGCTTTCTTTTTTACTTAGCTTTTTTTTTTTTGAGGCAATTGGGATTAAGTGACTTGCCCAATTTGAACTCAGGTCCTCCGGACTCCAAGGCCAGAGCTCCATCTACTGCACCATCTAGCTGCCCCAATTTTTAAAATTATTTATTTATTTTGGTGAGGCAATCAGGGTTAAGTGACTTGCCCAGGGTCACACAGCTAGTAAGTGTCAAGTGTCTGAGGCCAGATTGGAACTCAGGTACTCCTGACTCTAGAGCCAATGCTCTATCCACTGCACCACCTAGCTGCCCCTCAGCTTTTTTTTTTTAACATGCTATCCATCTCCCATGTCTGGAATATTCTCTTTCCTTAGATTCTTCTCTTAGCTTAAGTGTTCCATGACCTTGTGCAAGGATTTTCCTTTGAGATTCCCCCTCCCCTATTAATCACATCTAACAGTTGTGAAAATTCTTACTTCCAGGTAATGATTCTTAAGTTTTTGGGGTGCTGGGATGACAAATTTTGCTCAGTCAATATTAAGGGTGACTGACTGTGTCAAAATTTAATTTTGTTCTTGATAAGGAACTTGAGTTCCTTAGATAAGAGACAAATTAAAATATCTTTTTAAAACTTGACAGAACTATTTTATAGCCATTTGGAGTCACCAATGTCTGATATGAAATCTAATGGTTTAAACAAAGCTAATGTTAAATATAAAGAAAACATTTGCCAATTAAAATTATTATATGTTGAGTTGAGTGACTGAAGGTATTTTTAGTGATTACATCTTTCCAGGATGAATAAGTGTGTGTGTGTGTGTGTGTGTGTGTGTGTGTATTTAAGGATATCTTGTGTGAAGGCATTTTCAACAATCTCACAGGATTATCAGATGTCTTAGTCTTTAGTGAATTGGGACAGTGAGGGAATCTTCTTATATTTGGCATACATTTAGACCTGATGAATGTTTGTTTTAGAACAAGGTAGTCTCTCTGCATATGAGTCTGAGGAAGCAGGCCAATAATCACACTCTTTTGTCCCAAAGAAATTGTTTTAGGCACAGGGTTTGCTCAGGTTTGAGGGTAAAAGATATATTTAGTTGTTCGTTGGGAGTTCTAGGTATTGGAATTACATGGTTTTCTTTCTTTAGTAGGATTCCATTCCATTCCATTCCATTTAGTAGTTGTCCTCATTCTCAATGAGAGGTTTTACTTTGGGTATCAGTAAAAAAAAAAGGCAAGTAGGCATTCAATGCAATAGTCCTTTATTGATATAAAACAACTGGAGCAGACTTCACTCTAAAAATGTAACTACAGGAACCAAAACAATAATGAGAATTGAGAAGGAATTAAAAACACGAACATTGAAGCACAGTTCCCTTGTTGACATACACAATATAACTTTAATGTCTTCTATTTTCTCCTCTTTGGGCAGGCAAGAATTTGTGGATGCTTATGTCAACTATGTCTTCCACCTGTCAATCCATGAATGGTATGCGGCCTTTTCAAGTGGTTTTCTGAAGGTGTGTGGAGGCAAAGTACTGGAACTCTTCCAGCCGTCAGAGCTCAGGGCCATGATCGTGGGGAACAGCAATTATAACTGGGAAGAGTTGGAAGAGGTAAGGAAATAATAGGACATTTTGGTGAAGAGAGAGCAGAAGTACTCTGGGCTGGGCCTGTTTTGAGCCTAGCCTTCTCAATAATATACCTCAATTTATTAGGATTTTTTTAACCCTTAGTGGGCATCTTTGGTCTATGGGAGACTGTCTTTAACCATTTATTTTTTTGGTCTTTTTCCCCTAAACATGTTTGCTCCTTATCCTGTCCCTTGGTTTTTCTGAGTCTGCCCTTGCCCCCTCATTTTTCCACAGGTAATCCAGTGTTTCCCCAATGTTTAGCAAGGCCAGCTTCCCCTCTATTTCCATGGTTCTGGACACCATACCACTTGGCTGTCACTTCTTGAGGTTATGCTAATAGGAGGATAGATGAGCAAATGTGTGAATTTTCCAAAGTTTGCTGGTTTATGTCAATTATGTTCTTTGTTAGTATATTTGCTGTCTGGAGAAAAAGGCTCAGATTACTGCTATTATTGTTATAAGTTTCTTTGTAAGTGCTATTATTCTTGTAAGTTCTTTGGACTTTTTCTTTAACAGAGCACAGTCTATAAGGGAGATTACTCAGCTGCACATCCCACAGTGAAAATGTTTTGGGAAACTTTTCATGAATTTCCATTGGAAAAGAAGAAGAAATTTCTTTGTAAGTATTAATGAGAAGTGTATCTCAGTTCATTAATTAAATAAACATTAATAAGTGCCTACCCTGTGCTAGGGATTCAAAGACAAAAATTGAACTGCCATGTGCTTAAGGAACATGCATTCTATTAGGGTGAAAACATTTACCCCAATGATTAAATACAAAAACTTAATTGTGGATGATCTGGGGGTGGGGGACTAACAATTGAGGAAGAACAGAGAGGCTTCTTTTAAGAGGGAAAACTTGAGCTGAGCCTTGAAGAAGCCTCAGGATTCTTAGAGGAGGAGGTGAAGAGAGAGGCATTCCCAGAAGGTGGTGCAGGTTTGGCAAAAGCACAGAAAAAAGAAGACAGAGCATTTTGTAAGGAGATCTCCAAGTAAATCAACTTGTCTATAACATAAAGGACGTGGTAAGAGTAACATGAGACTGCTGTTGACCTAGATTGTGAAGGACTTTAACAAAGGCATTTCTGTCTTATCCTGGACTCTGTAGGGAGCCTCTCAAGTTTCTTAAGCAGGGTAGCAACATGATTAGACCTGTGTTTTAAAAAAATATCAATTTGTCACTTGTGTGGAAGATGCACTGGGGAGGAAGAAACTAGAGGTAAGGAAAGTAATTAGGAGGTTTGGTTTATGGGAATGATTTTAAGGGTTGGAAAGGCATTTGGGCTCTCCCCACCATTCTCCAGCTTTTATCTGCAAATGCTCTCTAGATGAAGTTATGTGATAAATATTAACTCATTCCCTGCCTCCCATGACCAGAAGGAGAAAGCAAAACCCAAAGCATACCTTACATATATCTCAATAGTATATATCAAAGGGTATCTGTTACTGCAAGAAATTAATTACAGCTGGCTGGGACTTGGGAAAAGAGTGAATGTAAAAGCTACCAACGGCCTCTTGTACTAACAAGTGAAGGGCACATTTGATTCCTTTTGTCCTCAAACAGCCTTTATGGGAAGAGTCTTTGGCAGCAGTATGATTTGAGGCTGGACTGCTCCTGCTTATACATTTACCACGGGGCTTGGGAGTTGAGGGGAGACAAAATCTTTTGCAGAATTTACAAGAAAAGAAAAGAAACACCTCTTCAACTTTTGACAAGCAAATTTATCTAAAGAATTAAAAACCATGTGGAAATAGGTACATATCACCCTGCCTCCTCTAGCTGTCCTGAAGATGAAATTATATCCTGATACTCACATGTAATAGATTGGCAATCATTACATTAAAAAGGAATGATAGTGACCTGTCTTTACTGTTTCTATCTGACCCACATCAAAAATGAGAACAATGAATTAATAATAATAGTAAAAACATTGACAACAATAAAGAGAACTTATGCTAGCTTGATCCATCTTTTAGCAGCACTTCAAATGATGAATTGGAACGCAGCAGTCAAAACAAGGAAGTAGCTAATAAAAAAGAGACCAAGCTATTGTGATCTTTGGGAAAGAAGTGATCAGAGACAAATGAGTGGTTGCCATGTTAGGGGACAAAAGGGATAGAGGCAGGAGATATTGTAGAAAGAGCATGGATGAAAAAACATGGCAGCTATTGGAATAAGGACCTCACATTCTTTTTTAAAATATTTTAAAAAATTTTTTCCCAATTACATGTTAAAACCATTTTTTATTTTTTTAAATTTTATTAATTTATTTTGATTTATCAACAATCACTTCCATATGCTTTTGAGTTGAAAATTTTTCTCCCCCTTCCTCCCCCCCACCCTCCCCAAGACAGCACACAATCTGATATAGGCTTTATATTTACATTCCTATTAAACATATTTTCACATTAGTGAAGTTGTAAGTAAAAATTAAAACTAATAGGAGGAACCATGAGAAAGATGAAACAAAACTCAACAGAAGGTAAAAATAAGTGATAGCGATTCAATTTCCACAGTTCTCTCTTTGGATGTGGACAGCATTTTCCATCCTGAGGCCTCTGGAGATGTCTTAGATCCTTGTAATGCTGAGAAGGGTTCAGTTTAACAATATTAGTCATCGCATAACGTGGCTGTTATTGTGTATAAAGTCCTCTTGGTTCTGCTCACTTCACTCAGCATCGGACCATATAGGTCTTTCCAGGTTTTTCTGAAGTCAGCCTGTTCATCATTTCTTATAGCACAATAGTATTCCATTACATTCATATACCACAACTTGCTCAGCCATTCCCCAATTGATGGGCATTCCCTTACTTTCCAATTCTTTGCCACCACAAAAAGAGCTGCTATGAATATTTTTGTACATGTGGGTCCTTTTCCCATTTTTATGATCTCTTTGGGATATAGCCCTAGAAGTGCTATTGCTGGGTCAAAGGGTATGCACATTTTTATAGCCCTTTGGGCATAGTTCCAAATTGCTCTCCAAAATGTTTGGATCATTTCACAACTCCACCAACAATGCATTAGTGTTCCAATTTTCCCACATCTTCTCCAACATTTATCATTTTCCTGTTTTGTCATGTTGGCCAATCTGATAGGTGTGATGTAGTACCTCAGAGTTGTAAAACAATTTTTAAAAACTTTTTTTTTAACATTTTTTAAAAGGAGCTCCCCCTCTGATGGACGAGATGGTAGGATGTGTTAGCTGCAAATCAGATAGGAAGGCCCTGGGGCCTTCAGTGTGTAGAAGCAAAGCAGTCGATATTTTTTAAACGATCATTTCCTACTCTTCTTCATCTGTGTTGCTATTCTCAGGGCTTTGGGGCTTACTTGGCCACTGATTGGTTGGTGATCAGTGCTGTCCCTTTCCCTACATGAGTTGTTCCCCTCAGTAATGACTACAAGAGTTGAGTTGCAATGTCCCACCCTAGGAGTCGGTGGGAGGGTGGAGAATGGGACTACTGTACTCAGGGCTATTGGACTTAAGGTCCTCTCTCCACCAGGGTCTGTGGGGAGGTAGGGTCAGCTCCAGAAAACTTTCATGGTTCAACTAGACTGTCTTACCTACTCCGTCAATAGCACTTGGTTGATGGTGGGAATGGTGATGGTGGGCCCCTTCTCACAGCGGCTGGAAGGAGGGCTGATGATAGGGAAGAGGGAGAGCACTCTCCTTCTCAGAGCTCCTGTGTTTCACCTATCTATCAGCAGTCGGTCATATAAGGGTGGGGGGACAAGAGAAGGGTGGCCAGAAAAAATGAAGCCCCAGGGGAGTGAGTTCAATCACAGGGCTATAAAATGACGTCTTTTTCTGAAGCAATGGCAGAATTGATTTGATTACTATTCTCATAGAAAGAAAGGGAAAGCTAGGGTGGGAGGTAGAGGGAATATGTGTGGTAGCATGGCAGAAAGGTGGTGTGTTTGGGTGGTCAGGGCTGTCCAGATGTCATGAGCTCTCTCTAATCACCGCGACCCTTGTAAAGAAGAAGCTAGGAGATCTGCTTGTGAAGGTGCGTATCAAGAAGCAGGAAGATGCTGAGGAGGCTAGATATGTAGATTTTGCAGTTATTTGCATAGAAATAAATGAACCTTGAACTCATGGGAGCGGATGAGAACACCGAAAGAGTGTAGAGACGGGGAAAGAGCCAGGGTAAAACTGTGAGGTCACCTAAATATCAATGGTTAGTCTGCAAAAGAGACTGAGAAGGCTCATTAGAACAGTGTCAATGAAACCCTAGAGATGTGAGAATGTTCAGGAGGGGACAGGCAACAATGTCAGATGCTAGAAGATTGAGAACTGAAGGATGGGAAGATGCTCAGTACAGGGGCATGTTGGAATCCAGTCCAATGGACTATGGCTGGTGGGAAATTAAGAGATGGCAGGCCTTGGAGCCATGGATGCTTTGGGAGTTCTTTTGGAGGGCTGGAACCCTCCAATCAGATGAGGCTTGCTAGAACCGTGATGTAGTACTGTCCACAGAAGTGCAGTCTTTGACCTACATTGGTAGGAGTTTTCTTAATGAGAATTCCCTACACCAGTGAAATCACAGGTGTGGACCATGAAATCATGATGATGGCCTTGTAAAGGGTTGCTGAGTCAGTGAGTCATCAAGCTCTGTACCAGGCACTGTGTGAAGCAGTGGGATATAATGAAAGACAAAAGATAGTCCTTGCTCTTACAAAGTCACTGTCTCTTGGTTGGAGTAGATGGCCATGGATGTCCATTGTAACTCCACAATTTTGTTATCTGTGATGGACTCTGGGGTACCTAAAGGGGGAGGGAGGAAAAAAAACAAAAGAAGATACTTATATGATAACTTCATTATTATATATTATTATATATTTAAAAGGAATAGCAAGTTGTACATAATAGATTTGCAGTTTCATGTGCATCTTTTTATTATATATAGTTATTATTTATTATATATATTATATGGAAATGCTTATTTTATTCCACAAATGAAAAAGAAATTTTTTTTAAAAAGAAAAGAAATAATGGTCTGTTTAGCACAAACCACCATATGATGTGTTTTCAGCGTTAGTAGAAATGAGTCAATATCGAGCACAAACACCAATGGGGATTGTCATGCTTTTTACTTGGCTATGGTTTTAATACCTTATCCCATTTTTCTCAGTGTTTTTGACAGGCAGTGACCGGATCCCAATCTATGGAATGTCGAGCCTGCGAATCATCATCCAGTCCACAGCCAGTGGGGAGGAATATTTGCCTGTGGCTCATACTTGTTACAACCTTCTAGATCTACCCAAATACAGCAGCAAAGAGATTCTGAACATGCGCCTGACTCAGGCTATTGACCACTATGAGGGATTTAGTTTAGCCTGAGGCACCCCAAGTTCACCTGCCCTATTCCAGTGCCCACACTGGGCCCTGTGCAGAACACATGGAGTGATTTTTATTTTGGATTTGTGCAATCGAATGGGGTTGAAATATTTGAAGACTGCATCTCAGTGATATGTTTTTAGGGATATCAAGGAAGTGAAACTCTTAACAAATCAGCATTTGGGTTGGGGGTGGAGTGGGTTCGGGAATGGGAAATTGACTCTCATTTGGAGATTTTATAAAAACTACCTTCTCAAATTCAGCCTCTTCCTTTCCAGCTGTCCCTCACACTTCTCAATGTGGTTGGTGATCTGCTGGGTAAAACAGTCATTTCCTAGCTGTCAGTTTCTAGATGCCTTTCCTCCTTGACAATTATTCCTTGTCCAATAGCCCATTCTTTCCTTCTTCCAAAAGTTCCTTTTCTTCCTTACCTTAGAATGTTGAATCATTCACTCTCTTGGAAGCCTTTGAAATTTTACTGGTGCATTTGGCTGGCTTTGACTCAAAGCCCCAACCATTGCTCTGACTCTCAGGAGGAAATGACTGTTGCACGGTTTTAAACCACTGAGTTTCAGTCTGTGGCTTTGGTCTAGCTTTGAGAACTTACAATGAATCTTTGTATACTTTTTTTTTAAAGAGCTTCAGAGAAAAACAAAATAAAACTCCTTTTTTTATGAATATGGCCCCCTTCCTTTTCCTTCAGAAGGATTTGCAGAGTAGCTTGCCATTTCAGTGGAAACTAGGTCCTGTTTCTGCCTCTTTTAGGCATGTCCCTCTGAAAAAAATGTTTTTTATTTGCATTATCCTGCTTACCTGGCAAGTTTTGTTTTTTAGAGAGTCTCTCTTGTGCCAGGAGAAAGTAGCAATAAATCATATGTAACAGTGTGAAATTTCTAGTCAGTTTTTCCCTCACTCACTTTACCTCACTTTTTAATTTTTCTTTTTCCAGACTCCTCCTATCTTTCCCCCTTTCCCTGTAGAACTCTTCCTATCCCCCTTCTGTTTTCCTCTAACTTTATTTAACTTTTCCTTTCTTCCTCCCCTTCAGAGGATGCATGCAATTTATTCTTTTGAAATTTACATTAAAAATGCAAAATTTCTATCCAACAGATTTTTCTTCCCTCTTCACTAAATGCTGGCAAATTAAGGACATTGTTTATCACGGAACTTGTGTTTTGCAAATTTGAAATGCTTGATTACAGTAGGAAATTATGTTTGAAACACATAGATGTTTCTCAAAGGAATGGAATTCTACTACCTTCCACATCATGGAAAAATGTCCTTCATGATCAAAGAATTCACGTGAATCTAATTTTAAAGACCTTCTAAGCTAGAGAAAACCTATTTATATAATATGCAGTATTTATGAACCACATGATATTACAAGATATTAAACTTTACACATCTCAATGAAAGGATATAGGGTTTTGCTTCGGTTTTTTGTTTTCTAAACTTCTCTGATTGCTACATTGGTAGTTTTTCAGTCTCTTTATAATACAAGGATATGAAATGTTTATTTTCTATGTGTGTGCATACTGTTCGGTATTATGCAATAAATCTGATGTTTTAAATTAGACTATTCCTCATTGGACCTACAAAATGGATACTATAGGGTCAGATTTGGTAATATGTTAAATTCTCTGCTAAATTAGTATATTGAGCTTCCCAGAGGAATGCCACATTGAGATTCCCAATCTATGGCATATTGATAGCTATGAGCGAATCAGTCAGCAAGCATATTATCAGCAGTTACTAGTGCTGGACACTGTGCTGGGTGCCAATGTCATTAAAGGGTATTGATAAAGCAAGGGAGTGAGGGATTCAACATAAAAGATGGCGGATAGGGGAACTCACCCACCAAAGCCATGAAGGAAATAAAGTGAAGAAAACCGGGAGACTTGGAAGTATAGCACAGACAAGAAGAAGGACAGATTTAGGAGGAGTGATGGAGAGGAAGAGGTAGAAGGATACTGCAGAAAGGTCAATGGATTTGGAGTCATAAACTTTGGGTTCAAATCTCTATTTTTCTCTCTCTCTGTCTCTCTCTTCACACATACATATATGTGTATGTCTATGTATGTATGTGTGTATACATATATATGTACACACACATACACATAACCCTGAGTAAGTTACCAAGTTTCTTTGCCTCAGTTCACTCAACTCTAAAATGGTGGAGTTATACTAGAGGGTCCCTAAGGTCCGTTATAGCTCCAAATCTATAATTCAGTGATCCTACAGAGGAATTCCAGAGTTTGAAATTATGCAGGTAAAATGTAATGGGTGATGGTGATATAGAGGTATCCTCCTGTTTGTTGATGAGAAGTTAAGAAAATTGATGCACTAGGAGGGCAGAGTATAGGATGAGACATCAAGATGCACATTGAAATTCTCAAGTGTGAAAGCAGGGATTGGGGTGGAGGTTGGAACCAAGTGCTAAACTCTTTAAGAATGGAGAATGACCTAGAGACGGGTGAATAACACGGATGGAAAGATTGTTGTATGGTGGTGGCAAAAGGATGTCCTGAGAGAGGAGTGAAGAATGAGTAGGCCTACTTCTCTTGGAGACAGCTAGGTTCCACAAGACACAAACAAAAACAAAGAAGATTATAGACTGGAAGGGCAAGGTTGTGGGTAGGGATGAGGGCAGAAGTAAAAAGTAGGAGGGAGAGAGGATTTTGCCTCAGCAGAGCTTAACTCAAGGGAACGGAGGCTGAAAATCTGCTCACCATCTCATGAGGAATGACTTGATTGTCTTCCCTCCCTTCACCCCTGCCTTCGGGGTCTGGCAGTGACTTGAAAATGGGGTCGATGGGGATTTCATCTGGCTTCTCAAGACTCAAGATATCTTTTAGTTCTGTAACCAGGAAGACTGAAGAGGACAACGCCAAAGAGACCTGGTGACCCAGGAAATGTGTGTGGGAATACATTTCCCAGAATTGTAGGTTTTCTTCTTCTTTTGGCCTTGGCGGGACTTCTGTCTGAGATGTTTCTCACAGTCTGTAAGACAAAATAATAATAAGAAGCTAGCCTGGTCTCTGGAAGTTCCTCTTGGGTTTGCAGGAGACAGCAGCCACAATAGGGCAATGCGAAGCTAAACATTTTTGGCTGAGGGGGCCGGGAGCAAGACAAGAGCTGCTTCACAGTGGTTGTGACCTTCAGACAGCTGGACTCCTCCAGCAAGGAGAAGCAAGCTCAGGATGGTAGATGAGATCAAGGCTCGGTAGGCTATACTACTCATGGTGAGAGCTAAGCATAGTCCATAGCTGCTTTCTTTTCTCTCTGCTTACTCAGTGTTATGGTAGAAAAGTTGCCCCAAATTGTTTAAATTTCAATCTCTTTTTCTTCCATTTTCCTCATATCAAGTGGAGGAGGAGGAGGAAAGAAAGGGAAAATTCAATCCTGGCTATGACCAAATACTTTAAAACACCATTTTAATTACTGTTCACCATTAACAGTGAGTTGTTGAATGCTGTGAGTTTGAGGGGGCTATCACTGAGGGGGGAAGACAGCCTATGGACCGGGGGTTTAATGAGGTGATTGAAAATAGGGATTGTTCCATTCTTTATATTTATATCCCAGGGCATAGCCCAGTGCCTGGCACACAGTAGGTGCTGAAGAAAAGGAAATACTTGTTGACTGATTGGGCTTTTGGGTTTTGGTAATTTTTTGAGTATATTCCAGTCTTACGGACTAACATTGCATTGGGAGATGGGGTGGGGAGGGGCAGTATGTAGACTATTTTGAAGTAACTGAAACATTAGCAGCCAAACAACTGACAAAGTGATAGGGAGATCACTTGGCTGCCTGCTTTTTTGCTGGAAGAGCAGAGCAAGGAAACAAGGTAAAGGACCTTTGTGGCAGTCACTAAGTACACCTTTTTGTATAGCATAGAGAGCATCACCAACACACACACACATACACACACACACACACACACACACACACACACACACACACATTTCAATTCCAAGACCCTGGTGGTCGAAGAATCTAATTACTAGGACCCTACTCATCCTCCATCCTGGGCTAGTGCCTCTTCCCAAGATGGCAGGAGATGAGTTGCTTGTCTGTTTCTTCCACTTATCCATGAAACTAAGGGAAACATTTAAATATGAAAAATAGACATACGGGGGAGCCGTGGGGTCCAGGGGAAAAAAGGAAGAAGTTTTGAAAGTTAGAGGGGGAAGGATGTTCTCCAGTCTTCACATATGGTGAGCCCTGGGATCCCTGTAGATTTTCCTTGAAGTGTGAAGCTGATCAAATTATTTGACAGCCATAGAAGAGTTGAAAAATGTCCCCTCTACACAGATACGGAGCTCTATAGGTATGGAATATTGCATGTATTGTCAGATATGGTGGATTTTCTGAACTGTTGTTTTTTCTCTCTTTGGTGAAAGGAATGGCTCATTTGGGAAGAGATGAAGGAGAGAAAGAAATTAACCCAATACTAAACCAAAATATATCAATAAAAACACATTTTAGCAGGTTTCTTTCACCTTTTTTCACATGCCTAACCAGTTTGGCAAGTTCTGAGTAGAAAACATTTGAAATCCTTTTTAATCAGTTCACACTTTACTAATAAGCTACAGAGATACACTCTTGAATAGCATTGGCAGATGCCTGCTAAGTATTTTGGACTCAGGCCTTCTCTTGGCCTTAGCTCATAGTTGAAACAACAAATGTTCAATCTAATTCTTTATTCCTTCCTCCCTCACAACCTCCTTCATCCTTTTCCATTTAGAAAGTTAATAGGACTTGAAGAAGACAAAAGGAAACGTTAAAATTAGAATACATTAGGCAACTAGGTGGCCCAGTAGATACAGTCCTGGGCCTGGAGTCAGGAAGACTCATCTTCCTGAGTTCAAATCTGGCCTCAGACACTTATTAGCTGTGTGATCCTGGGCAAGTCACTTAACCCTGTTTGCCTCCATTCTTCATTTATAAAATGAGTTGGAGAAGGAAATGGCAAATGACTCCAGTATTTTTGCAAAGAAAACCCCAAATGGGGTCATGGAGTGTCAAACCGACCGAAATGACTCAAAAACAACAAAGCTCAAAATATAGACATTTCCTCTGAGTGGTTTAGGCTGGAAAGATAGGTTGGAGCCAGATTGTGAAAAGTTTTAGATGCGAAACAAAGCTGATGTTTGATCTTAGAGGTGAGTGAGATCAATCACCTGGAATGTTTCCAGGGGTGCTAAAATTTTTGAGGTTCCTGATCAATGCTGTTGTTGATTCA
This sequence comes from Phascolarctos cinereus, assembly GCF_003287225.1. Taxonomy (NCBI): domain Eukaryota; kingdom Metazoa; phylum Chordata; class Mammalia; order Diprotodontia; family Phascolarctidae; genus Phascolarctos; species Phascolarctos cinereus. The sequence continues at coordinate 29,700,583 of NW_027556402.1, forward strand.
GACAGGGAGCCTAGGAAGCAGGAGGCAATGCTTCTCCCACTATTTCTTTTCAGACCTTGGTCACAGCTATGGATAGCAGGTCCCTTCAAAGGTTGGAGCAAGTATGTCCTTTGTGACAAGCCCATTGAGTGTTAGGTCATTCTAAGTTAGGGATCGAGCATACCTACAATGGGATAAAGGGATGAACTTCAGTGTCTACTATCTCAGAGGTTTCCAGAGTTACACTGTGATTATTGCCCATAATCAGAAAGAGTAAGTAGATACTTTCAGTTGACCAATAAGAAGAAGCTCACGGACATCCTGAGAGATGTTCCTTTAAAGATAAGGTCAGAACTTGGACATGTGATTTTGTTATAGGGATCTATCAAGAGAGAAAATGTCCTCTACCAACTCAGGTCATCTTTTTCTCTTAAGTCTTTGAGAGGTTCCTAGAGCACTGACCCTGGCTATGGCCAGGGAATGTTGCCAACATATGTCAGAAGCATGGATTAAACCTGTCATCCTTACCCTTGAGATGGAGGCTCTAGCCACTGCTTGATGTAAAAAGCTCCTTTTCATACCCACCAAAGTGGCAGGATCTAGAGGACTGCTCTAGAGTTCCATCTGCACTATGCTATTTGGTTTCAACTTGCCCCCTTGGAACCTTACAAGAAGGCCTTTTTGGTGGTGGACAGAGGGGTCAGTGGTGAGGAATACTGGGGAAAGTTTTAATTTGACCACTTGTTTTATTGTGGATAAAAGGGTTTTAATAGGAGATTCTGTTTTAGGAAATTTTTTATTGGTAATTATGACCTACATCAAATCCACCTCTTATACTACCTATATAATATCTACGCTAACTCATGTGGGACTCGGATGATGTCATCTCGATAGGATCTGAACAAGTAGCCTTGTTCTGGATGGTTATTAGCCCATTGTCACCACATTGAGGATGACAGGTTGAATCATACCTGGAATAGAGCTGAGCCTCCCCCTTGGATTTAACCTTTAAAAGGAAATAATCAGATAATGAATAGAGAGAGACCAGAGCTGAACTCACGGACTAGACTACACAGGGAGAATGGGCTTGGGTCCCCATGAAGGTAGGGAAAGCTGCTTATACCAGAGTCCCTTTCTCTTTGGCCTCAGAAATTGTTGAGCCCCAGAGATGGCAATGGTAGAGAAGTTATAGCAGATCAGCAAAAGAGTTCCTAGAAAGAAGAGGACTATTTCCCGGACAATGGTATATTCCTGAACCAAGCAGGAGTTGGAGCTGAGGAGTAGCAAGAAATGGAGCAAAACTTAACGTTGTCCTCTGCTAATAGTGAGAGCTGAAAAGGAGCTGACTTTTTAACGATACCTCTCCATTCTCTCCCCCCTCTGATGGTCTATAATTGCAGTCATTGTGTTGATCAGAGTTCCTAATCCTCTCAAAAATGTCTTTATAAGACGGAGGACATTTTCTCTAATGATCTCTCAGACATCTCTAAAATAGGAATTATGCTCCAAAGAACATACGCTCCAACTTCAACTCTCTTCATGGTCTAAGATACCCAGAATCCAAAAGAGGGTTTAAAAAAAAAACCAAACTCAGGAACTGACACTCCATCCCTCCGAGTTCATGGGGCACCCTCCCCCATTTTCTATGCTACTGGCAGTGAGGCTGTGTTAGAAGATCCAAGGACTTGACATATGGGTTTGGCCTTGCAACAAACCTCCTTCTACACCCCAGTTGCCCCTCCCTGTTTCCAGTTCTGTTACAGCACCAACTCCAGGCCATGGAACTTTGCCTGGGCCGCGACAGACAGTCAGTGCTATTATAGTGAATCAAGAGCACAAGCCTCCTGGGAACTACAGCCCTACAGCACGAACATTGAGAATCTCTGAACCGCCATTGCTGGGCCGGGCCGCCCTGTCTACTGGAGCCAGACGAGAGGAATAAGGGAGCGGGACAGGATGCCAGGAGCCTGAGGGAACGAGTATAGTGTTGAGTGGGGGCCATTTCGGATTACTCAAAAGTCAGTTGGAGTGAAGACCCAGGCTGCTCAACTTTGAAATGCCCAGTGTGGGAGGGAGGACACTCAGCCACTTTGAGACCCAGCTCCCAAGGAAACCACACTCAAAGGGGCCAGAGTCAGAGACTGAATAGGAGAAAACGAGAAGGGAAAATCACTGAAATTAACAAAGATCTCAGAAAGAAGAAAACTCAAAGATCTTGAATACAAACAGATAAACCAACTGGGAAAACATCAATAGAAGAAGGAAATTTGGTCTCCACATCTAGTAAATGAGTTCAGGCATCAGTATCTATGAATGAATACTGCAAAATAAAGGCAAATGATACAATACTTGCTGAGACAGGGAACCTTATGGAATGTGAGCGGTTCAAAAGAGAAATGAGAATTATGAAAACAGAATTTATTGCCTGCAGAGCTAAAATAATGAGAAAAATAGAAAAACTGGCATCTGTGATGGCAAGTCTCACCAAAGAAACAAAAGAAAGAATAATAGATTTTGAATGCAAGTGCACAGAAGTGGACAATCTAGAAAAAAGAAGCAAAAAACAAAAACTTTAAAAGAAAATATGCTCACTATGCAAGCAAAACCTACCAATCTCAAAGACAGAATGCATAGAGGAAACCCAAGGATCACAGGTCTCCCAGAAGAACAGGACAAAAAAATCCTTAATACAATAATTCAGGAAGTAATAGAAGAGAACTGCTCAGAACTACTGAACATAGAAAATGAAACACAGTTGAAAGAATACACAGATCACCCCAGGAAAACAAACAAACAAGGTTGCAAACTCTGAGATGCATGGTGGTTAAATTTTAATGATTTTGAAAAAAAATTCATAAATGAGTTCTGTAAGGGATCAGAAGAAAGAAATTCAAATACAAAGCAAAGGAAATCTTTTATAAATTTGATTAGTTCCCTATATATTTGAGGCAAGACTATTCTGTACTCACCAGAAAACGTAGAAAAATAGAGTAATGTGTTCTGAAATGCAATGGAGTTCAATCTACAATCCAGGGTGGCCTATTTTGCAATCTGAGCTTAGTCATTAAATAATAAGATGTTTAAAACATTTTTAGAAGGAAAACCAGAACTGAAGAGATTATTGGCTTCTGGAACACCCAAACAACAGAAATGCAGAAATGAGTAAATGCAGTTGCTAAAGACAGCAGCAGCAACAGAGTGACAGCAGAGAGACCAGTAAGAGAATTCTTTCTAAATACAAACAAGGAGAAAGAGGTGGGGGAAGAAATCTGGTAGAGGTAACAGTGAAGAGGAAGGCATGGGACATTATGAACAGAATATGGTGATACCTTGTCCACAGGCTGTTGCTTCATCTCATCCAGGATTCTGGTTGGATTTGTGCCCTCCCTCCCTCCTCCCTCCCTTCCTTCCTTCCTCCCTCCCTTCCTTGCTTCCTTCCTTCTTTCCTCCTTTCTTTGTCTTAAAAAAACAAATTTATTATTTATTTAATTTAAACCTTCTTTCCCTTTTAAATTGTGAGTTCCAAAGTCTCCTCTTTCCTCCCATTCCTCCCCTATCCACTGAGAAGGCAAACAAAATGATATCACTTATACATGTGAAATTATGCAAAGCACATTTCCATATTAGCCATGTCACAAAAAAGTGAGAAAATTGTACTTCAATTTGCACTCACAGTTCACAAGTTCTCTCTCTGGAGGTGCATTGCAATTTTTCATCACCAGTCCTTGGAATTATCTTGGATCATTGTATTGATCAGAGTAGCCAAGTCTTGCACGGTTGATCACCATTATGACATTGCTGTTACTGTGCACTAGGACCTGGTTTTTCTCACTTCACTGAGCATCAGTTCATATAGGTCTTCCCATATTTTTCTGAAACAACCCCCCTCCCCTTGTAATTTTTTATAGCACAGTAGTACGTCATCCCAATTATATGCCACAACTTGTTCAGGCATTCCTCAAATGACAAGTATTCCCTTAATTTCAATTCTTTACCACCACAAAAAGAGCTGCTATAAATATTTTTCTTTGATCTGATTGGGGGTACAGGCTTAGTAGTGGATCAAAGTAGTTGCAGCAAAGGGCATGCCCTTTGGGCATAGTTTAAAAGTATTCTCCAGAATGAGTGAACTAGTTCATAACTCCACCAACAGTTTATTAATGTACCTATTTTCCCTTATCCCCTCTAGCATTTGTCATTTCTAATAGGTGTGAGGTAATACCCTAGAGTGTTTTAATTTGCATTTCTCTGATCAACAATGATTTAGAGCATTTTGTCATATCACTATGCATAGCTTTGATGTATTCTTCTGAAAGCTTCCTGTTCGTAGCCTTTGACCACTTATCAATTGGGAAATGGCTCTTATTTTTTATAAATTTTACTTAATTCCCTATATATTTGAGAAACAAGGCCCTTATCAAGGAAAATTGCTGTAAAAATTTTAAAATATTATTTCATTGTTTATAGTATCATTTAATAAAGTATACTTTCTGATTATCTTTTAGACTTATTTTTTCTTTTGTTTTTTTCTAAGATCATAATTAATACCCTACCTTTTTTTTTAACTTCAGCTAAAGTGTAATAGATTCTGCTCTAGCTTTTTATTTTAACCTTGTGTGTGTCTTTCTATTTCAAGTATATCTCTTGTAAACAACATGTTAGATTCTAGTTTCTAATTCATTGTGCTATTGACTTCTATTTTATGTGAGGTAATCCTATTCACGTGCACATTTATGATGACTAACTATATTTCCTTCCATCCTATTTTCTTATTTTTATCCTTCTCTCTCTTTATCTTGTCCCTTCTCAAAAATTTGTTTTGTTTCTGACAATTGCCTCCTTTAACTGGCCCTCCCTTTTATCATTCCCCCACCCCACCTATTTCTCTTATCCTCTTCCTCTCTGTTTTCCTATTGAGACAAATAGATTTCTATACTCAACTATTTGTGTTATAATAATGTTGTTCCCTTTTTGTCAGTTCTGATGAGAGTGAGGTTCAAGCATTGCCCCCTTCCCTTCTATTATAAAAGCTCTTCCTTACATGCCTCTTTTATGTGAGGAAAAATTTAATTATCCTATTTCTCCTTCCCCCTTTTCCCAGTGCATTTATTTTTTTGGAGATCATCCCAACATAATTGACTGACACTCATGTCCTCTGTCTATGTAGATTCCTTTTAATTGACCTAATAACAATGATGTTCTTAGAAGTTACAAGTATCATCTTCCCATATAGGAATGCAATCAGTTTAATTTTAATGAGTCTCTTACATTTACTCTTTCATGTTTGCCTTTTTATGCTTCTCTTAAGTCTTGTATTTGAATGTCAAATTTTTTATTCAGCTCTGGTCTTTTCTTTAAGAATGCTTGAACTTCCTCTATTTCATTAAATATACATCTTCCCCCTCCCAAAGGGTTATACTCAATTTTGCTGGGTAGGTGATTCTTGCTTGTAATCCTAGCTCCTTTGCCCCCCAGAATATCATATTCCAAGCCCTTTGATCCAAGCTGCTACATTTTGTGTTAACCTGACTATGGCTTTATGATGTATGAATTGTTTCTTTCTTATTTCTTCCTTGACCTGGGAGCTCTGGAATTTGGCTAAAATATCCCTGGGAGTTTTCATCTTTCAGGAGGTAATCAGTGGATTCTTTCAATTTCTATTAGTTCTAGTTCTAAGATACTGGAGCTGTTTTCTTTGATAATTTCTTGAAATGTGATGTCTAGGCTCTCTTCTTTGATCATGACTTTCAGGTAGCCCAATTATTCTTTAATTATCTTTCCTCAATCTATTTTACAGGTAAGTTGTTTTTTCCAATGAAATATTTTCTATTTTTAAACATCTTTTTGATTTTGTTTTATTGTTTCTTGATGAGTCATGGAGTTACTAGCTTTCATTTACCCAGTTCTATTTTTTAGGAATTTTTTTTCTTCAGTGAGCTTTTGTACCTCCTTTTACATTTGGGCTATTGTGCTTTTAAAGGAATTCCTTTCTTCAGTGAATTTTTGTGTCTCTTTTACATTCGGTCAATTCTGTTTTTTAAGGTGTTATTTTCTTCAGAATTTTTTTGTGCCTCTTTTACCACTGATAATTCTCCTTTCATACTTTTATTGCATCATTCTTATTTCTTTTCCCATTTTTTTCTCTAACATTCTTATCTCTTTCTTCAACTCTTCCAAGAATTCTTCTTGGACTTGGGTCCAATTAATATTTTTCTTCGAGGTTTTGCTTCGAGGCTTGTTGTCTTCTATGAGTTTGTGTCTTGGTCTTCCCTTCCTGGTAGGTTTTTTTAATTGTCAAGTTCTTTTTTTTTTTTTGCTCATTTTTTCAGCCTATTTCTTGACTCTGAACTTTATGTTAAAGTTGGACTCTGCCCACCTGGGTGTGGGAAGGCACTGTCCCAAGCCTCAGGCTTTTTCATGCTGCTGTTAACAGAGCTAGTTCTGAAGGTCTGCAAGTTTTTGGTTCTTCCAAGGTTGTGTGATGCAGAGAGAAGTGTGGTCAATGCTCTCCTACTCTGTGCTCTGGTCTTTACCCAGAAAGGGTCCCTGCTCCCCTGCAGCTACAAATGCTAGTGCTTCTATTGCCCTGGAACTGTGACCAAGGCCTGTGCTTTCTTGTACCCACACGTGTTAATACTCCCTCTTGCGTTGCAACTGCAACTAGGACCCTTGCTCCCTTGTGACTGATCATAAGTGCTACTCTTTGCCCTGGAACTGTTACCCAGAACTGCTTATGGGCAATAGAGTTACCAATCACTGACAGTTGTACCCAGTGCCAGCGAAGAGTTGTCTGTTATCTCTTTCTGACCAGTTTTCTGATCCCCTTACCATCTCTGGGCTGAGAGCTCCCAAAACTGCTGTTGCTGCTGCTGCTGCCACATGCTTGTGCTCTGGACAGGTCTCCACACCCATGTCACAGACCTCGCCTGTCAATGTCCTAAGTTGTCTTCAGCTGGAGAAATGTCTCACCCTGACCTTTTGTTGGCTCTGCACTCCAGATTTTTATTTGAGGCTTTATTTTAAAGTTGTTTAGAGGGGAATGTTGGGAGAGTTCAGCTGGATTTTAGCATGTCCTTTGCCATTTTGACTCCCCCTCCCCTTATGTTTTTCTTTGAAGTTTTTCTTTTCGATGTTTTGGAGTAATTTTCTTATTCTGAGTTTGTGTATCGCATGTCTGGTAACATAATAGCTCTTTATGGAAGAATTATTTTTTCTTTCCTTTTTTTTGGGTTGCTTTGGTTCTATACTTCCAACTTTGAACTCTGCACACCTCTAGAGAGAAGTTCTGGCCAGAGTTTTTGCCTTTTTTTGACTGAACTTTTTGTACTCCAGCTGCTTTCTTGGGGATATTGAGTACTGCATTATTCACAGGATTTCAGAGGCAGCTCAGGCTGAGAACTTGCAAGCCTTCAGTGCTCCCTCTGTGATATGATCTAAGACAAAGTCTCTTGGTTGACTCCTCTTCTGAGATCTATATTTTCTGACCTGAATTTGGGTCTTCCCTCCTGTTGGATTGCCCTCTGGCTGGAAGTTACAGTAGATTAATTAGCTGGACTGAGCAACTGGAAAGTTCTGCAGGTTCAGAGTGATAGAATTGTAGACTCCCCTTGTGTCTGAGTTTTGTAGCTTGGTTATTCTGCTGCAAACTTCAAAAGTGGTCTGGTGACTGGAACTGAGACTCTGCTTCACTCTTGTAGTCAGATACACACAGCTACTCCTTGCTTCTAAACTTGCTTCTTGCTCAGTAAATTGCCTAGGGTCTATGACTACTCCTCTCTATGGAATACCACCCTTAGGTGCAGGCTCCCTCCTCAGTCTGCCCCAGATCTCTGACCTAGAATTGGGTAGTGAATGATAGAACTTCCAAATGGCCCGTTTATAAACACTGCACAAGATTAGGCCCCCAGTTTATGGGACTGGAACCTTTTCTTTCTGTGGTGCACAGTCTCATGTCAGTTCCTACACGTTGGAATGATTTCCAGGAGTGACAGAATAGGATGGAAATAATAATCATAACTGCAAATGTGAATGGGATGAACTCACCCATAAAATGGAAGAAGGGAGCAGAATGGATTAGAAATCAAAATCCAGCAATATGTTCTTTACAAGAAACACTTCAAACAGGAACACAAAGAATTAAAATAAGCATCCAGAGCAGAATCAATCATGCTTCAACTGATATAAAAAAAGGGATGGGTAGCAATCATGATTTCAGACACAAGCAAAAATGGACCTAATTAAAATAGATAATTAGTGAAACTACATTTTGCTAAAAGGTACCAGAGACAATGAATAACAACACTGAACATATATGCACCAAAAGGCATAGTATCCAAATTCTTAAAGCAAAAGTTAAATGAATTACAGGAGGAAATAGCTAGTAAGATTATAACAGTGGGGGACCTCAATTACTCTTACCAGAGCTAGATAAATCTAACCATAAAATAAGAAAGAAGTTAAGGAGATGAACAGAATTTTAGAAAAGTTAGATATGACAGATCAAGGAAATAGAAGTATACCTTTTCTTAGCTATACATGGCACCTCCACAAAAAAGATCATGTTTCAGGGCATAAAAACCTCAGAAACAAATGCAGAAGTACACACTTTTCAGACCATAATGCAATAAAAATTATATTCAGTATAAGACCTTGGAATCATTGATTAAAAATTAACTGGATAATAATCTAATCCTAAAGAATGAGTAGGTCAAAGAACAAATCACAGAAACAATTAATAATTTCATTAAAGATAATGACAACGAGACAACATGCATTGAGGACAATTCTACAATTCACCACATAGCCTGCATAAAATAAAAATTTTCTAAAAGCTATTTTCAAATGAGAGAGAGAGAGACAGAGAGGAAGAGAGAGACTGAGAGGAAGAGAGAGAGAGAGACAGAGAGACAAGAGAGATGTAGAAAAATCATTTTGATCATTTGTCCTGGAACTACTAGTATTTGGGGTGACTCAGATTCACCAGAACCATGGCATTAGCAAAGGCATAACTTAAAGGAAATTTCCCTCTTGCATAGTTAAAATGTTTTCCCCCATCACACAACCCAAATTCTGAAAATTTGGAGACTAATAGTCCTATTTTTCCCCCTCTTGTCATCTACTCCTAAAAGGGGGAGGGGGAGCAGTCCACAGGGAAGGGAAACCTGGAATACAAGCACTGTCCTCTAATAATGCTGCTCCTCTATGAATCACTAAAAATCAAGTATAAGAAAATAAATTTTCATGAGACTCTTCAGAGAGCTATGGCTCTGTGTGAGGCACTCTCTGAGTCCCTGGGAATACAGATACAACATAAAAAATAGTTGTTGCTTTCAACAAGCTTACATTCTGTTCAAAGGAATATGCAAATTTGTACATAGACCTCAGGTCTGAGCCACAATTTGTGGCTTCTAGGTATGAGTAAACAACATTATTTCCTCAAATATTCTTGATACCATCCAATTTCCAGATGCTCACAGAGGTAAAAATACTCTCTTTAATTTTGTACAAAATACAATCATGTACAAAAATGTACACATCTTTCATTCAGTTTACATTTTAAAAATACACATGGTAATTTCAAATTTGACATGTCACATAAACAGTTCTGGGCCCACATTTCCTAAAATTTTATCCTTTGTTCAGGTCATTATCTGCATGATCACATAATTTGTTTTCAGACAGAGAATGAAGTCTGCCAAACTAATTTTACAAATCCGTGCGTCTAAGCCTCTGAATTCTGGGGAGAAACATGAATATCTATACATACCACCAGAATCTCCATTCAAGAAAATGGACATATATATGTATATATGCATATATACACACACATATATACATATGTATATACATACATTTTTGTATTTTACACTCATGCCTATATGGGATTAGCTTGATTTCTATCAGTCCCCATTGACCATCCTTATAAAGCATGTGTTCCAAGTACATGCAGATGACCAAAGAGAATGGATAGTTGGGAAGTGAGGAAGCCTGGGAGCTTTCAAGACTTGGGGTCATAGATCCTGAGCTACACATGTTGTATGGCATTATTATTCTACCAGTTCCTTAAAAAGCTATCATTAGAAGAAACTTGGTTATGCAGAGAATAATAACATTAGCAAGCTTTTGCCCAAACCTTAGTTCTTAAAAACATATAGGTTGAGGTCTAGAGAAAAAAATAGGACTTTAAAAAACAAACTTGGGAAAGGATGCTCTGACAAACTTCGGGCTTTTTATAAAACTATTTTGCAACAAGATAGAGTTATCTGTCTGTTTGTCCCTTTCCCTTTGAGCTTGATGGCTGGACATCGTGGTATTAGGGAGCCTGGTTTCTTTTTTTCTTTCTTTCTTTTAAAACATCTTTAAAATACTCTTCTTATTTAGGCCAAACAATAAAACCAAGATGCAGTATATAAGGAAAAGGAAGCTTTACTGTCATCAGAAAAATTATGATTTTGACTGTAAAACATATTTTATCAGATTGACATTTCACTAAAATAAAGATTCTGAGGTACTTTTAGAAATAGTTCTAAATAGTTAACTCCAGTTGATGATATATTAAATAGCCCAAACCTAGCTTAGCTTCCAAGTCAGCAAGTCAAAAATACAATAAATGATTTTTATGTAAGAAAAATGGCACCTCCAATATTAAAGGCATTCCACCTAATTGCACTGTATCCCAAACCTAGCAATGATGACAACATTCTCATTTTTTCCTCACCTTCTTACATATTTGAAGTAATCTGTGGATACTTTTATTTATAAAATAGGCATTGGATATGCAATCATACAGAAATCCCATGAGACACGAATTTAAATTTTCCTTTCGTAACACAGTTTAGCAAGGCATGTAGAAAGCACAGCAAGTTCATCCTCATTAGAAAACTTTTAATCCCTTAGAGGTACAAATATTGTACTCCATGTAAAATGCTGAGATACTGAAGCAAAATGCACAACTTGTACCAGCCATCCATGGGACCTCCTCTTAAGTGCACATATACTTGCTATCTGGACAGTTTCCCGAAGAACCTCATCAACCACATCCATTCTTTTTTTTTTTTTGGCAATTGGGGTTAAGTGACTTACCCAGGGTCACACAGCTACACTTCCATTCTTTAAATGGAGATTACAGATCAGACCATGTCTAACCTGTGAGTAACTACAATGACCCTTTTCCCTTGTCAATTCAAGCAATCATCCAGAAGCAAGACACAGTCTCACCCAATCTGTTCATGACATGATATTTCAAAGGCAAACAAACAGATCTTTTCATTTTATTTTTCAAGTTTGGCTCGAGTTGGTGTTCTTCTGTGCAAACATTCTTTGAACTTGAAGCTAACAAACGTGCACAAAGATGTCAGGCTTTCTCCTTACATAAATAATACTCTTCTGTCTGTATTTTGAAATAGCCTTTACTAAAATCTTGCACATATTTGCTTCTTGTGAAAATTATAAGCCTTTGCCATCCTGAGTTCTCATAATTAATCATTATTTTAATTTTATTTTTTTCTTAATTATTATTCATCTTGAAGATTTTTATTATGTCGGTATTTGGTAATAAACATGCACATTTCCAAAAGAGCAAAAGAAAAAATAACTCACCCGACGCTGCTCTCGTCCATGCAAAGTCAAATAATATAACTCGTATCACGATATAACTCTTTGCAAACTGTGTTGCAACAGAAACAAGTTTGTCTCATAACTATTTTATTTACATACCAGCACAGCATGTAACATGTCTACAAATAAGTTTTGAGCTATTTTAAAAACAATTTTTAAAAATTGGGCTCTATAAGCTTAAGTATTTGAATGATTACAAATTAAAGTGGAAATCAGAACTAAAAATGAGGATTTATTTTACTGATTTTTTGGCCTACTTAATAACCAAATGAAAATTTGTTAATTTATAATGTTCATTTAGCTATGTCAGTAACATCAGTCTTCTTACCATTTGGTGTTTGGAGTTTTATAATTTAGTTATATAAGGTTTCTTTTTCCTATAGGTTTCCTTAAAGATATTCTCTGTCATAATAAGTTAAATAGTAATATACTCCAATCAATATTCCCTCATATTTAAGGGGTTTTTTTAGAGGCAAAATTTTTTTTCTTTAAAAATACAATTTTGATTATGTAGAATTCATTATTAATCACATTCAATTTCAAAAAATAGAAGCTATCATTAAAATACATTATATCTCTTAAGCTCTAAATCTTTGGAATTATAACAATCTGTCATACAAACAGTGAATGAAAGCATCCAGAATCATTATCTACGTCTAGTCTCATTTTTTAATTTAGAATTTCACAATTAACCTTTTGGCTATGCACTGTCATTGTATAGGGAGTTAAAATGGGGAAATTATTAGTACAGAGCTCACGCTTACATTCATCAAAAAAAGGATCCTTCCCTCCCTTAACACTCCTCTCCATCTCTTAGTAATTCTTCAACTAACTGACAGAAATGGACAAAAGCCACTTTGAGGTTAGAGTGTCATTGATGAAAGTAGTTTGGCAAAGTTAACATCAGAAATCCACACTTTGGATCAATTAGCTTTAAGAACTGTTGTGTCAATTCAAAGGACAGCTCTCTAAAAGAGACAGGCATGTTCATCCATTAAATGCTCTCTTCAGAGGAAAAAACCAGTTCATGCATCGGAAACCTATTATAGTTCTTCCAAAGCACACTTCCTAGATTTGGGAGGAGTATGAACCATAGCGTGGTCTTCGTTAATATGGAGGATAATGAGAAAAGTTGATAAATCACAGGGTGAACTGTCACACTTAAAATTTCAACTTTTGAAATGGATGATTTAAAGTCTTCTAATTGCCTGGTCCTAACAAGCCAGCCAATGGCGATGGCTTCATCGAACATTCTCCAATAAAGATAATAACCCGATAATGAAAACGTATCAGCTATAGACTTTCTCCTACCTACATATTTTCACTGAAAATGATATGAATAATATTCTGCCTTGTAGATCAACTTTGAAGAAATAATTAATTCTTCAGTTTCTGGCTTCCTATTATAAGCCCATGTTTGCCTTAAACTCAGGAAAGCAGGAACAGAGGCCTACCTCTCATCCCATACCTAGTCACTGAAAGTAAAAATCCAGTATGTCTGTCTATCTTATTTTTTAATAAAAAGAAAACAACAGACATAAACTGTAGTTGCTATAGTCATGTGAGTGGCCTGAGTCAATGCTAAATGAGGACTTTTAGTTTTTTTAACCTATCACAGAAAGAGAAATAAATTCTCAGGTATCATTCCAGGTACCTGAAGCCAATACAACTACTGTCACTGCCTCTGCTGTCTTCCCATTATCCTCTCTGGGCTGCTGGATGCTGCCCAGTCACAGCCAAGGTATGAAATCTATTGCTCAGTTGAAGAAATATGAAAGAAAAATACCAATCAAGAGAGTATTTGTTATTCTGGTCTGAGCTGCCATCTACCTGAGCTGAAGTAAAAGTCGAGCCATGCACAAAGATGGCGGATGGCATAGTGCTATTTAAAATGTCACAATGAAAGCCAAGGCAGCATACCGGGCTATTTCACAGAAACACTTAGCTGGACTGGGTCCAAAGAGAACAGAAAACTCTACAGCATGCAGACTGTAAGTGAATCAAAGTCCTGAGCTTCTTTTTATCATAGTGAAATGGAACAGTTCTTTGTGTTTCTCAGAATGTTGAACAACTGTGGGTCATGTGTAGGATTAGTGTATCTAAACTTAATGATGGAATAGCTAATATTAGTGAAGTTTGCACCACAGTGAAATGTGTGTGTATGTGCATAAATGTTGACTCGGACACAACATTCCTAAACAAAAGTTTCTTTCTCAGTAGACAATACGTAAGTGAAGGACTGGAGCATGACCAGAGCTGTCCTTTACACGCCACACCACCGGATTTCTTGGTTTCAGAAAGAACTGCTGACTGCCTTGTGAAGGCTCCTTCAATAACTCAATCCAACCGAGTCTTTTCTGAAGGAGTGCACTTTTTTACATGATCTTTAAATCAATGTCTCTCTTGCTGATGAGTACTTCCAAAAGCCTTATTTTTGCCTTCACATGTTTGTATTCAATATATTCTTCAGCCATTGGAGTGCGGTCTTCCTTCTGGACGTTTCTGGTGGAAATACAAGGGAGAGACTATATTAGTTTCTTTCCTTTCCTCCCCCTATAAAATTCTTTACTACACAGGGATTGTATTTTATTTTACATGTCTTTCCAATAATTAATGCAAACCAGGAACAGCTGACATTAACCCAAGTCTCTAAGGGGATTTTGGTTAGTTTAAAAAAAGAACACCTTATTTACATTTGTACTTAGATACTTGGTTTACATTTTACTTAGATAAATTCTTCCCTTTAACTTTAAGCTATATGCAGAATATGAACTCTAAAAATGTTATTATTTCCCCCATTTCCCCACTTCATTTCTTTGAGTAATACTTCCTAATATATCTGTCATCATCTGTGTGTATATGTGAGTGTGCTTTCCAGAAACAGGTAAGTCCCTAGGAAAATATGTGGCTCATTTTTTTTGATGGTCATTGCTTTTTATTTTAATTAACTAATTAATTAATTTTCACATTAGTCATCAAGAAGTAGAACAGCAGACACCATGAGAAAGAAGAAACAAAACAAAACAAAAGAAAACGAGAGCAAATAGTATACTTCCATCTGCATTCAGACTCTAAAATTCTTTCTCTAGATGTGGATAGCATAAAAATGTATACTTTTAAAAAACATAACATGGTGTAGAATATGAACTTTAAAATTGTATATTTTTAAAAATAGAATATGGTTTTAAAATTAAAAGCAAAAATGAATATATGTGTGTTAAGTTCAATTTGAATTATTTTAATTAAATATATATTTTTATTGTCATAATTTCTATCTTCTATTGTACATGTAATTTCTTTACATCTCAGGTTTCTCATCTGTAAAAATGGGGGGTTAGGTTGGCTGACCTCTGAGGTCTCTTCTATGTCTAACATTCTATGGGAATATTTTCAAAAATGTCCCCCCCAAACTTTTTGTTACTTAGAACAGGGTGGATTTTTTAAATCCCTGAATTTGGGGTGATTATGATATTCAGCCTGGTGAATGAATAATCTATTGTAATGGCTGAAACTTAACTGGAAGGAAAAAAAGATCCAGGTACCTTATGCAGTTTTGCCTTTGACTTATTATATGACTGTAAGCACAGATGAATGCCAAATGGAGTCTACTTTTAAAATGTGTCGTAGAAATTGCACAAGGATGAAGTGGAATAATCCCTGTCAACAAAAAAGAACAAAGTTCTCTTTCTTCTTCTTGTAGATAAGTTCTTCACTTGAACTAAAAGCTGCATGACCGGGGCCTCACATGTGGACTCCAAAGGTGCACGTGTCATTATTGTTTGGGTAATCAGAGACAACACAGTACAATGGAAAGAGTGTTGGCTCTGGAGTCAGAGGGTCAAATCCCATCCGATACTCATTACCTGGGTGGCCTAGGGAAAATCATTTAGCCTCCCTGGGCTTTGGCCTCCTCATCTGTAAAAGGAGTGGGTTTATTTACATGGCCTCTGAGGCTCCTTCTGGCTCTAGGTCTACGACAGTGTGACCTCATGATCATTTTTGTTCTAAGACCAACTTTGATGATTTTAAATCGATTAAATACAATTTTTTATGGTGCTACTTTCTCTTCTTCACTGTGCTTCACCTTTCTCCCTCCACCCGCCATCTTAGTTTCCTAAAAGTTATTTCAAATCTAGTTACTCTGCCGCCTAAAGAGGAGCATGTGATATTTTGCTTATTTCTTGAACCCTAATTTCTCAGGGGATCATTTAGGGAAATAGCAAAAGTTAGACTATTGAGAATGGGGGGGGCATCTTGGAAGATAGACTCAAGGAAAATACATAATGAAGCTCCAGGGTTGTTTCTCTCCCTATAGACAAGTATAAGATGGATTGGAAAGAAAAGGGGGGAAATGGAGTACCTTGAGTTTTGTCTGAAAAAATTATCCTCAAAATCACGAAGTTTTTTTCGAATTCTTTTCTTCTCTTCTTTCACTTCTTGAAGTTGTTCTAAGAGCTCATGTCTAAGGAGGTTAAAAAATTAAAGAAAATAAAAATTAAACCAAAAAAAGCCACGGTAATGCAGTAAAAATGAAAACCAATGGGGACAGTTTTGGAGTAGTTATGAAAATAAAACTTTGGGGTCAGCAGAAGCAGATGTGATGGCAGACTTTTGCTATTTTAAGTGTCCTTAGGGCTTATGAAGTCCCAAGTTGACTTTTGCCATATTTTGCTTTACAAAAACAGAGGGGATTTGTACTTGGGATATATCAAATTGTGAAGCCATGTGGGGCCATTTATAAACATTGTTTGCTTGTTGAAGCAGGAACTAATAAGAAATATCAGTTAAGCTCTCTTAACTAATGAATTAAAAAAAAAAACCAAAAAAACAACTCATGCTTTACTCTGCACCAGTCAGAGGATTTTACATGGAGAGGTGTAAGGCCCCTCAGCTGCCATCTTGTTCAGCACCCTCATTAGGAAACTGAGGCCCACGAAGTCACACAATTAATAATCATCAAAGATGATATTTGAACCTAGGTCTTTGACTGGAGGGCCAGTGTTCCATGCAGATATTCCCCAAATAAGTCATATCTTTTCGGTCTATACATTTATCCTAATAAAAAAGCTGAAAAAAGTAGAATTTATGAAAGTAAAAAGCTTTAAGATGTGGGACATACATCGATGCAGCATGAAGGTTGGAGAGTCCCATGTCCTGACTGCCTTTTGGAGGCAGCTTATCATCCAAAGGGGAAAGAAAATGCTCGGCATTATCTTCAAGTTGGTCCAGAAAGCAGAAGTCAGTTTCTATGGGGATTGTGAAGTCTGGCTTTGTGCTGCTGTCATCTTCTGAACAGTCCTCTTCCTCCTAGAGAGACACACATCAGCCCCTTTCTTAATCTGGTTACTCTCATCATCACAAACATATTGAGTACCTACTATGCATATCCTACCATGGGAAATTTCAATTATCAAGACATTGTTTAGAAGTGCAATTCTACTCAAGTCAGTCAAAGCAAAGTCGATGGCCCTGAATTGGGAAATGGCTAAACAAATTCATAATGTGATATTACTCAACTCTAAGAAATGCTGAATATGAAAAACTATAAGAAGCTTGGAAAGACTTTGTGTGCTGACATCGAGTGATATAGAAACAACAACAGAAGAAGCTGAACATTGACAACAACGTAAAAGACAAGAACAAAAAGAAACCTGTTGCTAATTGACTAGAATGACCAAGCACAGTTCTGGGGGAAAAACTGAGAAAATAGTCTTTTTTGCAGAGGTAGGAGACTATGGGGATGGAATCTTGTGTGTACAAGGTTGCTATATTAATTAGTTTTGCTGAGCTTTTTATCTCTTCCTTCTAAAAACTTACTTAAAAATTACTTGGGATGATTTATTGGGTAAGGGACATGAGGACAATATGTTTAGGAATAAAGGCAGTGTAAAACAAAAGAAATAAGTAAAAATAAGATAAAAAATAAAAAAAGCAGAAAACAAAAGTGATTTGCTTTTGTGACAGTGTCATCTCTCAGAAGGTGGAGGCAGATAATAATGATGACAATGAAGATGATGATAGCTAGTATTTATATAGTACTTTAAAGTTTGCAAAATGCTTGATAAATATGATCTCATTTTGTCCTTGTGATAACCCTGGGAGTTAGGTGCTACTATTAGCACCATGTTACAGATGAGGAAACTGAGGGAGACAGAAATTAAGTGACTTGTTCTGGATCATACAGCTAATAAGTGTCTGAGGTGAGATTTAAACTCAGATGAGACTGGCTCCAGGTTCAGTGTCTATATACTGAGCCACCTTGCTCTTACTTTGTATTTTATTCTGAAGAACAACCAAGAACTGGTTGGTCTTGTGGAAGCGCTAGGAATGTTGACAGACAGCGATGACATTTTGTGAGATTTCATAATAGCCAAGGCGGAGAACACGGAACATAGACATACATCTATCTTAAGACTTTAAGATAAGCAGATTTTAACTAGTTTATAATAAAAATACATATGATCCCATGGGCAGAGAAGAAGATATGGCTCGAGAGGTCATGGAATTCTGATGGCACAATCATTGAGGAAAAAATAGGAAGCATTTGAAGAAATTAGAAAATGACAGGGGTAAATCTCTGATGAACTCACATTTATAAAGAAATTTGTAAAAAGAGGGACCTCAGAAGCAAGATCTTTCACCAAGGATGACAGATATAGAAATCATACCAAGAAGTGAGAGTGAAGAAGAGGCTCCACCCAGCAAACAATTGCTAAGGAAGGAAGACAAAAACGGCCTCTTAAAACTGGAAGATGAATGATGAGGTGAAAGGGGACAGACCTCTCACCATATGAGGCAGACTGTATAATATCAACAGGTAAGAAAGAGAAAGCAGGGCTCCTAAAAGATTCTCTGTCAAGCATTACTGACCCTTTCCAGTTCGAAGAATGCTTTTAAAGGGCAAAGAGAAACTCAAGAAAGAGAAGAAGAAATAGTAATACAGTACCACTTAGCCTTGTACAAATGAGGTCAAGTCTTCAGATTGGGGCAAATTTACTTCCCAAAGTACTAAAAGAACTTGTCATGATGACTAAGCACTGTGATTACCATCCAAACAGAAATCAGCAGAAGATTGGAGACAAGAAGCGTCCCAATTTTCTAAAAGGTAGGTACTGGAAACCACAACCAGAATCCAGGAACTGACTGTTAAATGTCTGGGACCACTTTTATCATTCTGTACTCAACAGAGTGGTGCCACTCTGGGCATTTTAACAGCAAGTTATACCAATCGAATTTTATTTGCCTTTTCTGATACAGTTAATAGACAGACAGACCAGGAGAATCTGCATTTTATCAAGACATGTGGCAAACCTCCTAGAGATATCCTTGTGAGAGAGTGCTAGTTTTCAAGTCAATAAGACCTGAGTTCTGATAGTAGCTGTGTGATCACAGGTAAATCATTTAACCTCTCTGAACCTCAGTTTACTTGTAAAAAGGAGATATTATTTATAGTGTTAATTGTGAGATTCAAATAAGTTAATGATTACAAAGCACTTTGCAAACTTAAAAGTACTATATAAACGTCAGTTAGTTTGATAAGACAGAAGAATGTGGCCTAGATCCACTATGGTGGATTCACAGTTGATTGTATGACTAACAGATTAATACCACCCCCTAACACTGGTATTATATGCCTCTTTCTTGGTAGGTTCTGTCTTATCCAACATTTTTGCCAATAACTCAAACAGGAGCAGATCCTTGCTGGCTGCATATTGACTTAGACAACCACCAGTTAACATTATCTATGTTAAAGTGTATTTTTATTAATTTTGTCAAACATTTCCCAATTACCTTTTAATCTGGTTCCAGATACACTGGGTCCTGAAGTCTGACACTTGAATTAGAAGAAAGCATGCTTCTCAAACCTATGGACCTATGAATCTTGGCTGATAAAACATTTAATGTGATTCAAGGCAGCATTAATGTAAATATAATATCCACATCAAGGGAGGCAACAGACTCACCGTGCTCTGCACTTATCAAAAATGTCATGCTTTAAACAAATTGCGTGTTCAGAGGGCGGCAATTAAGATAATGAAATGATTTTGAACTGCATCATATAAAGAATGGTCAATGGAATGAGAGTTTGGCCTAGAGAGACTTGGGAGTAAACAAATTAGCTTTTCCCCCACATTCGAAGGCCGCCACGTGGAAGAAAGATTGGACTTTGTAAAGTTAAAACTAGGACCAATGGGCAGAAGGTACTGAGAGGCATGTACAAGAGAAATCCATAAACATAAATAAATATGTAAATATATGTGTAAATGCACACACAATTAGAAATGTCTAGAAATGGAATGAATTCCCTTACATTACACCAACTGGAAGAGGGTAAGAAGATGGTTTCAACTATAGGGTAAGACTTTTTAAAGGTTTCTTTCTAATGACAAGTTGGAAGTATGTCCACAGTTCATGTGGTAGGGCAAGTATTATCAAATTCTGAATGTTACCAACAGCAAGTTTTCTTATGTAGTAACAGCTCTATCTCATGCATATACCAGAATCATGCTCTAATTTTCATATACAAGAGTCGAAATTCACAGGAAAAAAAATATGGCATTTGAATTAGCCAACAAACAACTCGATGAGAGCTAAAATACAACTACGTCCCACTTCAGATAATCATTGCAAAAGATAAATGAAAACATCTGAGAATCTGAAACCTCGCTAGTGTCTTCATCAGCCACATGGCTTTTTCAAGAGTTGCTAGCAAAGACCAAGAGTGATAAATCTGAGTTTCGTTTTGGAATGTGATATCAACAAAGTCAGGGTAAACGGAGCTAATGTCTTTACGGGTCAGTTATAAGTAACCAAAAAAACCCAAACACAACCCAACAACAACAATAACAAAAAAAAAACTGTTTGATAAATCTAGATGAGGGATGGGGAACCTGTGACCTTGAGCTCACATGTGGCCTTCTAGGTCCTTGGATGTAGCCTTTTGACTGAGTCCAAGTTTTACCGAACAACTCCTTTTATTAAGGGGATTTCTTCTGTGAAGTGTGGATTCAGTTAAAGGGCTGCACTTGAGAACCTAGAAGGCCACACTTGGCCAAAGGTTCCCCACCCTGTACACAGTCTTGCAAATGGATGCAGAGGGGACTGGCCACAGAAAGTAGATAGTTTTTATAGCTCTATCACTGCAACTAGATAAAGAATACAAATCACACGTTGTACTGAGGGTAGGTCAGAAGTACCATCCTCATATATGAAAAATATTGCAAAAATAGTGCTTTTTCTAGAAATCTACTTAGGAAGATACAGAGCAGGAGAAAAATCCCAGCACAGGTAGAAAAGTGTGATCTCAGCTGCTAAATGAACTACCACTATGTAGAAGGTGGAGAGACTTGGAAGAAGAAAGTTCATTCCAGAAGCTTGTGTTCATTATGAAATCAAATACCAAGGTATAACAAACGCTCTTTATGGAAAAGTTTTTTTTAATGGAAATCAAGCAAAAGAAATAAGCTAATCTACGATAAAAAGAAAAAAAATTGTTCAAAGTTGACTATGTTCCTGCAATTAATGATTTTCTGGAGACATTACAAAGAAGTAATACTGGAGTCCAAATATCAATACAGTTTTCATTAATGTGAGGGGCAGGGACTTGCTGGGACTAGTTACTAGCAGTCTGATATTTTTACCTTTATATCCTTGAAGAAGGAAGCTGTTTCACCCTCAATAATTGGTTGTAGCAAAGGACTTCTCCTTTTGTTGGAAGGGGAACCCTGTGGCAAACATTAACAAGTACGTTATATTGTGAATCACTTTCTCTTCCTCCTCTCTCCCCCATCCCTCTCCTTTCTTTTAGTTCAGCCACTAGTTTATACATTAGCTTCTCTTTAGAGGAAAATAAGAATTGTGGAGTTTAACCCACTTATTTATTTGTTCATTTAATTTAATTTTACAATATCTAGCTAGGAAAGGGTCCTGCTGAAATGTATCTAAGGTGGCTGGTTAGATCTGATGTCTCCCCAACTATTCTATTGTGATGAACAGCTACTCTATTAAAAGAAGTCCCTAGGGAGGAATGTAATCACAAGAATAGCAAAGGAGTTTCAGGGTCAGAAAAAAACAAATTCAACCTAACACTGTATATGAATTTTAATCACAACATAAAGTAACAAGATGTTCCACTGAGAGATGTTTTCAAGATTTGTCATGAATGTATTAGTAGTCCTAAAGGTGTTTGACAACGATAGCATTGAAACAAGGCTGGCATCAGGAATTCCCTGGTCGACAAGGAAGGAGATAGTAGAGACAGTGTGTGTGTGTGTGTGTGTGTGTGTGTGTGTGTGTGTGTGTATGTGTGTACGTATGCCCTTCTTCTCAAGACCGAGGTATCACCTGTGTATGCAGAAGAAGATACTACCTTCCAAACAAAAAGTGGAAGTTGGCCAACATATTGAAGCCTTTCCCCACCATTCTAGGGAATTCTTTAACATAAAACAACTGGAATACACAGGTCAAAGGACTGGAGACCGTACCAAAAATAGCCAAGTGCTGTGGACAACAGGATCATTTCACAATCCTTCTAAAATTACTGTCTTCCCTTTTCTCTCCACACTCCCTTTCAACCCTCTATGAAGGCCACCTCTCTTGCTACAAGTAGGAGTTTGTGTTCCTGAAGCCAGAATCCCAAGAAGGACAAATTCTTTCCTCGGGTAAGAGTTTCATAGAGGCTGTGATAGGATTACAAACTCCCTTCATAGGGAGGGGGAGGCCTGGGGTTGCTACTGGTTTAGCTTTGACTTCACTTATGAGGGAGCATTGAGCGCCACTAATGTTCCTGCATAAGTCCACATAGATATAAAATTTAGAGTGTGGATTTCAGGGATGTCAATAGAATTATACGTGTGGGCAAAATACATTACCCAAAGGGGCAGGAAAAATCATAATCTAGAAGACAAAACTGAATAACTGAAGGTGATGATTAAAAATTGGATATTTTAAAGGGGGGGAATCTCATAGGCTTCACTTGATCAATTTTGCCCATTTATGGCAAACGTAGCCATAGATGTTTGTAATGAATTCTTCATTCTTCCAATTAGCTGGCTAGAAATTTCTTAGGCTGACATATGAAGAGAGATGCTATCTTCATCCAGAGAAAGAACTGATAAATACAAGCATGTATAGAATAATTTTACATGTGTATAACATACATACCCATATGTGTTTGTATGTATACATGTATATATGTGTCTGTGTATATATGCATGTATGTGTGTGTGTATACACACACACACACACACACACACACACACGTATATATACCTATTTGTGTCTAATGGCAGCCATCAGGGGTAGGTGGGGAGGGAATAAAAAAGGGAAAAAAAGAAATTTACATGATAACTTTATTATATATTTGGAGGGAATAGCAAGCTGTACATATGGTAGATTTGCAGTTTCATGTGCAACCATCTTTTTTAACTGTACTGTGTCATGGAAATGCTTGTTTTGTTCCCAGAATTGAAAATAAAAATTAAAAAAAAGAAGAAATTTCTTAGGCTGTTAAAAGATAGTAATGGGGATTTAGAAAGTCACCTGTATACCAAAAGCTAGGAAGTTATTTTACTTACAACGCTGGGAATGGTGTAGGCCCGGGACAGGATCTGTTTGACCAACCGATATCGGTCATATAATGGCTTCATAACCTGACGTTCATGCTTTGTTACCTGAAAAATAAGAACAGGACAATTAGTTCACCTTTCTCCCAGATTTGTGATGCCAACTATCTTAGTAAGCAGAGCTGTAGGGTTAAAGGATCACAGGTAAGAAGGAAAATTATTCAATCCAAGCCATAAATCTTCTTGCTAATAACTATTTATGTAAATCCTACCATTTTGTCAATAAGTTTTATCAACAGACATTTAAGATAAAATCAGTAAATCATATCAGGCTTTTAATAGCATCATTTTCAAGCTTAGGTGATGAAGCCCCACGTGATACTCATGTATAAACACATGTGACCCTTAATTACTCAACTAACCTTGTAGATCCCAACAGAAAAACAGACTTAGCATTCCTGGCTGGGTTTGTCTGTACATGTCATTTTTTAAATTTTATTCAGCAAGAAGGCTGTGGGAAAGGGTAAAGATTCCTATCTGTAGCAACCTGCCCCATCAGACTTTCCAACCTTGAATTTATAGGCATGTCTTAAATGTTCCTAAGTAGAATACATTAGACCTTTCACTGCTGACCAGTCGAGTTGTAGGCCATGGAATAATGGGAAAAACTTGGAAGGAGACTGTGGCTAAGCATTGAACTAGTCAATATCAATCAATCAATCAATCAATCAATCAGATAAGCATTTATTAAGCACCTAGGGAGGTATGCGCCAACCACTAGGGAGGTATAGGGACTGGATCTATAACTTCATTGGCTTAGGGAACTCCAGGTGAGGACACTCCCCTCACCAATGCAGATCAGCACGTGTGTGAGCACAGCTTGTGCCAGAGATGGGCTTGACCTCAGGTCTTTCTGACTCTGAGGCCATCCCTCTACTTACTACTCCAGGCTGCCTCTCTGGTCACAAAGCAAAAACAAACCAGTCTCTCATTTCAAGAGATTTACATTCTACTGAAAAAACACTTGAGGTCTAGCTCCTCTCCCTAGTTTCCTTAATAAAAGATATTTCAGGTAGCAGGAGAATCCAGGAAGTGGCATGGGGTTGAACTTTGGAGGAAGCTAGGGACTCTAGGAGGTAAAAGTGAAGAGGGAGAGATTGATACGTATGGGGGACAGGCAGCCTGTTGGAAGGCATGGAGTGAAAATACTGTGTGTAAGCAACAGCAAGAAAGCCAGTCTAACTGGACTGAAAAATGCATCCAGGGGATCGATGTGAAATGGAATCAGAGCGTGTCTCAGTTTTTATGTGAGTATGAGAGATTGCATTACAGACTGAATGCATTTCTCAGAGTTCAATTCAAAGACACATCCATGGCTCTGAAAACTTCTACCATGTTCTATTATTCATAGCTCTCTTTACATGACTGTAATTTCTTGGCTCTCTTATGCCAAAACGTTTTTTGCTAATTAGCATTTGTAGGTCGATCAACAATACGTCGAAATCGCAATGAGATGTGACATTGAGATACTTCTTTAGTTGTGTAGTAGTGGGAATAGTTGTGGTGGATGAGTTTTGGTTCCCCAGATTAACCTCAGGGGTATTTCTGTAGTAACGATCTGACCTCAAAGTCCCCATCTAACTGAACTGTGGATAAGTTTGGTGACCCTGAAAGTTACTAGTTTAAAATATCAATTCAGATGTTTGACTTTAGTCTTAAAAGCCCTTCATGATCTGGATCCAGCTGATTCTTCAAGTTGCTCTTATCTTACTCCTCTCCTCCCATATTGGTTCTCCTGGTCACTGTGACCTCCTCGATCCTCCCCTCACATTCCACTCCAGCTGCCGCCTTTGGGTCACCTCTATTCCTTCAGACTCTCTCCTCACATTCATTTCTGGGAACCCACAGCTCTGTTCCAAAATCGGCTCAAATGCCACCGCAGACACAAGGCTTTCCTCTGTATTTAATGCTCTCTCACCCCAAAATGACTCTACATACAAAATGAGTATATGCTGCTTATTTCAGTAGTAGTATTAAGCTCCTTGGCTGTCTCTTAATGCCTGTGCCCAGCACAGTGCCTGGCACATAGTAAAGTTACAGATGGGGACCAGACTTGTGATTTCATTAGTATCAGGAAATCCTAGATGAAGAAACGTTCTCTAACACTGGAGGCTGGCTCCTTCTTAGCAATTTACAGTTGCCTAGAACATGGAGAGGTTAAGTTGACTTGCTCAAAGTCACACTGCCAATATATTTTGAAGATGGGACTTGAACCCGGGTTTTGCTGGCTCTGAAGTCAGTCTTCTAGCCACTCAATGTTTGTGGAGTTGAAGCACTGGTACTGCTTGATTTTTCAGGCTAGGCAGCAAGTTAAAACACACTTTTGCTTCAGAATCAATGAAATACAGAAATAAAAAACTTGTCATTGCCATCTTACCAATCTAAATCTTTTGTTGGTTTTCTATTCCGACTTTATTTTCCTTCAGTTTACCCATTAGATAAACATTACAAAGTTTGGAAAGGATATCCTAATCAATTACCCACTATTTATTAACAGAAGAAACATTACAAAGGCTGGATTTGAAAGCCGTTTATCTTTTGTGATTGATTTATCTTTACGGAAAGTACTACATTCTCTCTAAACCTTGAAACAATACTTAACCTCTAAAGGGTTTTGTTGTTTTTGTTCAGTCCTGTCTGACTCTGTGAATCCATTGAGGTTTTCTTGGCAAAGGTATTGGAGTGGTTTGCCATTTTCTTCTCCAGCTCATTTTTTATAGATGAGGAAATTGAGGCAAATAGGGTTAAGTGACTTGCTCAGGATCACATAGTAAACATATGAGGCCACATTTGAACTCAGGAAAATGAGTCTTCCTGACTCCAGGCCTGGCACTCTATCCACTGTACCACCTAGCTGCCTGATCCTTAAGGGATTAATTTAAAATTTATGTTTACAAAGGAAATAAAGTACTGTTTTTTGTTTTTGTTTTTTGCTTATAAGAAGACAAATCTTCCATACTGTGAAACTGATGAATACCACATAACGGTACCTAACAATGGTATATAACAAACCTTACTTGTTACATAGACTTGCTAAACATTTACACTTGTGCATTTGCCTTTTTGTTTTAAATAATAAAGGCCTTCAATTAGTCTTAGAGCTGGAAATGAAAGTTACCTATTTATTAATCTTTGTCTACCTTTTGCCATAATGCTGACAAGACAGCCCATATCATCAAGTGTGGATTAGAAAGTGAAATAGAAATCAGTATTTCCAATGCTAGGGATTTTCTGAAGCAAAGTAGAAATGATCCACTAGCATTCTCTTACAATGAATCATCATGACATGGAAGTGACTTTGGGCAATCTAACTTATGTGATGAAAAGTATACTAATAAAGGTTCCTGGTGGCCAAGAGGGATGAGTAGGGTAGATGAATAGGCTCTATTTCAATTTGGGCATATACATGAACATTAGATTTAACACCAGTACTGAACTTTTTATAAGCAAGGTTGATGTAATAATAATAATAATAATAATAGCTTTTATGTCATGCTTCAAGGTGTGCAAAATGATTTCTAAGTTATCTCATTTAATCCTCACAAAAACCTTGTGAGTTAAGTGGTTATTATCCCCATTTCACACACGTAGGCAGGAGTGGGGTTGACTCTGTCACCCCTGTGATTGCCGGTTTTCACTGGTGAGCTGCCACCTTCTTTGAGTGGCCTCAGGCCTACTACGCTACTAGCACCCAATCTCTTCCAGCTTCATTTCTGAGAATAGTAATCAAACCAACATATCTATTGCCCTCTCTCTCGGACTCCAATCACCATCCTGTTTGTCTTGTCCTTCCTTGCCACCATTCTTCTGTATGTTTTGTCTTTCTCAAGTAGAAAAAAAATCTCCTTAAGGGCTGAGACTGTCCTGCTTGTGGTATTTGTACCCCCATCATTTAGCATAGTGCCTAGAATATAGTAAGCACTTAATAAATGCTTGTTTATTCATTTGGAGATATTTATTAAATATGAATTAAGCATACTGATAAGCAAACAACAAGAAAACTGAGCAAAGAGTTGGGTAGAAGGGCTAAAAATATTAAAAGCAGTGTCCAGAGGAAAAATAAACATATATCAACATGAAGCAATTTCATTTGCCACTCTAGAGTTCTGAATTCTGAACTCCCATGGAAGGCATAGTTCACCCTGAAAATTATCTGTTAAAACATTTTAATTTTTTTCTGGTTCAAATATTTAATTTAATTCCCTTAGAAGAAACTCCTTCCTACCAATGAAAATCTGCGAATGTTCTATAACTTACAGTCTTCTTTTTAAGAGAAGTTTAACCTTTATTTTCAAAAATTTATTTTATTCTGAACTTAAGAAATAAAACAAGTATTTCCATAAACATAGGATAGGAATAAAAGATGATTGTACATGAACCTGCAAATCTATTATGTACAGCTTGCTATTTCTTTTAAATATGTAATTTATAGTCTTAAAGAGTCACCTGGAGTATTGAGGAAGTTAAGTGACTCATCCAAGGTCAAAGAACCACTATATACTAGAGGCAGGGCTAGAATTCAGGTCTTCCTGACTCTGAAGGCCAACTTCTATTCATTCTACCATGTTGTTTTTCAATAAAATTAATTCCAGAGGCAAAGATGAACTATTACTTAAATGCAGGACTATCTATCATCAAAGAGTTGAAACCAGAAGTTTCTTTCTCTTAAAACCATTTAATATTCTCAAACCCTGATTCACATTCTACCCTTTATCCATTCCCTACCCAAGTTATCTCAACTGAACTCATATTTTAAAAAGAATTTTTATAACAAATTCTATGTTTGAAACAAGACCTGGAAAAAGATCACCTTCTGGTTACAGGACAACTCAGTTATACAACTCATTGTCCTATGATGAAGTTAGCCTTAGGGATTCTAGATTGTTTGCTTGACCACACTACGGATTATAGGAGCCTGAGATTGGGAAGAGAGAAACCATGATTACAGGCAAAGAAGGAAAAGCATTTTTCTGTACGCCTCAGAGTATCTAGGGAAGTTCTGGGCACAAAGCTGACAATAAATGAAACAAGTCAAACTTGTCGCCTTGGTGAAAAAAGGGGTTTCCTATTATAAAAAAGAAAAATGAAATCCCTGCTTAAAGTTTTCATGAATTGAACTTCAGTTAAGCATTTTTAAGTTCATACTACAGACAGGATGATATGTTTGGCAATGGGGAAGAGAGAATATCGATAAGGCATGGCTCTTGCCCCAACACACCTGATACTAACCTAGTAGGAGAATATGATTCATACAGAGTAACTCTAATAAAAAATAATGATGTCTCAGTGCTTCCAAGAATAAAAGGCTCAAGTGGAGGAAAGACCATTACCACCTAGAAGGATCAGGGAAGTCTTTGTGGAGGATATAGCACTTGATCTGGGATTCAAAGGACGGGTACAATTTCCACAGGTAGGTAGGAAGGACAGGACATTCCAGGCCAATGGAACAATCTGGGCAAAGGCCCAGAAGAGAGAAGGTAAGAGATGTTATACAGGCTATTTTCAGTTCTCCAAATTCAGCCAAAGTCCAGCTTCAGGAAGCACATGGGGATGGGCTGAGGAGGTGGTGGTAGTAGGAGACAGGAAAGGTAGAAAGAATAATGTCACATTATAGAAAATCTCAAATGCCAAGAATCTGTATTTTATTCAGCAGGCAAGAGGGAGACAGGAAGGGTTCTGAGTAGAGAATAACATGATCACATGTAAGGAAGCTCAATCCAATAGTGGTGTGAAGAATGGATCATTATCTCAAAAAGGCAATTATAGCTACCATATCAACTTGAAGCTTCATTACCTAGATCATCCCACTGGAAAGGACCACAGAAATCATCTAGCCTAATCCCTTTATTTTATAAACAATAACAGAGAAGGTGAGAGAGTTGAGTTGACCAAGCCAGACACAGACTGCTGGTCCAGAGCTTCTCAGTCAACCTCACTGATCTCTGATTTTCATTAAGGCAGAAAGAATCTTCATATTACTAAATCTTCACATTACTAAATTTTCCTTGAAAACTGATTTTTCTCCCAAGCTGGAAAGACAGAGCAGCTTACATACCGGTCTTCCATGGATGCTCTCATAATACAACAAAGATTTCTGCAAAGCCACTTTCTCAATAGCAATTTGGTCTCTAGTCATGTCCTATATGGTGGAAAAAGGAAAGAAAAAAATTTAATATTTGTTAATATTTCGGAGTCTCAATTTAAATGATTTCCCCCAATAAAAACCTAAATACTTAGTATTCCATCGGTTCCCTTATCTCACAGCTTATTCTGAAGTTGGCTAATGGTGGTCCCGTGAACAAGATACCGTCAGGGTACGATAACATTACAGTACCACCACCAATAACGAACAGCTATTGAGCTCTGAGGGCAGCTAGGTGGTGCAATGCATAGAGCACTGGGCTTGGAAGCAGGAAGAATGTGGTCATGAAGAGCAGGATGTGGCTGAAATGACCACTGAAAGTATCTCCATGTTGCAGTGAAGAGTCAGGCCCTTGTAACAGCCAAGATGTCTTAGGGTAATATTCCATTCCTAATAGGAATGATTCTGCTTAGGTTTAAGAGTTTGATTGTGCTTAAATTCATCACAGAGAATCACCAGTTAAGTTGTAACACAAATACAAACACAGGATGATGGATCTAGACTTGAAAGGGAAGATCCAGAACAGCCTTCTCATTTTACAGATGAGGAGGTTAATTAAGTGACTTGCCCAGTATCAAAGGTAGGATTCAAACCCAAGCCCTCAACTGCAGAACCAGAGGTCTTTCCACTATATCATGCTGCTTAACTTGCCCCAATGAATTTCTTTGCACAAAATCTAGAACACAAGTGGTTGATTTTTCTTTTTCTATAACAATCATTGGAATCAGCTAAAGTTATGATATTAGTCAAGTTAAGAAGCATTTATTGAAGTGTCAGGTACTGTGTTAAGTGCTAGGGATACAAAGAAAAACAAAAAAAAAGGTCACTGCTCTCAAGGGACCCACAGTCTAAGGGGGAGGATTAGGTTACATAATGGCTTATATAGAAGATGTATATATGAATAATCATTCTCTACTGACTACCATTTCTGTTATATCTACCATATTTTTAAGGTCCCAGCATTCCAGGCTCTGCTTCATGGGGCACTATTACATAGCACTGGGAAGGCTACATAGTAGGGACTCGATGCACATTTCTGAATACAATAAAATAAAAAATTTCCCCCTCGCTGCCATACCTTGATGTCCTCAGGATGGTTGGTCTCTGCCCGCTTCTCTTGCAGCTTCTTCTGAATAGATTCCAGGGTAGCTTCAACAGTAGGCTTCATTGCTTTATCCGCCATCTCTCGCTTCTTATCGTCCTTCTCCAACTGAGAGCCAAAACTCTTGGGGAGAGTGTTGCTTCGCTGACGCATCTGGGGAACCAGTTCTTCTTCAGATATCTTTAGCTTTGACTCTAGTTACCAAAAACAATGAGAGGCAGGGTCAAGATGGTAAAGTAACAGAAAGAAGCACAGCCCCGCTCCCTGCCACACCTCTTCCCTAAACCTCTAGCAAAATCATAACCTATGTCAGCTATAAACCGGAAAGAATCCTGATTGGGAAATCCAAGAAAAATATCACAGCAAATCATGTTTTTCCAATGCAGGTCAGCACAGGGAGAAAGAGAGGTTTGTAGACACTGGAGATGGCATCAGGCCAGGAATTCACAGCCTCCCAGCACCCAGGGACTGAAAGAGGCCCAAGCTGTGGAAGAGGTTGCAGAGGTCCTTGAACTAATGCAAGTTATAAGAATGGGTGCTATCTTGCAGTTCTGCCACTTAGTACCCATTTCTGGGAAACAGACTCATGGTGGACTAAGGAGGGAATTGTGCCTAGGTGTGGCAGAATGGTCATGGGCCCTAGCTATGTCCTGCATAAGGAACAAGTTAAGCAAACAGTAGCTTTGTGATTCTGACCCCAGAAGCAAAGCAAAGACAGAGTTCCAACATCCAGCCTTGTCTGAATTCTCCAGTGAAATACCCAAGGCAGGAATACCGGACCAGAGGGAAACGTGCAGTTCTGGTGCTCTGAACCTGTAGAGCTTCCTAGAAGGCTGACAGAGCTGAATCCAGCAGCGACCTATCAGAACCTCCAACTAGGGCATAAGCCAATAGTTGTCTTGCTGAGACCCAACAGCTGGGTCAGGAACTTGCAAAGCTTAGACCAGGAGGTTACTGAGAAGACTTTGCCCTAGGCCACATCACTGTGGAAGCACTAACACTTTTCAAATCCCCAGCCTGAACTGTCCCTGAGATCTTGGAATAATGCAATTCTCAACATCCCAAGAAAGCAGCAGAAGGGCTAAAGACGGAAAAAGTTCAGCCCAGACATTCCTCTCAGCGATTTGCAGCCCTGCCCTAAGAAAAAAGGCCAAAGCAAAGAATTAGGCCATAAGAATGAGCAAACAAACAAAAAAAATCCCATCATAAAGAGCTGTTGTGGTGACAGGGAGACTTGACAAACCCCGAAGAGAATGACTCCAAAACATTTCCAGGCAAAGTCTCAAAAATATAGCTTGGGCACAAGTTCAATGGGAATTCCTGAAGAGGTAAAGGGAGATTTTTTTTTTAAAGCTAAAAATTATTTTAAAACCAAATGAGAGTGGTAGAAGAAAAAAATGGGAAAAAATAAAAGCTATAGAAAAAAAAAGAATTTGTTTGTACATTGTCTCTCTCATTAGACTGTAAGCTCCTTGAGGGCAAGGACTGTCATTTGCCTCTTTTTGCATCCTGAAGGCTTAGCATAAAGCTTGCTTTGCAGAAGGCAATTTATAAGTGTTTATTTCAAAAAACAGCTTGGAACAAGAGGGACAAAACCCTAACTAAGAAGATAACTCTGTGAAAATTAGAATGGACCAAACAGAAACTCCCTGAGACATCAAGAAATATCAAAAGAAAATCAAAAGACTAGAAAATAAAAGAAAATGTGTTGTATCTCATAACAGAAACAACTGTCCTGGAAAACAAAATGAAGGCAGATAATTTAAGAATCATCGGACTACCTGAAAGCCATGATCAAAAAAGAGAGACCAGAAATCATATTTCAAGAAATCATAAAAGAAAACTCCACAGATCTCTTAGAACCAGAGGACAAATAGAAAGAATCCAATGGTCATCCCATAAAGGAACTTCCAAAATGAGAATTCCCGGGAACATTACATCCAAAATCCAGGCTTGCAGGCAAGAATAATTTACCCCCAAAAAACTGAATACAATCCTAGAGATGAAAAAAAATGGATCTTTAATAAGAAGACTTCTAAGCTTTCTTGATGAAAAGAACAGAACTGCATAAAAAATCTGAAGTGCAAACCCAGGGGTCAAGAAAAGAATAAAAAGCTAAACATGACTGAGCAATCATAAAGGATTACACAAAGATTAGTTGCTTAAAATTTTATATGGGGAGATAACACATGTATCTTCTTAGAACTCTGTCATCATCAGGGATCACAGATGCAGTCTAACTGCAGATAGAAGGCCTGGGGGTGGTTGTGTTATGTTTTGATGATCTTAAAAGAAGAATGGAAAGGGAAGGAAAGAGGAATGCACTGGGAGGGGGGAAGTGAGAGAAAGAGTGGAGGGAAATTATCTCACATAATTTGGGCACAGAAGTAGACTATATGGCAAAGAGTAGGGTGTGTGTGTGTGTGTGTGTGTGTGTGTGTGTGTGTGTGTGTGTGGAGCAGGAGATACGTGAACTTCACTTGTCTGAATTGGCTAAAGGAGGGAAGAGTACACAAACACACCCACATACACATACACACACAGAGTTGAGTACGGAAATATATTTCACCAAACAGAAAAACAATAAGGAAAGGGGTTAAGGGAAAAGGGAAACATAAGAATAAGAGTGGATTAAAGGAGGGAGTAGTCAGAAGTAAAATACACTTTTAAAGGGAGCAGGAAACAGAAAGAAGGAAAAACATAAGAGAGTAAGACAGAGGAAAATATACAATTAACAATCATAACTGTGAATGTGAATGGCATGAAACAAAAGAGGATAGCAGAATGGATTACGAGCCAGAATCGAACAATATTTGCTTACAAGAAACACACTTGAAACAGAAAGATGGATGCAGAATTTATTATACGTCAAACAAGGAATATCAGTTATGATCTCAGAACAAAAGAACAAAAAAGAGACCAAATTAAAAGAGATAAATAGGGAAATTATATTTTGTTGAAAGATATAATAGTCAATTAATTAGTATCAATACTAAACATATATGTATTAAATGGCAGAGCATCTAAATTCTTGAAGGAAAATTTAAATGGGTTAGTTACAAGGAGAACTAGATGGTAAAAACTTAATAGTGGGGACCTCAATTTACTCCTTTCAGATAAATCTAACCAAAAATAAATTAAAAATAAAGGGAGGACCTTATAGAATTTTAGAAAAATTAGATATGGTAGACCTCTGGAGAATACTGAATGGGAATAGAATGAAATATGCCTAATCTCAGCTGTGCCCAGCACCTTCACAAAAACAGACCATAAAAATGTCACAAGTGCAGAAAAAGAGGAAAAAAAAAGACAAGAATGAAAAAGAACTGATTTCTACAGACATAATGTTAGCAGTTGTCTTGGCTCCATTTCTCTTTCTCAGGCAATATTTAATTGTAAGATTAGGTTGAAAGGCTTAGGTTGAATAACCCGGATAAGTAAACCCTTGATAATGATAAAATCTCTTGGATTATTTGGAGATTTGCAGTGACATGTACCTCGAACCTCTGATGTAGCTTTAATTAGCTCAACCACTATATCTGAGTTAAATATCCTAATATTACTTCAATATTTTGCTGACACACTCCCTCTATTGACATAGAACATAGTCATCTATGATTTTGTAGAGTATCTTTGAGTGTAACTGTAGCCAAAACAAAATTCCCCTGTGGCCAACCCAGTAATGAGCACTTTCAAACTAAACTTTGCTTATCCTTAGACATCAAATAGTTAATACCTGACTGAGACATCACAAAGTTTTTCTAATTTGATAGGACCTTCTAGAGCTTTAATTTGACAGGACTTTCTGGAGCTTTAATTCCACTGGCACAGCCTTTGAGAACCCAGGGTAACCATATACGGCATAGAAGTAAGGTCGTACCAAGGACTTGAGTAAATGATATGCCTTCTTTGGAATTTACCATCTTGGCAGACCTATGTTTTCCTGTTATTGGGACTGCTTGGGAAAATGGTGGTAGAAGAATGCATCACAGAAATGTCAGTAGTACTTCTCAGGAATCCTAACTCCCTGGTATACCTTTGGGTCCCCCTCAAGATTGAGTGAATAGCATGATTCTATACTAGGGTATCTATACGGTTTGAACTCTTACCTTTCAGTTGTTTCCGGAATTTTGCAAGGTCATTTGTCCATTTCAAAACATCTGGATTGGCTGCTTTGTCACTATGGAAGGCTAAAAGAAAAATGTCTAGATTAACTACTTCAGGGTTGGAAAAAGAATTGTTTGCTCCATCCACTGCATTTTAAAAAGGAAAAGGAAGCTGAAGTACATTTACAGTGTAGGAAATTATTATGTGACCAAATCTAAGGCAACAAGAGACTCTTCTGGCATCTTAATGAGCTATGATCCACCTGGCTGTCCTTTAACATAATTATTTTATGATCCTTTTTATCTACTTCTCTACAGCTATGCTTCTCATTCTGTATGCCTGTGTTCCCTTTGTAAGTCATTTTCAGCCATCATATGTTTCTAAGTGTTTTGGTCTATTTAAGGGAGTGGCAAAATACCGATCCAAGTCACGACAGCTGCTTTCCTATGTCTATCCTGGTGATTACTAAAAAGGGTAGAGTTAATAGTATTTTTTTTGGAGAATGTACTCCATAAATCTCAAAAGAAGACAATATTGAATTGTTTTAACCAAATGAGATTTTACTGCTATATTTTCAGCACTTTGTCTCTCTTGGCTTCTCACTGACAAGGAATAAAGCTAGTTCATTATACCATTTGTGATGCTTTTGAGAAAACTTCCTAGGAAATGCTGATGCATTATACAACGGTTACTAGTATAATAAGATGAGAGTTGATTAAATCAATCAAGCAGTTCACCCTACTCCACCCTTAAAGTAACTTATAAGACACAACACCTTGATACCTTGACAGATGACAGCATATATCAAATGAATCAATTCGAAGTTTGAACTGAGTTCAACTAAGGCATTTCAAATGGGTATGACAGGAAGACTGTTAGGATCTGTTTGGATAGGAGGGAGTTGGTTATACCCTGTAGGGCTTATATAAAACCAAGAAACTATTTTGGATTCAGAGATTTAAGTGTGTAGCAGCTTAGTGGTGGAAATCTCTAGCAAAACTTGTGAGAAGGAATTTCTTAGTGGCAAAGAATGCCTTGGCCTCCATATCACGTTGGCTGGAAGAAGACTTTGTGAACTTTGGAGGATCAGAGGATTTGGACTTTTCATTGGTGTACTAGAAATACTGTGGGACAGAAATAGCTAGTGGCAGTGTTCTCAGGAGCTCAGCACAGACTGGTTGGTCAGGAAAGGCAGATTCAGGGCTATACAAGGAGTACAGCAGAACATTTACACCATTTCCAAGGGAAACATATTGAGGACTTAAACAGAAGGACTTCTAGGAGCTGTGTCTAAGTTTGAGTCCAATTTCCCTTACTTCTGCATTTATTGGTGGACGAATGTGTCATAGATTTTGGGGTCAATGTTTTATATGAACTGTTCTTGCAATACCACCTTAGTAGATACTGCTTTCTAAAAACTAAAACTCTAACTGTCAACTGATAATTATGGAAGGGAAGTACATCAGGGAGGACTCATTAGCTATGACTAATGAAAACTGATCCCCAATCCTTCAGGCCTACCTCTAGAACTCTGGAGGGAGAAGGAGCAACCACCCTTTGGGACTGGTCTAAGTGGCAGTTGAAAGAGTAGCTCCAGACCATATGCTACACTGTGTACTCCATTTTGATTTTCTATTGAGGATTCCACCAAAAATCTCCATTAATTTGAGGATCTTCTATTTTATTGTTTGTGTTGTTGCTATGTCTTACTACTGTCAACAATGAGTTGGAGAGAGAAGGGAGAGGTATATGTAGACTCCTACCCTATATTTCCTTTCTTCTTCAAATCTCTCTTCAAACCTTCTGATCTTTTTCTTAAGGCTTTGAATCCGCCGAGTTAACTGTGCAGGTGTTAAGTCTTCTTGGTCTTCATCATAAGATCCCAAAGAAGAGCTCCTTCTCCTATTAGGAACATAAAAAAGGGTTACATTTGAGGGCACTGAAATGTAGGGATAGTGCATACCATGTGGCATACATTCAAAGTTCTACTTTTCTCTGTTCCCTTGAAAGAAATGAAATTAATCATTAGCTGTGCGGCCTTAGATACCATATTTCCTACTATTAAATGGAGATGATTGTCGTTTTCATGACTTCTTACCCTGTCTCACAGAGGACATGGTGTTTTTTTCTCATTTTTGTTTGGGTGTCTTCTTAGGAAAAAGAGGTATTTAAATCAAACTATGATGATTACTATTGGCCACATTCCAACCTGGTTCTAAAGGGTTATGACTCTAATAAAACCTATGTTCTCATGGGGGAAGGGAGGTCAATCTCATGGTGTGAGACAGAGACGTTGTAATGGACTTCATTTAGAGAGAAGGGAAACAATAGGAGACCATTTTTTCTAAACAAGGAAATGAAGAATTCCATGTTTGGTGTTCATGTTAAGCAAAGAGTTTCCATTTTTTCTATTTTTATTAATATTTACTAGTCACATTTTAAAAACCTGCATTCCCACCCTTTCTAATGTTGTGGAGATGATACATAGGATCATCAGCAAACCAAAGTATACCTCATGAAAGAATGTGAATTGGGGGGGGAAGGAGGCACTTCCGTGTCATCCAGGTACTGCTGGCTCTGCCCATAAGCATAGAATCGAGGGGACAGCATAGGATCACTGTCTTCATCTAGAAGCTGGCGGATCAGGCGCCCTGCCTGTGGGGAAAGGTGGGCTTCATCTGAATCAATGCTGTCACACTGCCATGAGGAGAGAGTAGGAATGGGCTCTGAAAATGAACAGGGGTACTGGGTTACATTTTATTTTAAGAGTATTTTTTCCCCCAAGTTATGTCCACCTAGTCTGCCTAAAATACCTGCCTACTCAAACAACTTATTCAATTTCGGAGATGTTATTCAGTAAATACTAACCCAATTTACTGTTAGGCTTAAGAGCTTTCACTCACCTTCCCTCGTTTTCAGAAAAGAATTTGAAAAATCAATTTTGTAAACTAGACTACTTCATCAATCCCACATTATCTTAAGGAGTCCAAAATTCTTACAGCAGCACTTTTTGCTGCAGCAAAGAATTAGAAACAAAGTGGATTCCCATTGATTTGGGAATGGTGAAACAAACTGTGTTACATGAATGTAATGGAACAGTACTACACTATGATAAGTAACAAACACAAAGAATTAAAAGAAGCATGGGATGACATATGAACTGATTCAGAGTGAAGTAAGCAGAATCAAAGAAATAATATACCCAATGACTACCACAGTGTACATGCAAAGAATAAAAAAACCTAATCAAAGCAGATTTACGCATTAGAGCCTGGATTTGTAGCGATTTTGCTCCTGTGAATTAATTCATGCTATGACCCCATTTAGAGAGTAGAATTCTTTAATCATGCGTTTTAGCTTCCAGACCCTCTACTAAGAAAGACCTCTCTCCTGAGCTGTTACAACTGCTCTCTCCACACCCTTAAGTCACAAACAAAGGACACCACACAACCTAAAGACAAAATCAGTAGCAGATGTTTGTAAAATTAGTATCATAAATCTGGCAAATGTAGTCTTCCAACAATATTTTTTAAAAAAAACATGATAAAGTAGAAGTAAGGCAGGGGCAGGATACAGACCACCCTTTCCTCCTGTCTTGTTTTCCCTTACTACTTCCCCACAGTCAGGCATCCCTCTGTTTATTCATGCAGAGATTAAATCTCAGGGATCTGAAAAAAAGGAAATGCAGATATCATGGTCACTTGCTTCCACAGCTGATCGCTACTCATTCCTGGGCTCACTCAGATATTCTTCTCTCCTCATGTCTCTCATGAGCTATAGCTGTTCTCTATCAAGACTTGGCCTCCTCCCCTATTCGGGGGTTGACTTCCCATTAGTTTCTTTTCTTCCCAAACTGGGAAGAACTACAATTCCCAGAGGGTTTAGTGGTCGTCCTTCCCTTTGCCCTGATCATTTATGTGATTATAATGGGGGGAAGAGTTGAGAAAATGCATCTCCTTCATTTCTTTGCAGAAATTGGGGGGGGGATATGGGTAGGGAATAATGATGTTAAAAATGGCAGATATATTGGGTTGATTTTTCCGAGCTCTTCTCTGTCTCTCTCTCTCTCTCTCTCTCTCTCTCTCTCATCCCTTTGAGAGGAGCAAATGACCTATGTGCAGACCATCCTGGATGAATTCTTTGAGACCTATGGCAGCCTCATTTCTCTTAGCACAGACGAAATGGTAAAGAAACTGGAGGGCATTTTCCAGCAAGAGTTTTCTGCACCTTCTAGAAAAGAGTTAGATTAGCAGTTGATCCAGTCATGCCAATGTTTGCCAGGCAGTACTATGGTGAGAGGCTTTCATGTAGCTTATAAGCCTATCAGCATGTGCTGACTATGGATGACCTGGGGACCTTTTATCTGCAGAACTGGCTTAATGACCCAGTGGTGAATATGGATGGAGACCTGGTAATGGACACTGTTCCAGAGAAGGTTTTTTTCTTCAGCAGTTTCTTCTATGCCAAACTCTGTACCAAGAGGGAAAGGCAGACCAAAAATGTGGATATCTTGAACAAGGAATAGCTACTCATCCCTATGTACCAGGAATTATACTGGTCACTCATCTCTGTGTTGTGAGGCAGGGACCATGACTTATTTTGACTCACAGAGTACCCTCAACCGCTGGTGTCCCAAGCATACTGTTATGTACCTACAGGATGAGGCAGTGAAGAAGGATCAGCTAGATTTCTACCAGGGACGGGAGTTACTTCAAGATGAACGTGGCCAGATAAAACGACAGTGACTGTAATTTCTTTGTATTGCAATACTGCAAGTAGCTGGCCCCGTCATAGCGCTTCAGCTTCCCACAACAGGACATGCCCAAACTTTGTCAGCAGATCTACAGGGAGCAGTGTCTCTGCAAATTCACTGTGTGAGCCTTGAACCCTGACCTCCAACTCTATGTGGAGACTGGAGAACATCTTTCCCCCCTCTCTGACCTGCAAAAACCTATTCCTTTTTCCTCCTGGACCCCATGCTTCCCTCATATGCTTGTTTATTTTTCATATTTAAATGTTTCCCTTGATTTCTTACAAAGGATGGTTCTTGTTACAAGAGACAGTCCAAAGAGGAATGGAAATGTTCTGAAATTAGAGGAATGTCAAAACAAAAGAGATTAATACAATATCATAAAAATAAACAAACAATAATAATAAATGATAGTATGGTATGTTGGATAGAAAATTGACCTCAAAGTATGGAAGATTTGGTTCAGGTCCCATCTCTGCCATATATTAATTCTGTGACCCTGGGCAAATCCTTTAACCTCTTAGTGACCCTTCTTTGACCTGTATTTTTTATTTTATGTGTACATATCTACGTACTATAAAAGCGATCATCAATGACCCTCTTTTCAAAAAAACCGTATGGTGTGCTAGTTTTTAATGACCTATGAAATATCAGAGACTAGGTTTTACAATAATTACTTCATAAATCTGTAGTGTTCTATGTGCATTTGTGAACATGACCACAGGACTGTAATTCTTTGACATTAAATTTCAAATTGTTTTTCTAATGATGGAAACACTTGCAGTTTGGGCTGCTTTGATGCCACCAGATTCTTGAAATGCACAAAAGCTTTACTCGGTGAGAATACTGTTGTTATAACTTGTTTGGAAAAAATAAGTGGTTTGCTAAGTATAGGCTTCTGTCTGTTTCATAAGAGGAGACTAAAGTAGAATAGAGTATTGGATATATATTTTTTTCTATAACACTCACAAACCTGTGACTAATAAGTCATGGTGTACATCAGACTTAGTTGTGTTGTAGACTTTGGCCTACAATGTAATATGATGCTCCAAAGCATTACAGACCAAAGTGTAAACAGGTCAAAACTGGGCAAGCTGGTTTTTCATTCTAGGTAAGTGAGGTATTTTTAGTTTCCTCCTTGAAAACAAAGATGATACAAAACGTTAAATTGCTAGATTACAAATTACCCAAGGGATGGATACATCCTTATTCATCTGTGTATTCCCCAGGGGACTAGCACAGTGCTTTGCCACTGGAGTGGTCAATAAAATGATAGATCGTTTGAAGAAAGTAGAAGAGGAGGAGGAGGAAGAAAGGTGAGCAAAATTTCAAAAGGAAAATTATGTTTCAAGAAAAAGTATTATCAAAATTGGTCAAGACTATTCTTCAGATGTATCAAAAATCTTTATATTCAATAATGAAGCATTTTGAGGAACATAATACAGAGAATGCCTAATCAGGAGGAAGAAAAGGTTAAAGAGTAATGCAGCAATTGCTTAATTCCTGGGCAGTGCTGGAACAAAACAACCCAGGGGAGGGGGGAAGAAGTTTCTCAGGGACAGAGGGCAGAGGAGAAGCTGGGTGTTTATGCTGGCATGTGGACATGCTAGTTGGTTTAAAATTTCCATTTAATAATACTGAAATTATTAGTGTTGAAAAAGTTCTTACATCCATATCGTAAGGACCCTAAATCCTCTAATTTGCTGGTGAAGAGAGAGAAAGAGAAAGAGAGAGAGAGAGAGATTCTATTACATTAGATATAATCATCTTAAGTTATCAAGAGAAGCACTTTAATCAAAAGATCAGACTAGTCGACATACTGCTTTTATAACTAAGGAAATTGCTAAGACTAACTTGGGAACACCTATTTACCATTAATTAGGTTTATTCACAAGAATTCATTCCATTTACCATAAGACAAAAATGTGTCTTTCTGCTGCTGTGACCATGGACAGGTCTGAGATAAGGTATGTCCAGCAGTCAATTCCAGATACATGGGTACATTTAGTCATAAGGCATATCATATCATAAAGGTATCATAAATGAAACTATTTTCTTAAAAAATAATATTACCAAATGGTTAGGTTTCTTGGTTATAAGAAACAAGAACACCTGTTTTATCGTTAATCAGCTTTGTAGACCAAGCATGAAAAGTCCATCTGCTACGCAGTATGTGATACCACTGAAAAACTGTGAATCAGACACAAAAAGATGTACAAACACACTCCCCTCTTTTTAATCCAGAGATAATTTAATAAACACTCAAATATTGGTCCTTATTTAAGGAGAAGTTTCCATACCCTAACCTCAATTAATCAATATGAAGGCATGATAAAATTTTAAATTTGTAAACAAGATGGGCTACACCCAGTGATCTCTTTACAAGGGATAAACTTCTTTGATTAGGGCAAAAAAGAAATAGCTGATTAGGTGAAATAATGAACTGGTCCAGGGAGTGGGGAACTTGCAGCCTGAGGCCACATATGGCCCTCTAGGTCCTCAAGTGCGGCCTTTTGACTGAGTCCAAGTTTTACAGAACAAATCCTTTGATTAAGGAGATTTGTTCTGTGAAGTTTGGATTCAGTCAAAGGGCCGCACTTGAGGACCTAGAAGGCCACATGTGGCCCTGAGGGCACGGGTTCCCCATCCCTGGACTGGCTACATCCCC
This sequence comes from Phascolarctos cinereus, assembly GCF_003287225.1. Taxonomy (NCBI): domain Eukaryota; kingdom Metazoa; phylum Chordata; class Mammalia; order Diprotodontia; family Phascolarctidae; genus Phascolarctos; species Phascolarctos cinereus. The sequence goes on from NW_027556402.1 coordinate 29,742,571, forward strand.
AAGGGCTTAATATAACAAGAGGCTTGTTGTTTGTCCTTTTTGAAGAGGCCCAATGGCATCATGAGACGGACTGGATTTAAGTGAGGCAGAGTTGCACAAACTCCTCAGCCTCACCTCTCTCTTCCAGAGTCATCCAAGACCTGTAGCAAGACAAAAGTCAAGATGACTGATGATGGCCTAGGAATGCAGTAGATGACCTTGCCATCTTTAATGTCTGACCAAGCTCTAAGAGATCCACAGTGCCCCTGCTTCGGCATCTGCCGGTCCCATGGGAGAAGTCTTCACATCCTTGGGACAGACATCCCCCAATTCACCGATGGGCAAGCCCTCACACCAGAGGTGCTAGTCCTCCCTGAATGCCCCACACACCCTACAACTGGAGGTATTTCAGTAGTGAAGTAGCTTTAGAGAACTCCAAATCTGAGAGATAAAGATTCCTGGGGGAGTTGAAAGGGGGAAAGAGAGAGTTAAGGTTTCATATCATTGGAGAGACTGGATCAGTAAAAGACAGTGAATTCATGAGAGATAGGGAGAGTAAATATAGATATAGATAGACACCAAAAAATATCCACTTGAGGGAGGTAGCAGCTTTAGAAAGCATGATGCCTTCCTTGCACCAAAAAAAGAAAGCCACCTGGAACCCTGAGCAGTGAGCTACCCCTTTGAGACACGTATCCTATACAAGGGCATCACTGCCATTGCACCCTAAGTTTGAGGTCATTTTTCCTGAGGACCTGTGTGTAATTGTGGAAGTTTGTAGCCCTGACTGTGTGGGAGTTGATGGTGAAGATATTTTCTAACAATTGTTTTGACCACGCCACATTAGTAAATAGCTATTTCAGTCTGACCCACTGATTTTCCTCTTTCTGGTCAGGGCTTATGAGTCACAGTACTAGAAACCCAGCCCTTCAAAACCCTGAGAAAGAGGAATAGTTATCCGTCATCTGGGTACTGCCCTGCTGATCTGAGTGTGTCGAAAAAGAGGGGGTGTCACATTACATAATGCATAGCTTAATCCACCTGAATGACAGACTGAGATCATCCTTCTCCTGTTCCTAGTTTCAAATATTTTAAGAATACAAAGCTATTTAATTATATTTTTACACAGATGCTTAACTGCGAAAATAAGATAAGGCCAATGTAGCATGTGGCAGTGAATCCATGCTATTGCCTGCACAAGATTTAGTGGAGCATAGATTTCCAGCCCCCTCATCTCACAGGATAAAGAGACGGAAGCACTGAGAGATAGTGACTAGTCCAATGTCACACAGATAGTAAATGGCAAAGTCAGGATCCAACCTCGATTGGAGGAATATGAATTTAGAACAAAAAGGAAGGGAAAAAAAGGAAAAATTTTACATGATAACTTTATTATAGGTGTGTGTGTGTGTTGTGTGTGTTATATATATATATATATATATATATATATATATATATATATATAAAACACGTAAAAAAGGAATAGCAGGTTATATGTAATAGAGTTGTAGTTTCACGTGTAATCATCTTTCTTATTATACTATGTTATGGAATTGCTTGTTTTATTCCATAAATTAAAAATTAAACAAATAAAATTTTTTTAAAAAAAGAACTATAACATACTATCCAACCCCCTTACTTTACATAATGAAGAAACTAAGGCCCATGGACTTCCCCAAGTCACACAGGTAGTAAGTAGTAGATGTAGGATCAAACAAAGTCTTCTGACTTCAAATCTAGCGTCCCTTACTGTTTGCTAAGTTGCCTCTTTGGGTTTTTTGGAATTCATTCACTAATTAAGTCTTTCAAGACTTCTGGTATGGGTAAGATCCTATCTTAGGACTGGTATGCTTGTAATAAGGATGATAAGGGTATGCCAGGAAAATTATTTCAAAGGAAATAGAAAGATTTTGAGCTTCAAAATGAGTTTTTATCTTATTTCAGTAAAAATGAGGAACTCAAATTTTTCTTTCTATTTAGATCAGAATTTCCAAGTACATAAACAGATCACATTAGGAATTTATGTTTTCCTCCTTGTGCATCTGGCTACACTAAGTTAAGATACAAGCAATGTTTTTTCACATTTAAAATGCATCCACCTGATAGCAGCAGCAGTAGACTGGAAGGATCAGAGGAAAAACTGATGAGCTGCAATTTATTCATTCAACTACAAGAATTCTGGATGTGGAATCAAGGGATTATAGTTCAAATCCTAGACCCTTGTGCTATCGCAACCCGTGGCTGGTCACAAAGCCCTCTGGGATTTGTATCTCTTTCCAATTTGGGAAGCGAGATCAGCAAGAGAAGAAGGGGTAGAGGTTTGTTCACACGGAGAGATGGGGGACTCTAAAAACAGGAGAAAGGAGACGTGGCAGTGATCCCAAGGCAGTGGCAACCAGGGAAGCTGGTGCCAGCCACATCTGCAGTTCCTTTCTGTAAGACATGAAACATGCCTTCTGTCCAAATGGACACGTGCACGTGTGCCCTGTGTTCTATGAAGGGTACTCACCCAGTAGTAGGGGGAAAAGAGAGAGTAACCAATAGACTTTATACTGCCCCAGCCTTACGCTTGTGATTTTCTTTAATTTATTGTTAAAGAATACATTTGCCAGATTTAATATTATTTCTTATAAGAACCCTTTCCTGATGTTGCTAGGTATCCCTTTGTTTGCAGCATGAGGGCACAATGGGACCGCACTGGAGATTGTTAAAGAGTTTTGCTCTCTAAGTGGGGACATAAGCACAAACCATTTCATAAATATCCTTCTAGATGCAGAATTAGGATGAATTCTCACTGGTTTTATAAGTCTACCCCATATTCAGGAGGCAAGGTCAGAGTGTGACTTTCTACAACTCTGCTAGTGCCTCATTTTACCCAAATGAGAAGAGAATAAAGGAAGTTGAAATCATTCATGTTTTGAATAAACCGAATAGCCAAAGGGTAACATCTATGGCATAGTATTTGCTGGTGGGTAAATTTCTACTTGGAATAATTGTTACATTGATCCCACTAAAGCAGGCCTTAGAGTCAGTTAGTAATTTTTAAGTCTCTATTATATGTTAGGAACTATACTAAGCATGGTAGATACAAAGAAAGGCAAAAATCAAACAAAAAAAAAATCCCAGGTTTCAAGGAGCTCATAGTCTAATGGGGAAAACAACCAGCAAATAACTATGTACAAATAAGCTATAGATAGGACAGATTGGAGATAATAAAAGGTGGCTTTATCCATTTGATGTTTCATGAATGTGCTGTCAGTGTGGCAAATATCAGTGTAGACGGGGCCAGACCATGGTCCAGCATATCCAAATATGTTGTGTCCCACTGGGTCTGTCCAAAACATCTCATTGTCCACCTTCACTGCCACTTCTAGCATCACAAACCCATCAAGGCCTCGTGCCACCCTTACTATGACCTCACCATAATGGGTTGGTACCCAATTTTGTAGGTTGTACCTGTCAGGAACCTCAAATGATTAATTAATTTGATGGGAACTCAGGGAAAGTCACATGTTAGCTTTATGACCCAAACTCCTCTGGTATCATCTTGCTAAATAAGTGAATGAGATAATAAAGGGAGATCAGGAAAGATGATTAAGGGAGATCATGTAGAAGGTAGGGGGTTAGGTGGGACTTTAAGAAAATTAGAGAGGCTGGGACATAGAGATAAAGAGGTAAAAAAAATTCCAGGCATGGGGGATGGCAAAATTTCTGGAGTCAGGAGATAGTGTCTTGTATGAGGAAGGGCAAGGGGACCAGTGTCTCTGGATTGAATAATGTGTGGAAAGGAGTAAGACAAAAGGAAAATTGAAAGAAGTGTGTGTGGGCAACGTTATGAAGGGCTTTGAACGACAGAGGATTTTCTATTTGATCCCAGAAATAACAACGAGCCCTTGGAGTTAACTGAAAAGATCTGACCTGTGTTTTAGGAAGATCAGTTTGAGTGGAATTTGAGTAGAAGATCAAGCTGAGTGGAGGGAGGATGGACTGGAGTGGGGTGATCATTAAGACAGGGAAGTCAACCAGCAGGCCATTGCAACAGTCTAGGGCCTGGACCAGGTGGGTGCCAATGTCAGAGAAGAGAGGGGGCACAGATGAGAAATGTTAGGAAAATATAATCGACAGGACTTGGCAATTTATTGGAAAGGGATATGAAAGAATGCTCACATAGTAAAGAATTCCTTATTTAACAAGAACTACTAGGAAAACAAGAAAGTAGCCTGGAAGATATTAGGCTTATTTCATATTCCTCCCAGGGTTGTTGTGACAATCAAACGAGATGATCTTTGTAAAGCACTCAGCACATACTAGGTACTATATAAAAGTGCACTATATAAAGCTAGCGATTAGTAGCAGTAGTAGTGATGGTGGTGGTGGTAGTAGTTTCGAATGCCACATTCTTCAAGGATCAGAAAGGCACTTCAGAACAGGGTGCTGCAAACTTTTAGCTGGCCCTAATCCAGCTGCCCTCCTAGACTGAACTTTTCAAGCTCTAGACCCCAAGGTTAGGCAAAACCACCACAGATTTATCCTTGGGTGGAGATCCAGCTGATGGTTCATTTAGCTGGAAAGTTCTATGGGCTCAGAATGAGAGATCTACAGGCCAATCCCTGGCTATACAATCCCAAACCTGGTTCCTCTTCCCTGTCCAGGCTCAGAGGGACAGAGGTGCATGTTAACCCTTGATCTGAACTTAGGGGCTGACTCCATGATCTTCCTCAGGGTTCAGAGCAACAGAGCTGTTGGTCCACCCATTTCCTGATTCCCCGCCCTGGTTAGTTGCCTGTGGGCTGTATTTGTGATTTTGGGCTGGAAAAACGACCCATTGTGATTTCTCCTTAGGTTGCTCAATCACTAATCATTCTTCTACTCTAAGATTTATTTGGATTTGCTGAACTATATTTGGATTTCCTCCTCTGCCATTTTGTTGGTCTCTGATTCAAAACTTTTAAATAAAATCCTGCCAAACAGACTATAGCAATTTATCTAAGAAATCTTTCATTACGAACAAGTTCCATCTATACCAGGGATTCAACATCAGAAAACAGCTGCATAATTAATCACATTAAAAATAAAAACATCACAAAAGTTATTATCAACAGATGCAGGAAAAGTCTTTGACAAAATATAATACTTGTGTATGCTAAAAGTCTTACAAAGTAATGGCACAGAGAGACCTTTTAAATATCATTAAAATATGCAATTAAATCTAAAAACAAGCATCATATACATGGGGCTACCCTAGAACCTTTCACTATAAATACAGAAAATCAAAGAAGACCACTTTCTACACTATTATTTGATATAGTTCTAGAAGCGTTAGCAATAAGAAAGGAGAAATAAATTAAAGGTTTAAAGATAGGCAATTCGTGACAAGACAAAAAAGACCATATGATGCTCTACTTAGGAAATCCTTAGGAAATCAGCAAAGAAACTAAATGGGACAATTAATAGCTCCAGCAAAGTCATAGGGTTAGATAAGAAACACACAAAAATGAACAGCATTTCTATAGAATATTAACAAAATCAAGAGTCAATAATATAAAGGTAAATCCAATTCCAAAAACCACAAAATGCATGAAATATTTGGGGAGAGAAGCAATCTACTAAAGCAGATTAATACTAGATTAGAATCAATTACAAAATTCTCTAAAAGAAATTTTTAAAAACAATTTTAATAGTTGGAATACTCAGTACTTACAGATGGACCAGGCCAATATAGTCAAGATAGAAATACTATCAAATGTGACACCAATCAAACTAATAAAGGGATATTTTATAGGACTTGAAAAAATAATAATAAAATTTATTTGGAAAAACAGAATATCCAGGAAATAATGAAGAAATGTAGGGATTAAGAATAGCACTCAAACTTTTATAAAGCAGTAGTCATCAAAATCATTAGGTAGAATAGCAAAGCAAGTTAATAGAATCAGAAACAAGAGAACTCAATAATTCTATATTTGACAGATCTGAAAACATAAATTACTTAGGAAAGAATTCCTTATTTAATAGGTATTACTAGGAAAACTAAAAAAGTTTTTTGGAAAATATTAGGCTTAGACTAAAGTCTTACATCATATGCCTCAATGAATTCAAAATAGATACATGACTTCGATTACTAAAGATGATGATGTAAAAAATTAGAAGAGAAATCATCTTCCTTTCATATTTGTGAGTGCAATAATAATTTTTAGCCAAACAGGGGACAGAATCAAAAGATAAAACAGGCATAATCTGTTACAACTGAAAAGCAACTGCACAAACGAAAAAATGCATCTAACATAAGAAGGGAAAATGTTGAAAGGGGAAAAAAATCTTCATATTCAATTTCTCAGATAAGGGTTAAGTAGCTAAGATATATAGACTACTTGCAGAAAAAATAAGCCAAAAAGCCATTCCCTCAATAGATAAGTAGTCAAAGGATATGAATAAAGTTCTCAGAAGAAGAACTGTAATTCACAATCGTATGAAAAATGCTTTAAATCACTAAAAATGATGGAAATGAAAATCAAAACAATCTTGAGGTTTAACTTCACACTCAGAAAAATCTGGCAAATATGACAAAAAATGAGACTAGTCAGTATGGGAGAGACTGCAAAAAGATAGGCATATTGATTGATGCACTGTTTGCAGAGCTGCGTATAATCATTCTGTAAAGCAATTTGGATTTCTGCAAATAAGACAGCTAATATGTTCATAACCTTTGACTCAGAAATTGCACAACTAGACATATACCCTAACGAGGTCACAGACAAAAACAAAGGCTCTGTACCCACCAAAACAGGCAGCTAGCTGCTGCAGTGCTGCACCTGCAATCAGAAAGGCCTGAGTTCAAATTCAGCCTCTACTACTTACTAGTTGTACGATCCTGAAAAAGTTACTTGACCTTTCTAAGTCTCATTGTCCTCATCTGTAAAATGTGGATAATAAAAGCACCCACTCTAAGGATTGTTGCAAAGATAAAATGAGATAATGTATGTCAAGCACTTTGCAAACTTTAAAGCATTATATAAATGCTAGTTATTATTTGTAACAATAATAATAAACATTTAGAGTAGTAGCATATTTTGTAGCAAAATATTTTTAGAAATAAAATAGATGCCAAGTGAATCAGGAATGTCTAAACAAACTATGGCGCATGAATGCAATGGAATATTACCATGCTTCATGAGATAATGAATATAATGAATACAGAGAACCATGGAAATATTTACATGAACTTACACAGCACAAACTAATCAGAACTAGGAAAAAAAATGCACAATCACTGTAACATTGAAAACGGAAAAAACTACAAAATAATTTTTTAAAAAGAATGTTGCAAAATTACAAAGAACAAATTTGGCCCCAAAGAAGAGATAGGAGAAGATATTTCCTCCAATTCCTTTGCAAAGTTGGGAGGAGGATGTTTCCATAGGTGTGGAACACACACACACACACACACACACACACACACACATACACACAATCAGACTTTTTTGATGTATTACTTGGCTTTATTGAATTTTTCTATTCTTCCCTTTTTCTTATGTTAAAAAAAAATTATTTGCTACAAAGGATAGCCCTCTGAGGGAGGAAAGAGGAGAAATACAAGGAAAAATTTAGGTGATCTAAAAAAGTATTAGTAAAATATCAAGAAATTTTTATTTTTAAAAAGGAAAAATGTAAATAATTGGGATGCAAAAAAAAGAAAACTGGTTTTGGAGTCAGAGGAATTGGGTTCAAGAATCTCTTATTCTTACAATCTGTGTTGTGTTAACTTGGGCAAGTCACTTAACCACTCTGAGCCTTAGTTTCCTCATCTGTAAAATGCTGAAATTGTTTTAGGTGGCCTCAGTGTTCTTTCTAGCTCTAGAGTCTACAGTGGTGATCCTATGATCCCAATGATGCAATAATCCCAAACTCTTTGCATAAGGACATAGTCACTGGGGGGATAATCATAGCTTATCGTCTCTGGATAAAATTTCATATTCTCCTTATGTTGGAAGATAGTACAAGTGTATGCTTACCTAAGATAAGAGCAAGGTAAATTGCATCCAGTTTAGGAGGTGGGAAACGAAAACACACACCCTCCTCTCTTCAGGGTGAATTATTAAGCCACTGGTTGATATCTGGAACCGAGACAAAAAAATCCCATGACCAAGAAGGGCTTTCCTCCCTGCCTCCTTCATTCTAATGAAACAGGTAGATTATCACATTTTGGAGACTCCAAAGCAAGACTTAGTCTGTTTTGAAAGGTTTAATGTTTAGTGCTTATTAGCTCTTTTACAGAGGAAAGCTATTGCTGCTGGGTTTTTTATTTTGCCATCTCAGCCAAATAAATGACAGGAAGCATATCTGATTATTTCTAAACAAAATGCAGTTTTAACTGGGTTAAAGAATTCAGATTCTGTCCAAGTGACAAACTGAAAAAAAAGCTTTATCTTCAAAGTGTCAGAAGCTGACAAAATCATACCTCAGATGTGAGTACTGGTTAAGAGGGAAAGACTATGTTTCTGAAAAGGAGAGGCAGAGTAAGAAGGGTTTTTTTCTTTCCCACCTCCCACTTCAGTGAAATCAAGGATGTGTGTGGTGCAGCTTTTCTGCTTGGCCTGGCTTTATTTTAAATTTTCTTTTATTCTGTCTTCTAGGATAATAGACATGTGGAGTACTCCAGGTTGGACAAGGGAATCACAGAACTGAGAGGGGGCTGTTTTAAGTAATTTTGATTTGTAACATATCTCTGTCACTCATGTTATAACATATCACTCTATGCTAGGTCATTGTTCTGAATAATACTAGCCTAAACCTTTCCTCTCTTCTTTTTCCTATTAAATATATAATGTATGTAATACAAACTGAATTCTCTCACTCTCTCTCTCTCTCTCTAGTCTGTGTTTCTATCTCTGTCTCTCACATACACAAGCACACACACACGCACACACATACACATGCACACACACACACACACACACACACACACACACACACACACACCCTGACCACAACACAAAAAATATGGTCATACACAAATTCCCCAACAGTTTATGTATAATTAAGGAGTTGATGTCTAATCTTAATATCAGCATCAATAATCACTTGAAAACCAAATTTTAAAATTTTACTATGATTACGTAAATGAGGAATTTTAAACTCAGCACTGTATCTGATGAATTGATGCCTGTAAAATTAAAGGGAAAAAAATCTGTGCATTAAACACTGAAGCAAAGGGAACGAAATAGTCTTTTTGACCACCGAATTTTAGACCACTACATTCTCAAATGACAGTCATGGGGGAAAAGAACTGGGATGTGTTTTTTGAGAGAAGGAAGAAGTACCTTCCTCAGGAAAGCGCTACATTATGTGACCTTGCTCTCTTTAAATACTTTTACTCTGTCTTGCAGTATTGTTAAAATCTGGAGTTCTCTTCTCATGGATGCACAAGGCAAGGGGTGACTGGAAAATAACAATGCTGAGTGAGATCTGTTTTTTCTTCATTTTGATTTAGAATTTTATTTAAATTTGATTTGTTAAGAAAAAAAAAAGGTCTTTCCCCCCCCCCCCCAACTGGGAGTGAGAGGTCTAAAGATGATGAGAAAATAATTTACTGGAATGTGGGGAGGGAGAAAAGGCCGTACTATAAAAGGAATAAATAAATGCAGGCTGCTTCCTCAGTATCCACACAGTACGTGCAGAAGAACATTTCTCAGAAGTAAAACGGAATATGCAGATGATTCTACACCGGGAAATATCATCCGTGACACATTCTTGCATTCAGACTAGAAGAGATTTTCTATCATTTGAGGTAATCGAACATAAGTACACTTATGCCAGCGCAGTCACATCTTTCCTCCCCAGTGGTATGCACACGCTATTTCCATAACAATCAAGAAAACATCGCGCCACTGTACCTTCCCAGCTGTTCTCATTACACAAAGTGGTCAAGTCCAGCTGAGGCATTTCGGTGACAAAGCTATCTTCCTGGACATCCGCGTCTTGGTTTCTCTGGAGTTTCGTGTCGGGGAGGCTCGGATGGTCCTGAATCTTCATGGTGAAGCTCTGCAATAACACCCACGCAAAACTGAAATGCACAAGAAAAGCCAAAAGATGCCTGCAACGTCTTCCCTCTGGCTTGAAAGCTTTCAAACACCAGCTGCATGGAGTGCAAACGCCCAAATCAAAATCGTTGCTTGAAGAGCCCCTAAATGCTACTTATAGTCACTCGCCCTCGAGTATCATGCACTCATATGCTTTCCCTTGAACTTTTCCTTCCTTCTAAAGCTACTACGCAAAGCTTCTAAAGGGGAAGGCAGCTCATATTGATAGCTGAATGCAGCTGACAGTCATGAATATTGATTGGGGGAAGGGAGGAGGGGAGGGACTTGCTAGTTTCTTAAAGGAGGATGCCTCCCCCTAGATTGTAAACAAACAAAAAAAAGAAACCGCTTTCACTGTTGCTAAGGCTGCGGTAGCAACACGGTTTCTTTTCAGAGCCGACTTGCTTGCCCCTAAGGTAAACAGCCCTGGACTGCTAAGATCAGAGGCTGGGAACAAGAAAGCCTTCACGCAGGCCGGGCAGGCTTAGCTCAATTAGTGCCGGCGAAGCTGCAGGCTGCCCATTCTCTGATTTCCTCTGCTTGTTTTCTAGCTGGGCGTGGGGGAGAACAGGACTATTTATGGAGGAGCTCTGGGTTAAAGCGATGTTGCGCAAATGTAAATGGTAGTGGGGTTTGGCGCATCAGCTGGGAGCAGTGCAGAATCTGGTCAAGAGCCAGAACTGCAGAGAGGCCGTCTTTCTGTTTTCCTTTTTTTTTTTAACCCCTTCTAATAAAACTAAGGAGCTGTCAGGCCAGTGATGAATAATTTATATCTTGTAACATGAAATTGTCATTTGTTTTCACTACTATTCATACCCTGAATATTTCATCTACCTTACCATTATCATAAAGAAAAATAATATTTGTATAGGAACAAAATACATTAGATTTCTTAAGGTAATTTCTTTAAATAAAAGGATCAAAATCAAATCAAACCCTAAAAAAAATCTGTAAAACTCTCGTGTGATAAATGTTCATATATTTAAAATAAAACATGACTTTGCTTGACAAGTTACACTTAATAAGCATCTAATCATTTCAACAGTGCTATCGGAATAAAGGCTCTTATTACATTTCCAGGAAGTGATTCATGAGAAGTAATATGTTCTTTAGTCAATTAGCCTATCATCAATTCGTGTGTGTGTGTGCGCGTGTGTGCGCGCGCACGTGTGTATGTATGTGTGAGAGAGAGACAGAGAGAGAGAAGGAGAAAGAGAGAAACAGAGAGACAAAAGGAAAGAGAGAAAGGGAGACAGAGACGTGAAGTCTTTCCTACTTATTCCAGCCCCACCTCTCGTCATTTTATACGGCCTCTTACAAGTAAGCTGAGATAACTAAAACAATAGGCCCTTTAAAACAGAATACTTTGACATAAACATAAAAGTTCTTTAAGGTACAAAAACATGACATAACTGTCTCTTGGTCTCACCATTACCCATCTGCTCCCTTCTCTCTCTACACCCTTTCCACACTTTCCCCATGAGCCCATTTAGTATCTCTAACCAGTATAGCCAACCTTCGGCTTTGTCTCTTGAGCCCCAGTCGTGCATTAGCAACCACTTGCTGGTTATCCCCACCTGACTGGCATCTCGAACTCAGCACATCTCCAGTGAACTTCATTATCTTTCCCTCTAAATCTACCCCTTCTTAACTTCCCTGTTTCTGGACAGGGCACCATCATCCTTCCAGTTACTGAGGTTTCCAACCTGAGGGATTTCTTCTCCCTCCATCACTTCTCAAGCCTTGCTGATTCTGTCTCCACATCTTTCCCATTTCGCCTTTTCTTTCCACTCACACAGCCAACAGCCTGGCTCAGGCCCTCATCGTCTCTCAACAGCTCTATTGCAATAAGTTCCTAATTGGCTTTCCTGCCCCTAGATCTCTCTTCACCATAATCTAGCCTCCACGTTGCTGACAAAGTGATATTCCGAAGGACAGGTCGGACCACGCCACATTCTTGCTCAAGATATTCCAGTGGTTCCCTGTTGACTCTGAAATACAAACTTCTTGGTTTGGCATTTAAAGACATTGGGAAAGTGTTGAATTTGGAGTGAAAGGACCCGAGTTCAAATCCCAGCTCTGCTACTTATTAACTGTATGGCACTGGGCAACTCACTTAACCCTCGAGACTTCAGTAAAGAAAGGCTTTTGGAAGAGCTCATGGCTGTGCCCTGCAGCCTTCCAATCACGGAAGAGGCAATGGAGGGAGGACCTCACAGGAGGTAGATGTTGAGTAGTGTCTGAAGTACAATTCATCAGACAGGAAAATGCAATCAGACCCAACATTTAACGTAATGCAAATTGCACAGGAAGTAGCAATTCATCATAAACAGAAGAGGCAAGTGTTAGACTGGAGGAAGGAGAAACACATAAGCTTCCAACACATCAAACTTCAAGAAAACATGTGAAATTTAAGGTTGTTGGGATCCTTTTGAGGTTGGACTGACTTGGAAATGGATCCAAATAAGGTAGTTTCTTTTTCAAGTTCAATGACTTATCATCTAGCAAATTTTTAAAGTTTTTAGTATGAAAAACTAGTAGGTGAAATAATAGAGTCTTTCACTCAAACTGATATCTGTTCTCGAGTTTAATGTACCCCCAGGTATCAAATGTTTGACACATGTGACATCCTTTATTAGTGAATTGATTTTTTTCTTCCTCTTAATGGAAAAAAAACCAACTTCTGTATTTCCTCTTTAACATCCAGGCCCATCCTCCTCCCCCACCCCCTTCAAGGAATGGTAAGGAAAAGAAAATAAGAAAGTACTTTTCTTATTATGAATGACCTATTTGTTGTCAAAAGTATATTTCTAAGCTCCTCTAAGCAATAGGCTTATAAAGGACAAGGAATGCAAAACTATTTTTGAAGGAATTTAACATTTTCTTGACCTTGTCATTGCTATATAATCTGATCTCTTGGTTAAGGCAATACTTTTCTGCACAATTACTAATTTGTATTGAATTTATATTTCTTTATAAAAAACCTAGTTTAAAGAGAAAACAATTTTAAAAACAAAACTCAACTCTGGGGATCAACATCATTGGAGAAATTGTTGTTCAGTCATGTTCAACTCTTGGTGGCCCCATCTGGGATTTTCTCCATTAAGATAATACCATTTCCTTTTGCAGATGAAGAAACTGAGGCAAGCAGGGTTAAGTGATTTGCCCAGGGTCATACAGCTAGCGTCTGAAGCTGGATTTGAACTAGGGTCCTCCTGACCTCAGGGCCAGCACTCCATCTACTGTACCATCTAGCTGCCCCATTGGGGGGAATTACTTTGAATAAAACTTCTTTCTAGGTAGCACAACATTATCTTTTGAATTGCTGATTTTTAAAAAGTATTTTCTCCACTTTGCCCACTTTAACTTTCCATAGAATCACAGATTTAGAGTGAGAAGGTACCTTAGAATCCACTGAGTTCAACACCCTCATTTTATAGATGATGAAGAAGACTTAGGTGACAGTGAGGATCACATAGGTACTAAGTGGGAGGCAGGATTTGAAATCAGGCCTTCTTTGAAGCACTTTAACCACTGCACCATAAGATCAGAGATTCGGAGAAGGAAGGGGCCTTCAAAGCTATAAAATCCATTTTACAGATGAGGAAACTAAGGCAGAGAGGTTAAGTGACTTTTCCAGGGTCACAGAGCTAGTGTGTAAAATACAACCTTTGGTCTCCAAATCCACTGCTTTATTGACTGAGTAAACCACCCAGAAGCACCATTTTTTAAAAAGCTACGGGAATAGAGAGAGGGGAGGATTAGAAAATTGGAATTGGAAAATTAGAAACACAAAACTCCAAATAACAAATTTTTAAAAAATGAGCTTGAAAGAAGAGAAACATGGTGGGGCTTTTGGTTTTTATTTTTAAAGCACAGATTGGAATTCCCTATTATTTTAGGATCACCTGTCAAGTTATATGATGTTTATAGGGTGTAAATGCCTTGTAAAAACTATGGCAAAATTAGACAGACATCCTCATCTTGGCAGGTTGTGCTTTTCTGAGTGTGTCAGCTCAGCAGATTCTTTGTACTTGTGTTTATCTTCTCATTTGAATTGTTATGATGATGGTGATTACCAAATAGTCTTTATGTAAGTCAACATTGTGCTATGTGCTGCTGATTAATAGCTGTATTGGAGGACAGCGAATTTATTTGGTAGAGGGAATCAAGCTAAATTCCATTTTTCACTTGTGTGTGACTTCACTGGAAGCTGTCCAAGAGTTCTTAGAATTGATTTATTTCAATGTGGCCTTTGATTTGTTTTCTTTGGAATTTGTGAATTAATGTTATGAAATACCTCCAAAAATCCTTCTTTATAGTCTTCTATCTTACAAAGTATGACAGGCATAAGAGGAAAGGATTGAGATGAGTTCCATCCAGAGAAGAAAGCCTAAGCAATTTTCTTTCAAGTAGTGCACAGCGACATGAGTAGATGCTTTCATGAGGGAAAAAGGGCACATAAAGGAATGAAAACACAGATGGAAAATAAAACAATACCATGCCAAAGCGGAGATTCTGCCCTTTAAGAGGCAAAGAAGGATAAATCAATATGCTAACTGGGCCCCAAAGAGGAGGGAGGGAGAAATAGATGGCATAAGCTAGGAATACCAGTTAAAAGTCCTTTCCATCTCAAGATCTATGACTATCATTCTCAGTGTGTGAAACAGCTGAGGCCAGTTTGGTACTATCTGTCTGGGATATTGGAAAACAAATGCATCTCAAAACAACTGTACTGAGGGAATTTTCAGTCTCTCCCCTTCTACCGGGACCTTCTGTATTGCCTACAAACGTACTCAGATGACATTCATTCTCTAAAAACAAACAAACAACAAAATCCCTCTTCATTTGATTCTACCATTTTCTGCAGCTGCTGCCCTAGCTCTCTCTTCTCTTTCACAACTAAATGCTTTAAAAATAGCTGTCCACCCTTGTTTCCTCTACCTTTTCACCTACTCACTTCTCAATCCTTTGCAATCTGGCTTCTGACCTCATCATCAACTGAGCTAATATAATTAACTAACTAACTACTCTAACTAAACTAATCTCCCTAAGAATACCAATGATTTATTAATTTCCTTCCATATATTTTAAATTATTTATTTAATATTTTTTTCCAATTACATGTAAAAGATTTATTAATTTCCAATGGACCTTTCTCAACCTCTCTAAGAAGACCAATGATTTATTAATATCCAATGGACTTTTCTCAATCCTTTCTGCTTCTTGACTTTTTTACAGCATCTGAAAAATATTCATTTCCTCGAAAACTCTCCTCTTGTCCAAACCTCCAAATTTCTACTGGGGGCACCACTGTCCTTCTGGTTTTCCAGGTTTCCAACCTTGGAATTGTCCTTGATTCTTCTCTCTGCCTTGTCTTGCCTCTCACATCCAAAACAGTTGCCAAGCCTTCTCAATTCTACCTTACCCTCTGCAACTTTTGCCTATCACCTGAACTAACTGGTTGCCTACTCTCTACTGATTCTCCTTCTCAATCCATTCTCCATCAACATGATATCCTTAAACCACAAATCTGACCATGTCACACTCCTTTTCTTTTCTGTTTTTTTTTCTATTTTTCTTAAATATTTTGTTTCCTCCCCAACTACCTGTAAAAACAATTTTTAATATTCATTTTTAAAAATTTTGAGTTCTAATTCTTTCCCTCCTCCCTCATTTAAAAAGCAAGCAATATGACATAGGTTCTACTTCACACTCCTTTTCAAGGAGCTTTAATGGTCTCCTATTAATTCTAGGATAAAATACAAACTCCTCTGGCTTTGAATGGCCTTCATGATCTGCCTTCAGTATGCTTTTCTAGTACTAGTGCACATTTGCTTCCTTATGCACTTGTCATTTCAGCCACACCGACCTGCTTGGGGTCCCTGCACATGATACTCCACCTACCATTTTGGAGCCCTGGTACAAGCTATTCCTCATGCCTAGAAGGCATGCTCACCTCGCTTCTGCCTCCTAGAATCCCTAGCTTCTCGAAAAACTCGTTCATGTGCCACCTCCTACTGGGAGCCTATTTTGATTTCCCAAGTTGCTAGTGCCTTCTCCCCAGAAATTACTTTGGACACAATTTGTATTTAATTTTCTACTTGAACATTTTCCCAAGCAATAGAATGTAAGCTCTTTCAGGTTAGGGACTGTTTTTTTTTTTTAATCTCCAGATTCCCACTGCTTAGCATAATGCCAGGCACGTAGTAGGCACTTAATAAATAATTGTTGAATAAACTGAAAAGGTTAAGTTTTTCTCTTCTAAGGGAAGAATTCTTAGAAATTAAGATCTCAAGGTTTGAGATCCAGGTACAAATACAAAGCTAATGGTAATGGCTCATAGCTGTCTATCTATCTCTCTGTGACCATCTAGCTGTCTGTCTGTCTCTACCTATCTATATGTCCATCCATCCATCCATCCATCCATCCATCCATCCATCCATCCATCTATCTATGTCTGTCTGTCTGTCTGTGACCATCTAGCTGTCTGTCTGTCTGTCTCTACTTATCTGGCTGTCCATCCATCCGTCATCTGTCTTTCTGTCTGTCTATCTGTCTATCTCTCTGTGACCATTTAGCTGTCCATCCATCCATCCATCCGTCCGTCCATCTGTCCATCCATCTGTCTGTCTGTGACCATTTTCCCCTCCCTCTCTCTTTCCCTTTTGGTGACTCTCTTTTTGTCTTCCTTTCAATCTCTGTGTGTGTCTCTGTGACCATCCATCTAACTGTCTGTCTGTCTCTCTCTCTCTCTGTGACCATGTCTCTCTCTATGACCATTTGTCTACCTATCTTCTTTCTCTCTGTGACCATCTGTCTCTCTGTCTGTCTGTCTCTATCAATCTCTCTATGACCCCCTTCATCCCCCTCCATCTCTCTTCCTGTGGCCCTCTCTATCTGCCTTCCTTTCTCTGTGTGTGTCTCTGTGATCATTTGTCTCTGTCTCTCTCTTTCTCACTCTCTCTCCCTCTGACCATTTGTCTACTTATCTTCTTTCTCTCTGTGACCATGTCTGTCTGTCTGTCTGTCTGTCTGTCTGTCTGTCTATCTATCTATCTATCTATCTATCTATCTTTCTATCTTTCTATCTCAATCTAGACCTACAATGTTGGTGTAGGGAACTCCCTCTACCAACTTAGGTCAGTAACTTTTCTACAACTTATGGTTTTAAATTATTGATTAGGTTCAGCATCACACAGCCAGGCTGTATCAGAGTAAGAACTTTAAGTCACATCTTTCTGACTCTGAGGCAGGCCTTCTATCCCTTATGCATATGACTTCTTATTTGTATAGTGGCTTACAGCTTACAAAACACTTTACATACATCTCACTTCATCTGAAGTAAATTCTGTAAGTTAGGTAGAGAATATGTTGTTATTCTCATTTTTAATATATGATGAATGTGAGGCTCAAAGAGGGTGAAGGCCTTACCCAGTTGATGTAGTAAGAGGCAGGGCCAGAACTCAAAAACCACTGCACAGCACTCTAATCCTTTTCAATATAGAGAAACTGGAAGACTAGTGGATTTTGCCACCATCTTTCTTTTGATCCAAGAAGTCCTCCAATAAAAAAACTTCTTGGAACTAGGGGATCTAAACCACTCATATTTCTTGTATTAGTGTTTGTCACTTAATAGAACCCATGTGTTTCAGGAAAATTTGCAACAAAGTGAATTAAGTCACTTTCTCTCCAAAATTGAGGATGACATTTATTAGAAAAATCTGGGTTCCCAGTGTAAATAAAAACACAATTAAGAATGCAGCATAGCTTTTTTTTTTTTAAGCGAGGCAACTGAGGTTAAGTGACTTGCCCAGGGTCAAACAGCTACTAAGTGTCAAGTGCCTGAGGCTGGTTTTGAACTCAGGTCCTCTTGACTCCAGGGCCCAGGCTCTATTCACTGCGCCACCTAGCTGCCCCCATGTAGCATATCTTTTAAAGTCACTTATTGAGAGAAAAACTAGTTACTTTTTGATAAAATAAATAGAAGTTATACAGCCTAGTTAAGAGAAGTACCAGTCTCCTAAGCATTACCAATCTGCCTCCTTTCTATCACCAGCTGTCTTCATATCTTCATGACCTCGTACAAATTACTTTATTTCTCTGAGACTTAGTTTTCTCATCTGTAAAATGGGGATAACACTTACACAACCTTATTAATGCTGGGAGGAGGAAAGCACTTTGAAAGACTTAAAAGTGCTATGGAGATGAGTATTGCTGTCATCATATTGAGCAAGTGATGCCTGTATTAATGAGATCTGCAATGTGACTTCAAGAAAATATTTAAGAACTTGGGTGTCTGTTCTGCTTGTCCTGAATAACCTATAAGATTAACACGAGTGTTCTGCTAAATACCATTTTTTCAGACTTAGGAGAAACCATTGAAAATTAAAAACATTCTATTTTTTTGAGAAACAAAGATGGAAAAGGGAAATAGAAAGACATAATAGAATTGTAAGCCCATTTAGCACGTAGTATGAAAGCCAATAAGAAGTCTCCCTGTTGCTCAATATTATATCTACTAGAAATATTCATTCATTCATTCATTCATTCATATTTCTAAAGTTGTGTGGAACCTTAAAGATCCTTTAGAATAATCTCCTCATTTTTCAGGTGGGGATGCTGAGGCCCAGGGAAATTAAGTGAATCACCCAAACTCACACCAGTAGTAAGTGGGATTTAAGTGAAGGTCCTCTGACTCCCGAATTAATGTTAAGTCCACTGTACTTCATTCACTCATTTCTTCAATAAGCATTTATTATATATCTACAAATAAAAGAATCTTGAATGTCTCTTAAGGGGCCTTCTTAAAGTATACCTATCTCAGAGCTGATCTTGTGGCCAATCATGGCGCAATTGCTATATCTCACACTGATACACAATATATAAAGCAATAGGATACTGACCTGAGAATGCTGTGGGTATTTCCCATCACTGCTGTTTTCTTTGCTAAAAAACAAACAAATACACGTTACATAAAGCCAAGGCAATTTGTTTTATTACAACATTTCTCACCCTTTCCTCACTATGATTTTTTTTTTCCATTTCAGACTTCTGGTGCACTTACATTTCTATGTGGTAGCCAACTTGAATAGTTTTTAAAAAGAGAAGATACTTACAACTTGAACTATTGTTGCTGGGAAAGAGCAGTTCCTTCACCCATGCACAAACATCTGCCTGTCCACAAAAGGTGCCAGTGAGAGACAAATGGAGTCCAAGTCTATTTCTTTGTTTAAAATGATCGATTGACTATTTATTTATTTTTTGGCTAGGCCATGGGGTTGAGTGACTTGCCCTTAATCACACAGCTAGTGAGTGTTATGTGTCTGAGGTTGGATTTGAACTCTGGTCCTCCTGATTTCTGGACCGGGACTCTATCCACTGCACCACCTAGCTGTCCAACTAATTTTTTAAAAATAAGATTCTATCAAGCCTTTTATTTTTATATTACAGTCATTTCTAGATATAGTATTCTTCCCTGGTAATAAAGAAAAACATTTAAGTAAAACAGTGGACATAGTAAAGATATATGACAGTGTATGTAACATTGTACCTGAGAATTATCTCAGCTCTATATTTCAATATTGTTTTTTTTAATTACTCAGGGTTTGATTTCTTTTTAGTGATCTTTTCATTTACACTGTTGTAGTCATTATCTACATGTTTCTCCTGGTTTTGTTAAAATGATTTATTTTCTTTAACCCTCATTTGGATTCTTTTATGTCAGAAAATAAATATTTTAATATATTAAATATTATATTATATAAAATAAATATATAATATATTATACAAAATATGTCTGAGAGAGAGAGATAGACAGAGAGAGAGAGATAAAGAGAGAAAGAAAGTTTTTAAGCCTACAAAAACTTACTCATGGTCTCATGAACTTTTCAATTTACCTTTCATCAGACATCAGTTCCAGGATATCATCACATCCAAGTCTCTCTTGAGATCTTGCAGAATTAAAGCTTTCCATAGTCTATAAGGCAATATACCATTGTTAAACAGGGCACTGCATGTAAGATACTGATGTTACATATTATACAGAAACAATCTGATTTTAATTTTTGCCATATTTAAACTATTAGAATATATTAGAAACATTTTGCAAGAAAATGTATTGAATTTTTGTGCTTATATGACCCCTTTTCTGTAAGAATTCAGAAAGCATTCTGGAAATAAGAAGTATATCTCTAGCACCCTTGTTAGGTATTTTCTGACTTTGATAGATGGACGTAGTGAGATGCAGAAATTACAGATAATGTTACTAGAGGGATGGTTTGTCAATATTTAGAAAGGGAAGTAGTAATCGCTAAGAGACAGTACAGTTTCATCAAAAACAGGTCATTCCAGGCAAACTTTTTTTTATACAAAGTTGACAAAAGATCAAGAGAATGCTATAAACACAGTTTACTTAGATCTTTAGCAGAGCATTTGACAAAATCTCTCAGGCAAGATGGAGTGATGCCAGGTAAAAGACATTACTACCGTTAGGTCAATTCATAACTGACTGAAGAGGAGTTATCAGATGATTAATGTAAGCTCAGGGAGAAGTCTCTATTGGTCTGTCCCCAAGGATCTGTCTTCAGTCCTATGTTATCTGACATTATCAGTGACTTGGGTAAAAACAAAATTATCAGATTTTCAGATAAAGAAAGCTAGGAGGGATAGCTAATGCAGCAGATACAGGAATTAGAATCCAAAGTAAACTTCAAAGGTTAGAAAATGTGCTGAAGGTGAAATCTAATGAAGATAAAAGTAAAGTATCACATTTAGCTTACAAAAAACCCCAACTTTGCAACTATATACACTGGGTAAGGTAAAAGTTAATATGAAAAATATCTGAAGAATTTAGTAGATTATAAGCTCAATAAAAATCATATGAAATAATGGTTTAAAAAAAAGGAATGGTTTTAAGCTATTTTGAGCAGCATAATATATAGAATGTGGGAGGTAATAATCCCCATTGCTCCATACCATGAGCAATACTCCACCTTCAGAGTATTATGCTTAATAATGTGTCACAATTTTAAAAGGGCATTGATGAGTAGACACAATGTCATAAGAGGATCAGTTCAAGGAAATGGGGATGTTTAGGATGAAGAAGAGACAACAGGAAGGGAAAATGACAGCCTTCTTCAAGTGTCTGAAAATATTGTCATATGGAAGAAGGATTAGACTCCTTCTGAATAAGTAGAACATGGTCCCTCATTCAGGTTCTCCCACAAAAGGTCAGAGAGTAGAACACGGAACAACTGGTGAAAGTTGTACAGAAGCAAATTCAGGCTTGACGTGAGGAACTATTAATAAATAGAATGGGCTCCCATGGGAAGTGATGGCCTTCACACTAGGGGTTTCTTTTGAAAATATTATTTTTAACTTTTTAAAAAGTCAACTAGCATTCATTTTCTTTCCTTCCCACCCCTCCCCCCACAAATGAAAACAAAACAAAACAAAAATACTTGTAACAAATAAGCATAGTTAAGCAAAATAAATTCCCACATTGGCCAAGTCCAAAAATATGTCTCATTCTGCATCCAAAGTCCTTCAATGATCTATTAGGAAGTGAGTAGCATACGACTTCATCAATTCTCTGTCATCATAATTAATTACTGCATTAAGAAGAGATCTTCTTTCAATTCTTTTTCATTTTTTTACAATATGATGTTATAGAATAAATCGTTCTGTTGGTTCTACTAATTTTGCTGTGTATCAGGTCTCGCAATTCTTCCCAAGTTTTTTTTTTAACACTGTCCCTTTCCTTTACATTCATATATCATAATTTGCTTAGTCATTTCCTGATTGATAGTAAACCCCTAATATTTCAGGTCTTTGCCAAGTTTTTATGTAATTGGGTTCCTTTTCTCTTTATTTGATCGCTTTGGTATATAGATCTAATCGTGCTACTGCAGGGTCCAAGGGTGTGTACAGTTTAGTAACTGTTTGGACATGGTTCCAGATTGTTTTCCAGAATGGCTGGATCAATTCACAGCTCTACCAATAATGCATAAATGTGATTATCCTTCCTCATCCCCTGAAAGTGCATTTTTTTCCTTTTGGTCAGTGCTATCAGTCCGATGGGTATGAGATGATACCTCAGAATTGTTTTGGTTTGCATTTCTCTAATTATTAGTGAATTGGAGCATTTTTATGTGGCTATTGATGGCTTGGAATCCTCATTCTAAAAGCTACCTTTATGTGTCCTTTGACCATTTATCAGTCAGGGAATGGCTCTTGTTCTCATATATTTGAATCAGTTCCTTATAAACTTGGAAATGCAACCTTTTTCAGAGAAACTTGCTGCTAAGGATTTATTCCCTCCATAACTGTTTCTAATTTTAGCTGTATTGGTTTTCTTTCTGCAAAAACTTGATGCAGTCAAAATCATATACTTTATCTTCTCTGATCCCCTCTATTCCTTCCTTGGTCATGAACTCTTCCTCATTTTTATAAAATGCAATTTCTTCCTACTCCTTTAATTTGTTTATGATTTATACTTTATATCTGAGTCATATACCAATTAGGAGCTTATCTTGGTGTATGGTATGAAATTCTGGCCTAAACCTAGTTTCTTTCAGACTCCATTCCAGTTTCCCCAACATTTTTTTTTTGATTGGTGAGTCCTTGTCCCAACAGTTGCAATCTTTGGGTTTGACAAGGGCTTGTTTGCTACTGTGCTTCAATATGTAATGTTCCATTAATTATATTAATATAATCTGTTCCATTTATCAACCACTCTATTTTTCAACTGGTACCAAATTGTTTCGATGCTTACTACTTTGTGGTATAGTTTGAGATCTGGTATTCTTGAGATTTGACCTTTTGTTCCCCCAGATGAATTTTATTATTATTTTTTCTAGCTCTATGAAAGAATCCCTTAATAGTTTGACAAGTATGGCATTGAATAAGTAAACTAATTTAGATTGTATTATCATTATTATTATTATTATATTTGCTCAGTCTATCCATGAGTAATTGATACTTCATTTATTTAGAGCTTTTTTTGTATAAACAGTGTTTTATAATTGTCATTTAGTTCTTATGTGTACTTTAACTGGTAGATTCTCAAGTATTTATACACACATACACACACACACACACACACACACACACACATATGCTATAGTTTTTTAACTAGAATTTCTCTTTCCATATCTCCTTGTTGGATTTTCTTGGTAATATTCAGAAATACTTAACAATGTATTTGAGTTTATGTCCTGAAACTTTGCTGAAGTTGTTAAATGTTTTAATTAGCTTTTTAGTTGACTCTTCAGGATTCTCTAAATAAACCATTTATATCTCCTGTAAAAAGTGATCATATTCTTTCCTCTTTGCCTAGATTTATTCCATCAATTTCTTTTTCTTCTTTTATTGCTATAGCTAGCTTTTGTAGCGCTGTCTTGAGTAGCAATGGTGATAATGTACATCCTTGATTTACCTCTGATTTTATTGAAAAAGTCTCTAGTTTTTCCCTATTACAGATAATGCTGGCTCTTGATTTTAGATCACATTATTACATTATCACATTAAGGAAAGAGCCATTTATTATTATGTTTGCTAGTGGCTAGTGTTTTCAACAGGAATGGGTATTATATTTTGTCAAAAGCTTTTTCTGTGTCTATTTATATAATATTTGATTTTTGTTGTTTTTGTTAAAATGGACAATTACATGTTCAGTTTTGTTATTTTAATTTAAATAGCCCTGAATTCCTAGCAAAAATCCAGTCACAGGGTATAATTTTTGTGATATGTTGCTATAGTCTCCTTGTTAATACTTTATTTTTGTATAAATTTGCATTAATATGTATTAGCGTTATCAGTCTATAGTTCTCTTTCTCTGTTTCAACTCTACGTGGCTTAAGTATCAAAGCCATGTTTATATCATAGATGGAATTTAATATGACCTTTTCTTTTGTTTTTTCCTTCATCTTTGTGATTCTGGATTGAAAGGATAAGGAAAGATGTGGCATGACCCCCTCTTTTTTTGCATAAGTTCCCTACTTAAGAAAGTCTAGTTGCTTCCTGTTGCCTCAGGATTAAATAGTAACCCCACTGTTCATTCTTTTTGAATGATTTCACAAGGCTTTCCATCATGCATTCTATGATCCAGGTAAACTAGCCTGTTTACTATTCTCCATCTCATCATTCCATCTTAATCCCCTTCGTGCTTTTACACAAGCTATACCACAACATCGAATGATTTCCTTATCACTTCTGCCTCTTGGAACACCTAGTTCCCTTCAAGGATAGTTGAAATGATCTTTCAGGTTATTCCTCTTCCCTGTGCTGCCAATACGTTTACTTTGCATATATTTTGTATTTACTTATTTGGACACATGTTGCTTCCTTCCTAGAGAAGGTTTATCTTCCTGGGCTTGACTTACGGGGCAAAAAGTTAAACTCTCGATTTCTTGAGGCCAGGAACTAATTTATTTTTGCCTTTTTGTCTCCAGTGGTTTGTACACTGTAGATATTTAATAAATATACATGCAGAAGTGCATATGAAGAATACAAAACACTAAAAGAACACATGAGGGCCCCTTCCAGCAAAAGGCAGCAGAGAAAACTTACAAGAAAAAGTGGCATTTGAGTTGAGCATTGAAGGATCGATCAGTAGGTCAACCTAGCAGAATAGGCAGAGAGAACTTTAGGGAGACAGATCGATTTGTGTTCTTTGAAATAAGTAGGACTCACAAAGCTTTACCAGTAATGTTCGGTTTTGTTGTTTTTTCCCTGAGGGTAGAAATTACTTTACCCATTGTAAATGACTTTGTCTGCTGTCTAGACTCTAGCTGACTTCAATTCCAAAGTCAAGTATAGGTGACTGTCTATTAAATGCAAACCCAATGACTTCTATGAAAAGCACATGGTGTCCTTGCAGGCCATTTTATGTGACCAGGTGATGAATATTCAACATGGTAACATGGACCTGTAGGACAATGTCATCATTAGAACAATTTCAGTGTTTAAAGCAGGAATATCAAACAAAGTAAAGAAATCAAATTCTAAAAGCTAATTGCTGAATGCACTTCAACACATGCCCCACCTTTCCTTATCCTTTCAACCCAAAATCACAAAGATTTTTAAACTTTAATTCAGTAAAATAATCTCAAGTCTAATAAAGCTAAGACTTCTTATGACATTAACTCTTAGATTGTGAAAATTATTTACAATTTCTTTTTCCTTTTGTTCTCCAAGTCTTGTTACTGAAAACTAAATATGAGATAATTAGACCATAGAAACATTAACAAACACTAAAGGCGAAAATATTGTTGAAAATTATAAAATGCTAAAGAATCTTTTTTTAGAGGGCATGACAAAGTGATTTTTCTTCTTACGCAAAACAAGTCAACCTCAGCACTCCTCTGCTAGTCAGAACTAGTTCACTGTTCTATGTCATATAACTAGAGGAAAATGAGCTTCATAGCCAATAAATTCTCATTAATACAAACTACGGGCAGAGTTAGACTTCTCCTTACATGTTTCATTCCATACACTAATACACTGAGTAATCTATGATACTATCAGGCTGGGGAATTCCTGGTATGGAAAACCCTTCCACTAAATGAAGGGCACACTCTATCTGTGACTGAGTTAAGAAGTCCTCCAGAATTACCTGAGGTTCATAGAAATTGATGATTTGCCCAGGTTCATATAGGAGAAGTAGAAGTCTCCTTGACTTTGAGCCCAGCACTAATGGATACAATGCTCCCTCTCTTTCATGCCATATTGTTTGCAAATGTATTATTATTAAAACATTCAAAAAAAGACTAGAATTACTTTTTCAAAAGTAAAGTAAAACTCACCTGAGATTTAATCTCAAAACTAATTTTCCTCTCAATCTCTTTCTTAGCCCTATAAAGTAAGAACTCCCTTTGTTTACTTCCTCTCCTTTCATTTTCATGATATTCTATGTTATTGTTGAGAAATGGATATAAACTGACAAAGGAAAATGAAATTGTCTATTAACAAACATTTATTAAGTGCCATGTGCCAGGCACTGTGTTAAGCACTAGGGATAAAAGAAAGGTAAAAAACAGTCCCAAGTCTCACAGAGCTCAGTCTAATGGGGGAAGAAAATAGGCAAACAACTATGTGTAAACAGGTTATATGCGGAATAAATTAGAAATAATCAGCAGGGGGATGTTACCAAAGTAAGAGGGATCAGGAACGGTGGAAAGGGTTTGAGCTGGGACTTGAAGGAAGCCATGGAAGCCAGGAGATAAAGATGCAGAAGGCAAGCATTCCAGGCATGGGGAACAGCCAAGGGATGGAGTGTCTCCTTTGGAACAGCAAGGAGGCCGCGTCACTGTAACATAGAGCATGTGGAACAGTATAGGGTAGAAAAAGACTGTAGAGTGCGTGGCAGACTGCTTATAAAGGGCAGATAATGCCAACAAAGGATTTTATATTTTACCTAGAAGTGATAAGGAATCATTGGAATTTATCGAGTCATTCTTATTTATTTATTTTTAATATAGTAGATGATAGCTTGGTAGAATATAGCAAATCTTTTAAAATTTTTTTATCAATCAATCTATCTATCTATCTATCTATCTATCTATCTATCATTTATCCTGAGGCAACTGGGGTTAAGTGATTTGCTCAGGGTCACACAACTATAAATGTCTGAGGCTGCATTTGAACTCAGGTCTTCCTGATTCCAGAGCTGGTGCTCTACCTACTGTATCACCTAGCTGCCCCATTTTTTAAGATGATATGGTCCGATCTATGCTTCAGGAAGATAATTTTGACAGCTCAGGGGAGGATGAACTGGAAAGGGGACAGGCTTGTAGCATAGACACACCAGTCATCAGACCATTGCAGGCATGAGACGATGAGGGCCTATACCAGGATTGTGTCAGTGAGGAGGGGCATATATGAGAAATGTTAGGTCAAATTGACAGAGCTTGGCAACAGATTGGAAGTGGAGTGGGGGTGAGAGAAAATGAGGGGTCAAGGATGACACCTAGATTGTAAATCTGAGTGACTGGGAGGATAGTAATGTCCTTGACAGTAACAGAGAAGTCAGAAAAGAAGAGGGTTTTGAGGAAAAGATAAAGAGTTCAATTTTGGACATATTGAGTTTAAGATGCTATAAGGCATCCAGTTAGAGATGTCCCACAGGCAGGTGGAAATGCAAGACTGAAGGGTCAGCAGAGAAGTTAGGGCCAGATAATTAGATCTGAGAATCTATTCAAAGTAGAATTTTAGAGAGATGACAAATGAATCTATGGGAGCTGATGAAATTACCAAGTGAAATAGTATAGAGGGAGAAGATAAGAGGGCCCAGAACAGAGACCTGTGGGATGCCCACAATTAGCAGGTGTGATGCAGATAAGCTACAGCAATGGAATCTGATAGGAAAGTGTCAGGTCTGTCCTTCAAGATCAAATATCAAGATCACAATGCACATTTCTCCTCCTTCAGGTAATCTATGCTCTAGCCATATGGGTCTTCTTGCTGGGGCTCAAAACATTCCAGGTCCTGTATTTATCTTTGCACAGACTACCCAATATACCTGAAATACATTACCTCTTAAAATCTCTACCTTTCTTCAAAGCTCAGTTCAAATGGCACACCTCCTACCAGAAAAGGTTTTTCTTTCTAGAAATAGCAACAGCATCCTACCTCGTCCGGAAATTACCCTTCATTTATTTTGTACGTATTTTGTATAGACTTATATGTGTACATATAATGAAAGCAGCAGGAAGACAGAGACTTTTGTCATTGGGTCCCTACTGCCTAAAATGGTGCCTGGCACAGAACAGACTGCTATTAAATGCTTGATGACAGATTGCTAGAATAGCAAAGAGTGAATTAAAATGATGGTCATGCTGTTAAGCACAGTAAGATGAATTTTTTAAATTGAAAAAAAGTATTCAATTTCTTTAATTTTTTTTTAGATTAAAGGTATTTGCTCAAAAGAACCCAGTGCTTTTAGTAAATGACTGGTTTCTTAGTGTTAAAACTGCTTAGAAAAACATCTAATTGTCAAGTTATATGTAAAATATGTACCAAAGGTACTACTTTAAACCCATATGAATATTGTTGTTAACTTAGTTCTGAGGTCTGTGTTCTTTGCTAAAAGTTATTAGTTTTTATTCTCCAAATAATGAATCATAAAGCGATTGAAGGAGTTATGAAATAATTCACGTAATGACATGGGCTATAGTATCAATGAATATAAAAGGTATAACTACATGAAAACAAAAAAAAAATCTATTAAAAACAAATGAGATTAAGGATGAAACTGAAAAACATGATAAAATAATATTTAAAAGATAATGATATTAATAGCCCTTATCAAAATGGTTCTTAGAAGAAAAATTATAACAGTATACCTGCATCAATAAGAGAAAATAAAAGATTAGATGAATTATCTGTACCAAAAGAAACTGGAAAAGGGAAGGGGGAGAGAAGGAAATTCCAAAAAACATAAGGAAATAGAGCTAATAAAAATGAGAGCAGGAGTAAATAAATAATTGCTCTCATTTTATGGATGAGGAAACTGAAGTAATGAAATGACTTGGCAAGGTCACACACCTTAATTAGTCTCCAAGCCAGAATTTAAATACAGATGTTCTCATCCAAGCCCAAGGTGCTTTCAAGTAACTCTTTCCACCTGAAGCCCTTTGTTTTAGGGAAGTGGATGGAGGGTGATACATAGATTTAGTATGGAAAATACCCCTTGTCTAGTTAAAGTCATCCTTTTTCCCCATCCCATGAAAGGATAAAGGGTTCCCCACCCCTGAAGGATACGGAGGAGAGGGAAAAGGTTTCTGCCTATGTTAATTCTCCTTTGTCCAGCTAGAAAGGAGAGCCCATGATGGACATGGTAAAACAGGATTAGGGGATTTTAGGAAAATGATTCTCCATGAGTATGCCTAAAGTTCAAGTAACAATTTTTCTGTTTGATTAAGCAAAATATGAACTTTTACCTTGCCCTGAGCTGTAATTGTATTTCACCATATTGTAAAAGTTTCATTATTTAAAATGTGACATTGGAATGACTTGTGTTAAAGAGATATGTGAGACCTTGAGGGGATTCTATCATTTCTCTCTCCAAGTAGAACAATGCTTAGATTTAGATTAATATAAAATTAGTTTAAAAATTATTTCTTGTGGCCTTGTGCTTATAATGTAGAAAATTAATATTTTCCTTGATATCTTTTTTTTTTAAATTTTTGCTAGGCAATGAGGCTAAGTGACTTGCCCAGGGTCACACAGCTAGTAAGTATCAAGTGTCTGAGGCTGGTTTTGAGCTCAGGTCCTCCTGACTCCAGGGCTGGTGCTCTATCCACTGCACCACCATAATAAACTTTTAACTGTTAACAGACTAACATTAAAATTAGGGTTATTCCCTGACCATGAACATTGGTAAGTATAGTCCTGAAGCATGCTAATTGGCCCAGGAAGAATAGAATGGGATAAAAAATTAATCAGAAAAATTTTTTTTTAATTGAATGATTTGGGGCAGCTATGTGGTGCAGTGGATAGAGCACTGGCCTTGGAGTCAGGAAGACCTGAGTTCAAATCTGGCCTCAGACCACTTGAAACTTACTAGCTGTGTGACCCTGGGCAAGTCACTTAACCCCATTGCCTAGCCAAAAGAAAAGAAAAAGAAAAAATTAATTACAGTTCATAGTCACAAATTTAAATCTGAAAAGGACTTTGGACATCACATAGTCCAATCCTTTTTTATATAAATGAGGAAACAGGCTCAGAGAGAATTAAGGTGATTTGCCTAAGGTTCTGTGGGGTGCTAGGGTTAGGTGGGGTTTCATTAGCATTGGGAAGTCTTGGTAGGGAAGCCCAAATAAATCATACAGCCAAGATGATCTCAAAATGGATTCTATATACATGAGAAGTAATATGATTAACTGTCCTTTGATTATCTCTGTATGCATCCATGTGATTTTTTCCCCCTTTTTTACATATTTTATTTTCCCCCAATTACATGTTAAAACAATTTTTAAACATTTTTAAGTGTTGAGTTCCAAATTCTATCCCTCCCTCTCCTCCCCTCTCTCTGAGACAGTAAGTAACACAACATGGTTTATACATGTGCAGTCATGTAAACATTTCCATACTGCTCATTCTGTATAAGAAGACTCAAGAAAATTTGAAAGGCAGCATGGTGTAATGAATAGAAAGCTGATAATGGAATCTGTAAGATCTTGGTTCAAGGTCCACCCCAGATGTATCCTATGTGACCAAGGGCAAATCACTTAACCTTTTAATGTCCCCAGGCAAGGTGCTGTGCTCTATGAGCAAAGCAGAATTGAAGTAGTTAAAAAAAAAACACACACAAAAAACAAAACCAAAAAAACTGGGAGATGGGCAAATTTAGAGACCCTGCCCCAAATGTTCACACGGACTATCTGTGCCCAGCCTGTGGTAGAATACTCCGAGCTCATACTGGTCTGATCAGCCACAGTCAGGGCACA
Organism: Phascolarctos cinereus; assembly: GCF_003287225.1. Classification (NCBI taxonomy): domain Eukaryota; kingdom Metazoa; phylum Chordata; class Mammalia; order Diprotodontia; family Phascolarctidae; genus Phascolarctos; species Phascolarctos cinereus. Next base: position 29,773,079 of record NW_027556402.1, read on the forward strand.
TTATAACTTGACTCTAACATAGTGACATCATTTTGGTCCTCTCAAGAAGGAAGGACAACAATTGGCCCCAGGCAACTTTCTAAGAAAACAAATTGCAGATGTGATGCTGTTCTGAACTGGTAGAAGGAGTTTCCTTAACAGACTTTCTCAAACCCTTAAAGGAATTTTCAAAGAAATCATGTCTATATTTGAATCCCCCATCCACCAGCATGTTATAATTTATCTTCTAAGTTTCGAAATTAATTTTTTTTACAAGAATGAATTAGAAAGCAAGTTTCTTATAAGGAGAAGAAACTGAGGCACATAAATTAAAACCAGGCATATGGTAAACTTGAAATGAATATTTCTTTGTTTAAAGCAATTTGCCCAATGATCCAAACACTGTATCAGTGGCATATGTAGGGCTAAGCCGTTGAACTGTTGAATGTTTTTTGAATGAATATTTTAAAATAAGTTTTTATCATGAAAGATCTTGATTAATTTGATAAATAATTCGTTTACCAGGTACATACTATGTGCCAAGCACTATTCTGGAAACGGAGATACAAAAAAACAAAAGTGATTCCAGCCTTCAAGAAGCTTACCTTCAATCGGGAGGTACAAGGGTAACACACACACACACACAGACACACACAGACACACACAGACACACACACACACACACACTATACATTATATTTTATTTATATATAAAATACATTTTATATACACATACAATATATACACAGTGTATAATATAATATATACAATGTATATACATATATGTATATACATAGATTATAGATATATACACATATTTTGTTTATATATGTGCGAGTATATATACACACCCACTTTGTATATATTATATATGTACATATATGCCCACATATACTTTGTACATTTTTACATATGCACACATACTTTTATATATACAAATATATTTTGCATACATGCATATACAAAATAATTTGGAGGGGGAGGTCTTAGAATCATCACTCCTTTTTATTCTTTCTTAGGTTCTGTGGAATAGTAGGGTTAGGGAGGGTTCTAAACCTCAGATTTCATTAGTGTTGGGAAGTCTCGGTAGGGAAACTCCATCTTCAATTGTAGGTTAGCACCGGCTTTGAAGTTTGCTGTCTTAGAGAGTTAATTACCTGGGTGCAATGAGACATTAAGTGGCTTGTCCAGGTCACGTAATCAGTGTGTATCATAGGTGGGACTTGATCCTGAGGTCAGCTGTTTTTTTCTTCATTCTGTCATGCTACCTTTCTTCATTTATTTTTTTATGGCTTCAAGTATGATTTTATTCTGTTTTGTTCTCATGGAGATGGTTATTAAGTTGGTCATAACATTATTTTAAAATTAATAATTATACTGTATTAAAGTGGTGGTCTGCCAAAAGCCTCTCCAAAAAGGAGGATTTTGGACAGCAGCCTTGGGGATGAACCCCAGAGGGCTGGAAGGCAGGCTTTGAGAGAAGCCAAGCCAGAGGACAGAGAGTGCTCTGGCCTCTCCTTTCCAGGATACTGGAGCTCATGGTCAGGCTGGACAGCAGCAAGATTGATCCGTGTGCTGGCTATTACCTGTCTTCATTTATTTTTAAAAATGTAAACTATGGGGTAACACTCAAAGGATGGTGTGGAAATGAGAAAAGACATCAATTTGCCTTGACTAAAATCTAACTGCTTTCAAAAATATTCCAATGGAGGAAAACCCAAGGCTGATTTTGGTTGCAAAAGTTCATAACAATGCTATCTTGGCAAAAATTTAACCTTTCTCTATCTCTGGTTCCCCATCTGTAAACAAGTGTTAGATTACAGGATTTCAATGGTCCCTTCCATCTCTGAAATTCCATGATTCAATGAAATTGGGTCCAAAATGAGTTTTTCATGTTCTGTAATGTTTAATAGAAAGAAACAATCTTCCTAAACAAGCTGCATTTCAATATTTTATAGGAAAAAATCACTTACCACATGATTATCTTGGTTGTCATTAATCTCAGAAAGTCTGGTACTGGGATTTCTGTCTTTTAGGTTTGCTGTTTTCTTCGATATATACACAGATGTTTTCCTGGTATTTTTCTGCTTCCTGTGCAGTCAAAATACAATCCTCGAGGCTGCTGAACTCAGAAGGAATATTTTCTTTGTTGATAAGTACCCTTCAATTTAAAAAACAAGTATGACTTTTTTATGCCTAATTTTACTGATAGGAGAAAAGACCCATGATCATAAATCATCAGAGCTCACTGAAGAAGGAGAGATGAGTACCAGGGATTCCCAGGTCTCACCCTGAGATTAAAGGCAAAAGCACCACAACTCCTGAGCAACAGCCTGTGCAAATCCGTATGCTAAATAAGTTACTTATTTTGCAAGGCAAGTTATTCTTGGACACAAATTTGCAAGGGCTACTATTCTACAATGTATAATTTTTTCAATTGTAGGCAAAATAATGTATATATTTTTTTAAAAGGGAGAAGAATTAAAAATTCAAAAGAGGCTTCTGGGATATAGGTTTGAAGGGATTTATCTTTTGGTCGTAAAGAGAATCTGATACCTGGGAAAGGAAATCAAATGTCCTATTATAAAATGTGAGATTTATCACCCTTGTGGGAAATATTAAAAAGCAATTAGAAAATAACATATTTTTTTCTTCTCCAATACATCCCCCAAACTTCCCTAGTGCTATGCTAATGCAGTGGACAAAGTAAAACCTCAATAAAATAAGTTAATCAAAGGGCAAAGTTTCAATTAGGTAAGAGTCTAATATTTAAAATGCAGTTTGGTTTCTTTTCTGTTTGTGCAATATTAGAAATGAGTTTTATAAGAGGATATAATAACCTAATTTTATGAATAGATAAGAATTTTCTGAAATTAGCATAGGTATTATGAGCAAACAAAACTTCTAAATTTCTTAAAAATAGATCTCTTTAAATAGCTTAAATATGCTGTCATGAAATTTTATTTAAACTACAAATTTATTTAGCAAATTTCTTTCCATAAATGTCCAAATTACATTACCTAATAGAGAAGAAAGTAATAAGGTGTCTTGGACAAACTATTATTGTCTGCAAATCCTGCTCCCCGGGAGGCTGAGACTGGTAGATCACTTGAACTCAGGAGTCCAGAGCTGAAGTGGACTAAAGTTCAGTGGGTGGCCTCACTGTCACCAAATAGTGAGCTCACAAGAACAGGGAGGCCCTAAGCTGCCTAAGAAGGAGTGAAACTGAGCCGATCAGAGCTCCTAAGCATATCAGCAGTGGGTTAGGCCCCTGTGAGCAGCTGCAGAAGAAGAATCAGTAGAAGAGGGAGGAGGAAGGGGAGGAGGAAGAGATGGGGAAGGTGGGGCAGGATGGAGAAGAGAAAGAGGAGGAAGAGAAGAAGGAGGGTAGAAGAGAGGGAGGGGGAGGAGGAGAAGGAGGAGGAAAGAAGAGGAGAAGGGGGAAGAGGAGGAAGATGAGGAGTAGGAGGAAGAGAAGGAGAAAGAAGAGCAGGAGATGAAGGAAGAGGAGAAGGGGGGAAGAAGGGGAGAAGGAGAAGAAGGAGGAGAAGGAGGAAGAGAAGAAGGAGGGGGGAGGAGGAGGAGATTGGCAAAAATGATAGTTATGACCCGCATTTATATAACAATGATGCAATTTCATAGTGCTCTCCTCACAAACCTCTAGAATTTGGGTCATGCAAATACTAATTTTTCCATTTAAAAGATGAGGAAACTGAGTTTCAAAGAGATTAAGAGGTTTTCACAGTCCCAGTTAGTAAGTAGGAAAGACAAAATTTTAATTCAGTTCCACTAACTTCAAATTTGCTGCACTTTGCACTTTTTTTTTTTAAATCTCAGCTCCCATCCCACTCCTTTCCTCCACCTAAGGAACATGCCCGCGGAAACGGCTAAACAAAACCATCTCTCAACTGACTGACTGATTGGTTGATTGAGAACACATGCCCCATTCTTCCCTTGTCTACCAAAAAGGGAAAGGTGTATTTCACCATCTGCTTTCCAAATGGTCACTCAGACTATGGTGACTGCAGTGGTGATGACGTACACGGTTCTCATTTTCTTCTCTATTAGTTCCTACCGGTCTCATATTTCTCATCTTATGACACAATAATATTTCATCACATTCATGTACCACCATTTGTTTATTCATTCCCCCATCAAATCACCCACTTTGTTTTCATTTTTGGCATCTCTAGGTTATGAATACCTTAGTGATTTTTCTCATATAAATTCAAATTATTTTCCAAAATAGTTGAACCATTTCAGTATTCCACCAAAAGTGAGCCTTTTAGCAGGAGCTTCTAGGTGGTGCAGTGGATAGAGCACTAGATCTGAGTTCAAATGTAGCTTCAAGTTACTTTCTAGCTGGGTGACCCTGGACCAATCTCCTAACTGCTGTTTGCCTTAGTTTCCTCATCTGTAAAACAGGGATAATAATAGCAACTATTTCCCAGGATTGTTGTGAGGATCAAATAAGATAATAATAGTAAAATACTTAGCACAGTGACTGGAACATAGTAAATGCTATGTTAATGTTAGTTATTATTATATTCCCAAATAACCTTTAACGTAGAATTGTCAATCTTTGTTGATCTTCTGGGTCTGAGGTATAACCTTAGCGTAGTTATAATTTTTTCATATTATTAGTGATTTAGAACAATCTTTTACATAGTTGTTGATAGTTTAAAATTCTGCTCTTGAAAACTACTCATATCTTTTGAGCGGGGAGGGGGGCATCTCCAGTCGTCTTGATCTATACCTGGCCACTGGACCCAGATGGCTCCGTAGGAGAAAGTGAGACTTTGCACACCCTCCCTTGCTTAAATCCAATTCATTTGCAAGTCATGGCATCATCTTCTGGATGTCATGGTTCTCTTCAAGAACGAAGGACAAACAACAATATTTTTTGACCGCTCAGCTACTGAAAGGCACCTTACAGATCATCTAGCTTTTGGATTCTAGTGCAATCCCCTTATTTTATGGGTGAGGAAACGCAGACCTGAGGATGGTCAATGGGCAAGGTCACACAGGCTGCAGGTGACAGAGCCAGGATGTGTAACCAGGTTCTCTGACCCCAAGTCCAACATTCTTTTCACTATATCCTGCTGCAGTTTTTATGTTTAAATCCTAAAAAGTGTTTTTAAAAAGTAATAAAGAAAATTCCTTCACAATTTCTAGTACTTCCAAAGGAGCCCAGTAGAATAAAACCTATTAAAATATACAAAATGAAATGTCACCACTATGCCTAGCTTAAGTAGGAATTTTGTTTTTCCCTGCAGGAAATATATTTCTTGTGGAGAAGTTGCTAGGGAAAGCAAATATTTAAGTCATGATGCCTTTAGTACACAAGTCCTTATGTGAATTATCTCAAAATTCTGTGCTATGTTTGCACGTGGTGTGAGGTATGGTTGGACAGATGAGCACCAATATATTTTTTCCCTCATTTTGTTTGGGTACAGGTCTTATCATCAGTTTGGTTTTTTATTTTTTTTAAATTTCCTTTAAGCTCTGCCATATTCCATTTTTTCTCCAACTGTGCACTACTTCATTATAACCCTCACAGAAATAGTCTTCAAACTTCCATGTATTTTTGTTTTCACAAATAATAATACAATCCTGCTCATATTTCTTTATCAATTTATACAAGTAAATTGCCTCCTAATGATGGACCGTTGCTATGTCTAACCTCTGACCTACCTACGTCAAAAGTTGCTTGATTGGGTATACCAGTGAAAAGAGCTTTTAGCTTTTCAGACAGACTTAATAGAACTTTTTCTATCTCTTTACTCTTTATTTTAAATGTTTTTACTTTTACGGGTTTTTTTTTTGCTTTACTCTTTATTTTAAATGTACAGTTATCCCTTCCACATTGCAACTTTCCCCATCACAATTTCAACATACCGCAGGTCAGCATAAGAAATTAAATGGGAATTTTTTTGGAGTTTTGCAGAAGCCACAGATGACACATACAGGCCAGCATACAACACAGAAAAAGTTTAGAAACTAAGAAATGCATAAAATATATGTATAGTATTGTATAATACCATAATAATCCAGACTTCTCTGGTACAAAGAGAGGGCCAAAAACTTTTACGTGGATTTTCCAGATTGAAGGGGATGCCAGGTCCCTAACCCCTATGATGTGGAAGGATATCTGTATAGCCTATAAGGACAGCAGTAAATGGTTCTATCTTAATCTACATATTTAATATATACTTTATTCAATCAATCAATAAGCTTTTATTTAGTTATGTATTGTCTAAGGGATAAAAGGACAAAAATGGAGTACTTCCTGACCTCAAGGAACTTACATTCTATTGGGGAAAACAAGATGTGCACAACTAGTATATACAAATTAGATTTGAAGTAATTCCAGGAAGTAGCAGTAGAAGCCGAGGCATGAGGAAAGGCTTCCTATAGGAGGTCGCCTTGGTCTGAGCTTTGAAGGAAGTCTGGGATTCTATGGGACAGAGGTAAGGAGACAGGGCATGCCAGGCATGGGAGATGGCCTGGATTTTCAAAAACTCATTACTGCCTCTAACCAGTCCATATATTTTAAGGGTAGCAGATACTGGGGCAGAAATGTTATAAAAAAAAAAATAGAAAGATACTACTACTACTATACACAAGTAATTCAAAAATTTTTTCTTATTAAACTTATAGTACAGTAACCATTACAACAGCAAGATATTCTTTTCTTTTACTCCTATATATTCTTTTTAATTGTAAGACATCCTTTTATCTGTATTTTCTGAGAGATAATATTGATCTTCAGTATAACACTACACCTACAATGTAAGCCTTGTTCCCTAACACTCACCTTTAGGTTGTATATGTGAATGCCTTATACCTGAGACTTTAATGAAAGTGACATTTCTTGCATATTTCCTCCATTAATGGTATCTAAATCGGATCTGCCCTATGATAAGTTCTTCTCTATAGTCATAATGTTAGAGTGACATTTAATAGTAACAATAAGTGACATTTCTATAGTGCTATAAAATGGCAAAGTACTTCAAATAGATATCTCATCCTCACAACAGGCTCAAAGAAATTAAGTAAAAAAAAGAAATTAAGTGACTAAATCACATAGCAAGGATGTGTCAGAATTAGGATTTGAACTCAGATCTTCTAACTTTAAGATCAGCACTATTTCTACCACACCAATACTACTTTTCTACCTTTCCTCAGGCTAATGTTTTAGAAGAACCTACTGAGCCCTCCCTCACTTAAATCCAATTCACTTGCATGTCATGGCATCACCTCCCTGATGTCATGGTCCTTTTCCAGAACAATGGACCAGCAACAGCTCATTCATGAACTAGTCTAAGAATCAAAGGGATTAGGTTTCACAACCAAAAACAACACTGTAGCTAGATATTTTATAAATACCACATCATAGGTCTGCTTTCCTTCCAAATGGTTTACTATTACCCCAAAATAGGTTGTTAGTGGGGAAAACAAGACTTCTAAGTAAAGTCTGAACAAATTTCTACATGAAAAGTGACAATTGTTATCAATCAAAAATGCTTCTAAATACATGAAATTTTGGGGGGGGCTATAAAGATATAACCAATAAACATAGCTGCAGCATAGCAATATTTTAGGAATGCATATATAGTTAGAGATTTGTATGTGCAATTACCATATTTACATATGCATAAACACAAAAGGAATGTTTCCCATCTTACCTTTCTCTGTTATGTCTGATTTCATTCTGATTCTTGTTATGCCACCTTTTCTGCCTGGCAGCTGCTGTGGAAGAAGCTGATGGTCCCCCACATTCTGAATCTTCTGAACTTTGACCCCCAGAGTCTTGAACATCAAAAAGATGCTGTTCCACAGTTGATCGAATTGTTCTTTCTAAGAACCTAGTAAGTAAAAAACATCTTTGGTCAATTACAAGTTTTAGCATCTACAGAGTGATTGCCATTAAAACATGTCTCCACAATCTTAATTTTTTGTGGGGAGGAGGGGCTAGGCAATGGGGTTAAGTGACTTGCCCAGGGTCATATAACTAGTGAGTGTTATATGTCTGAGGCCATATTTGAACTCAGATCCCCCTGACTCCAGGGCCAGTGTTCTATCCACTGCGCAACCTACCTGCCCCCATAATCTTACTTTTTTTCAGTATATGGTAATGAATTTGTGGCTTTGGTATGTCTGTCATACCAGGCAACACATGGGACTTTAGCCTCCACATGCTTACGCAACACATTCTCTTTTAAATGAAACATTTCATTAGTTCTTTACATGTGTTCTGAGTCTTTGCATGGTATCTAAAGTCACAGAAATGTATATAGTAAGCAAAGGAAGGATGATAGGAAGTATTCGGGAAGAAAGTGTCATTGAAAATAAAGTAGAATAAGGAAAGAAAATTTTTCTTTAGAGAACAATTAATAGACCCATTCTTAGGAAAGCAGGTCTTCTTGAGGTTTTGGTAAATAAATTGTTCATAGAGGAGGTTAACAGAAAGAGATAGCAGGGCTTTTATAAGAAGCCAAGCCAAACATCAGATCAATCTTAATCTGCCTATTAAATCTGGTAATGTCTCTTTAAGAAAAAAAAAAGGAAATAGATGGGTAACTATTCTTTGACCTCCTTTCCTTGACCTCCATCCGCAAAGATGCAATTACTACTCATTACAGCAAATTAACACAATCCTTTCTTGAGTTCTGTTCAATTTAGATATTATGCATATCATTAATATGGCTGGTGTTGCTTTAAATACTCACAATATATCAGCTGAAAGGTTGGATTTATTTGGGTCGAAATGGGTAGATGCTCAGAAGAAAAAGACAAAAATTGGGCATTAGGCCCTCTAGAGGGAGCTTGGCCTACATCTTGGGAGGAAATACTGATGGTGAGGAAGGATAGAAATATGTCTATAAACATCTATGTATGTGTGTGTATATATGTATATATATATATATATATATATATATATATATATATATACATACAACATGCATACACAAATATATACACACATATGCATATACCTATGTGATATATATGTATGTGTGTATATATGTTTACAGACATGCTTCTGTATTATATCATCATAGGTATTTACAATGCAATATATGTATTTCTATATACATAGATTACACTCTATGTGTGCATGTATATATATATATATATTGTACATATTCTTTTTCTGACTGGAACTGTCACTTTATTGGGCTAGGGAACTCCTGATGGGGAATTCCCTCTACCAAAGATGATGAGCAGCACCTCATGTGTATTTTACAACGTTAGAGACTTGTCTGGAGGCAAGGAGAAATGAACTACTAGTCCAGTTTCACATAGCCTGTGTCGGAGGGGGAGGTTTGAACCCTGGTTTTCCCAGATTAAGGTGAGCTTTCTATCCATTATCCCATGCCACCTGATAGAAATATCACAAATGCACAAGGAGACTTGTTATTTGATATATCTAAGCAGTTAAAAAAATCAATATAGTAAAGTTAAAAGATAGATTCATCTTAGATTCCGAAGACCTCAGTTCAAGCTTTGCCCCCACACTGGCTGTGGGCCAAGTTGCTCTGTCTTTCTGAGCTTCACTTTCTTCATCTATAAAAATGGGGTTAATAATATTTACATTTATTTCACAATGTTTTAAGAGGAAAGTGCTTTGTAAATCCTAAAGTAGTATATAAATGTCAATTACTGACATTATTTCAAGTTATATATGTGTGACATGTTAAACACCTTAGCTTGAAAAGGCAAGCTCCCGCACTGCATCCTGGGCTATCTCCAGTTGTCCTGATCCATATCTGGCCACTAGACCCAGATGGCTCCGGAGGAGAAAGTGAGGGGGATGACTTTGCACAGCCCTGCCTCACTTAAATCCAATTCACTTGCATGTCATGGTGTCACCTCCCTGATGTCAAGGTCTTCTTTCGAGAATGAATGATAAATATCAGCAGCAGCAGCAAACACATATCATTCACTCACTTACATATATACATTGCCTATTTGACCCTATGCAAGTCATTAACTCAATGCTCTAGGCGACCAACTCTGTAAGACTAAAACAGAAAAGGCGCTGACCAGCATTGGTAGAGAAAGTTTCCTATCAAGACACTTCACTATAGCTTATGAAATTATGGCTCCAGTCGCTCTCCATGAATTCAATACCTTTTGTCTTTCAATAAAGTTGCTTTTCTTGTTTGTTTTTTCACAATGAGAGAATTAGAATGAATAGATCTGCATTACTTACTCTCCAGTTGTTGGAACATTATTGACTTGGGACGCAGGAGCGCTGTATAAAAAACAAAACAAAACAAAAGGAAAGATTGGTAATGAAATATCTGAATAAAAAATCAAAGGGACCTCATGAGGTCATCTCTATTCAAACGATCCTCAGATAGATCATTAAATGGTCTATTTCTATTTATATCAAGGGTTTTTGAGGGCAGCTTTGTCCTAGACAAATGGATGATCTCTTTGGCTTTATGCTGTCAGTAACATCCCTCATTGGCAGGATGCCTTTTCACAGAGGTAGTATTTCGTAGCACAGTGGATAGAATACTGGTCTCAGATTCTTGCTGGCTGTGTGACCCTCGGTAAGTCACTTAACCTCTGTTTGCCTCAGTTTCAATGGTAAAATAGAGATAATAATAGCATCTGCCTTCCAGGATTGTATGAGGATCAAATGAAAGAATATTTCTTTTAAAAAAAAACACAGCAAAGTGCACATAGTAGGTTCTATATAAAATACTTGTTTTATACAGTGCAATATATATGTATATATGTACATATATATATATATATTCATAGCATAAATCCTTTAACTATATTTAATCTACTGTGGCTTACATTTAGCCCCTAGGGAAGATGAAGAAGGCACTTACTACATTGTTTAATCATTCTCATAATCAGTAAGTTTTTATCTAATAAAATATTTTCTTGTTACAACTGTAAATTTTTCATCTGGTTACAGTATTAGAGAAGGAGGATACACAATCAGTATTCTTTCCAAAATGATTTTTTTAAATCAAATTGAGTCCTTCCTTAATTTCTTCTGTGGGCTTAAGAAGCCTAAATTTCCCCATAAGATCTATTTTCTATCCTTTTCATTTAACCGCTGTTCATTTCTGAAATTTTTCTTGTTCCTATATCTAAGAGTTTGAATAATCCAAGAAATGCATCAAACACCAAATCTGGATAATGAACTTATATCTACAGATTTTTATCCTTCAAACATTTTACCTTTATCAGTGCACATATCCATGTATTTATATTATTTTAAAACAGTGGGGTCAAACTGAAATTGAAAAGGATCCCTGGGGGTCATATACTAATTTTAAAACCACAAATCAACATTATCTATATTGCATTATGTTTTTAATTTATTTTGTTAAGTATTTTCCAATTACATTTTAAACTGGTTCAGCACCAGAGAGTTTTATTGGGCATCTTGTGGCCAGTTTGAGCTTATGGTCTCCTCATCTGACACCTCTGTTAAGCATTCTGTTGCTTAGCATTCTTTTTGGTCTTTCACATGAGTGTGGTTTTATTCTGAGCCAAGATTTAAAAGTGTTTATATTTTAAAAGTGTTTATATTTGAAAATACCAAGAGATTTGGTTTTTGAAATCTTCAAGATATGACAAAATATGGTTCTTTCTGTAATATTTCTTTCTTGGCTTTCAATGTTTTATTTCTTTTTATTTTCTCTCTGAATGCCCATCTGTGTCTTTTTAGCTATCTCTTTGACTCAAACATCACTGTAGATGGTGACTGTAGCCATAAAATTAAAAGCTGCTTGATCCTTGGAAGGAAAGCTATGGCAAATCTGGACAGCATACTAAAAAGCGGAGACATCACCTTGCTGACAAAGGTCTGTAGAGTCAAAGCTATGGTTTTTTCCAGTGGCAATGTATGGCTGTTAGAGTTGGATTATAAAGAAAGCTGAGCATTGCAGAATTGATGCTTTGGAATTGTGGTACTGGGGAAGACTTTTTAGAGTTCCTTGGACAGCAAAGAGATCAAATTAGTACTTTAAAAATTAATACAGATGATTCACTAGAAAGTTAAATAATGAAGCTGAAGCTTAAATACTTTGGCCGCTTAATGAGAAGACAGGACTCATTGGAAAAGACTCTGATGTTGGGAAAGATTGAAGGCAAAAAGAAAAGGGGACAGCAGAGGATGAGATCGATGGAAAGTGTCATGGAAGCAATGAACAAGAGCTTGGACAGACTTTGGGAGACAGTAGAGGACGGAAGGTCCTGGTGTGCTATGGTCCATGGGGTCATGAAGAGTTGGACACAATTCAACAACAACAATAAATGACTTAATACTTGAGGGAAAACTATTATATCTTAATATCTTTTTACATCTGACCTCTCTACACTTGTTTCCTTTACTAAGGAAAATAGGGAGTTGGAGCAGATTTCTAAAAGGTAAGAGAATCACAAAACCTTAGAATTAAAAGGGGCCTCAGAGACCATCAAGTCCAAGTCCCATACTTGACCAAGGATCCCCTTTATATCTTTGCTGGTAGATAGTCATTCAGCCTCCACTTGAAAACTTGACTCAGCAGTCAGAGGTCCTAGGTTCCAATCTTGCCTCTGACACTACCTGTATGACCTTGGGAAAGTCACTTAACTCCTCTCAGCCTCAGTTTCCATATCTGTAAAAGGAGGAATTAGACCAACTGTCTTCTAATCTCCTTTCCCATCTAAATCTGTGATTCTGTGAGACTGTGACCCCCAGTGAGAAGAAACTCCTCACCTCCAAAGTCAGCCCATTCCACATTTGAATAACTCTGATTGATACCTGACATCCACAGCTTCCATCCTTTGCTTCTTGGTCTTCCCATTGGCATCAAGCAGAACGAATCTATTCTCTTTCTCACATAAAACCCATTCAAATACTTGAAAATGTAGCCTGGATTGTCCCCACCATTCCCATCCTTCGCTCCTACCCATAGGCTGCTTGAAAAAGGAAGTTTCCCAACAGCAATAACTGGGCACATTATAAATTCAAGCTTTCCAGCTTCAACGGGGCCTTCACTGAGACAAGGGAGGTTTTTCATTCTTCCCTAATTGATTCCCTATCTCATTCCCCAGAGAAGCTACTCCCAACCTTGCCTGCCCTCCTACCCTTCTCTCCTTCCCTCTTCACCCTACTTCCTTTTATCTGAAGTTCTGGCCTCTTACTTTACAGAGACTACTGATGCCATTTCATTTCAGCATCCTCTTTTTTCTCTTCCCCTAAAAATTTCTCGATTTTCTTCCTCTACTCTCTCAGGACCCCCTGTCTCTGATACAGAAACGGCCTTTTTCCTTCCCAATGTCAGCTCTCCTGTTCTCGATCCCATTCTTGCCCAACTTCTCCGGCAGATTTGGACCACAGCCATCTCTTCCCTCTTGAATCTTCAACCTCTACCTAACTACTGATTGCTTTCTCATTGCCTTTAAGCATAGCCAAATATCTTATCCTAAAAAGAAAAAAAAAGATCCCTCTCTTTGATCAGACTTTCAAGCTATCATATTCTATCTCTACTCCTGTTCTCAAACTTACTGAAAAACCTGTATATACTTACTGCCTCCATTTCCTTTCCTCTTAATGACTCCAAAATGTGTCTTTCAATCTCATTGCTTAACTGAAATTGCTCTTTCCAAAGTTACATGTGATCTAATTGCCAAATCTGATTGTGAAATTACATCTACAGATTTTTATCCTTCAAACTTTTTATTTTTATCAGTTCACTGGGCCCTTCATGTATTTACATTATTTTAAAGCAGTGATGTCAAACTCAAATTGAACAAGGATCCCCGGAAGCCATATACTGATTTAAAAACCACAGATAAACATTATCTATGCGGCATTGTATTTTTATTTATTCTGTTAACTATTTCCTAATTACATTTTAATCTGGTTCAACACTGGAGAGTTTGTGGCCAGTCACAGCTAGAGTCTCTTATTCTGAACCCTCCTGTTTTCCTCATTTCATACTGTTGACCACCCTCTTTCCCTTCTCTAGGTTTTTGTGACACTACTCTCTTCTGGTCTTCCTCATATTCTCCTTTTCCATCTCCTTTCTATCACCCATGTCATGCCCTCTATCTCAACCCTGCTGTGGTTCTCTAAGGACTAAGCCCACTCACCCTCCTTCAACATTCTCATCAGCTTCTTTGATTTAATGGTCATCTCTGAACAAATGACTCACAAATATATATTTTGGTTAACTCAATCCAAGTCTCTCCCACATCACCAATTGCCTACTAAAAATGTCAAGCTGGATTTCCTAGAGGCATTTCAAACTCGATGTGTCCAAAATTGTCTATTATTTTTCCTCCCAAACCCACTTCTCTTTGAGCACTCCCCATTTCTGTCAAAGGCACAACTACCCTCCCACATTTGTAACTTTGGCATTATGGCAATTATACAAACTTATGAAGTACTAACATTTATAACAGTCTTTAATAGCCAGTTTGACTAAAATGAATATGTTAATTGTTCTTCCCTGGAGTTCATCTGATTACTTGATAAAAAATTGAATGCATTTTTTCCACAGACTTTTAAGATTCAGTCACCTCTTCCAAGAAGTCTTCCCAAATTAACTCCATTCCATTCATCACTCTTCTTAGCACTATGTTTTCAAAATGCTATAAATGATTTTTAAAATGCTTATATGGTTTGTAATTACCCTCTTTTCATCAGACACTGGACTTAGAGTAAGAAAGACCTGATTTTGAATCTTATCTCAAATACTTACTAGCTGTGTGACCCTAGGCAAATCACTTGCCATCTCTCAGCCTTGGTTTCTTCATCTGTAAAATGGGGATAATGACAATACCTAACTCCCAAGGTTGTTATAGGAATTACATGAGATAACAAATATAAAGTATTTTGCAAACCATAAAGCACCACATCAATGCTAGCTATTATTATGTGGAAGAATGGTGATGCCTTCCACAAAAAAAGGGAAGCTTGGAAGAGGGAAGGCTTTTGGGGAAAAGATGATATCAGTTTTAGACATGTTGAGCTTGAGATGTCTCTGAGCCATCTTGATATCTGCTTGGTACTTACTGTTGGATATGCTATAAGCTGGTAGTCTAAACCTAATTTCTGCCAGACTGCTTTCCAGTTTTCCTAGAAACTGTTGTCCTTTCCCAAGTAGTTGAGGTCTTTGGTTTTACCAAACATCATGCTGCTATCTTAATTTCCTTCTGGACTGTATCTTATCTCTTCTATAGATCAAGTATGAGAAGTGATTGTTTCTCTCTGGTATTAATAACTAATTATTGTATTAGGACAAAGGTTTTTCCCCTTTTCTACTTTCTCATCCAAAAATACACCAGCATGGGAAATCTCTCTCAAAGATGTACCCAGACCAAGATCTAATCAGACAGTAAAATAAATTCTGTTTGGGCTAATGAGTGCATTCCTACTCATTGTGTTCGCTCAGACAGGTTTGGGAAAATGTGGATTCTCACTTTTGTCAGACAGGTGACATGGAAATTGACAAGTCTCTTTGACCAAGATTTGGGTGATCCAAATCATGTATTCCAAGATGTCACTGTAATGCAGTCCACCCTATCATTGGAAAAGTCTTTTTTTTTTCCATTAATTGCTAACCAGAGTTGATTGCTACCCTCAGGAACACCTACTCTTCAAAGGGCATATAAACTCTGAGCCTACCACCATGAGGGGTTTTTGGTCTAAGAGAGACGGCCAGATGGCCCTATTAATAAAATTATTAAATTACCCAGAAACTGTCTTTCAGAACTTTTTAAACACACAAGTTTCTATTTTTAAAAAAAGTCAGTACCAAACAGTTTTGATTAGTATTTCTTTATAATGTTATTTGAGATCTGGTACTGCTAAACCTCTGCCCTTCCAATTTAAAAAAAATATATTACTTTCTTTATGTGATAGGAGAAAGCTACCCCTGAGACACCATTAGCCTGAGCTTCTTTAATGCAGCTTCCCAGTCATTTAGAGGTATTAAAAAGTCAATGCCCTAGACTATACCAGTTGCCATGGGTTTTCAGATATAGATGAAAGAGGGTCAAGTTAGAGAAGCTAAGTGTCACCATATTCTTGTATATTCTTCAGGTGTTTGGGCAAAGTAACGCTTAAATGTGCAATAACTTGCAATTGTCTCGCTTCTTCTCAAAACCAAACCTGACCTAAGAGGGTGCTGGTGTTACCACCATATCTTCCATATTGGGTATAGTTGTAGGATGGGACAAGATGAGATGGCCTTGAGGTTGAATTGGGGGAAGAGCTCTACAAACACAGAAGAGAGTGAGGTGATGGCAAGGTGGGACACTGCAGGGCTCCTTATTGCCAGAATCTTCCTGATCCTGTTTGGAGAGCCCTCTCTGTGGGACAGAGAGCAAGCTCCATACCTCAGTGGGAGGTAAGATTGTCTGCCTGAGAGGGGAAAAAGGACCATTTCCTGAGTATTGCTGATTGTGCTGCAGAAGTTGGATTGTCAGCATAGATAGTGAGTAAATGGGGCCAGGGCATTTAGAGCTGGAAACAGAGCTCTGGGCTTGCAGGGATCTTGCAAAGAAAGCCGAGAGCCAGAAAACTGAGTTGTGGCTGAGCAAGTGCAAGGCTTTTTCCTGATGAGGAAGGAGCCTTAGGGGTCCCAGCAGGGAACCAGTTCTCTGCTTTCTCACCAACAGTTCAGGTGTTTGCTGCTACAGGAGCCCTAAGATGGGAGGAGAAGCCTGGAGCAGAGACTGGGGAACTCCCACAGATAGACACAAGCTTCAGGCTTATCTTATCACTGCTCCCAGGAGGAGGGTGACCCCTTGCCCTGAGCATTCTTATTTGACCTACTAAATATCTGGAATTCTCTTTTTGTTTTCTACCTTCTGGCTCCCCGGCTTCCTTCAAGTCTCAACCAAAGTCCTTCTTTCTGTAGGAAGATTTCTCCATTCCCCTTAATGCTAATGTTTTCTCCTTGAAATTGTCTCCAATTTTGCCTGTTTGTATAGTTTTTGTGCACACTAGTTTGCATGTTATCTCTCCCACTAGACTGAACTACTTGAGAGCCAAGACTTCTTTTTATCCCCAGTGCTTCGTACTTTGCCCGGCACATAGTAGTATATAATGACTTGTTGACTTGACTTGTCTGGAAGCTGTCATGTTCCATCCATTCAGTTTGCTATGGACACTGATTAAAGACTTTTAAGACTCTGCTTACTACTTCTCAAGATCAGTTCTTTTCTATTTTTTTCTTCTCTTCAGTAATCACAGAAAAGTCTTTCCAAAACACATTGTACTTATAAGTTCCTCACATACTCTTCATGGAATCTCTTTACAAACTTCTCTCTATAAGATTTTTATAAAATTACACTTAAGATAGTTTTCACAAGCAAGATGTCCATTCTTACTGTCTCTTCTCCACGAATTCTTTTATTTAGTACTGATATTACTAAGATTTATTATTATAATACACATAACAAATTATTTATCATTACAATAAATATAATATATAAAACATAATAAATTATTTATCAATGTAATAAAGTATAATCATATGTATATCATTATAATAAATATAATAAAGCATATAAAATATAATTAACCATTTATCATTATAATAAATATAACAAAGTATATAAAGGATAATAAGTTACTTGTAACAAATATAACATATATAAAACATAATAAATTATCATTATAAGTACATAAATATAAAAATTATTTACCATTATAATGAATATAAATATGATAAATTATAATTTATTGTTGTTATTAAGATTTCCTTAGTAAATTAGATTTTGAGGTGTTATTTTAGAGTGTTTTTATGACAGCTTAAGAACATCTACCTTTCTAACTGACAGTAGGGGCAAAAAAAATTATTTCTAACGTACATGTAGTGTTACATAAATGCTACCAGGATTTTATGCATTTCTTACTAAACAAAATAAACTAGCATAAGGCTGACTGGTGTATATGTATATTAAGACCAAAATTTTTCTGGTTCAATTATATACATAAATAATTTCTTCTCAAACTTGGTATATCTAAATTTCCAATATAAATATATTTTAAGTGAAAAAAAATTTAAACCTGATTTTTATTTCTGATGGTAATGTAAAGTTCTGGAACTTATTTATTTTCCTTTTCAGCTAAAATCGTGCAGCATAATATCCACAGCTTGTGGCAGACAACAAGCCAACAAGTGGTTCCAATGCCACCTACTACTCCAGTAGGAAATGCCACTACTTTTCCAGTGGAGCTATCCATTTACTTAGTAGCACAGTCACAGGGTCGGAATAATACTTCCAAATAAGTGAGATCATGGCTGTCACCCAGAAAGAAAATTCTGCAGTATCTAAAAAACAATGTTTAAGACTCAATTTAACTTTGGCTAATTGACCTCATCATGCTTTCACATGAGTTTCAGGTTTGTTTTTAAGCTCATGTTATTAATCTCTCTGGTGTATCTGGCCAATTCATCCATCATGGTAATAAGCAAGAGGTCATGTTTCATGGTTTGCATTTCTGATCTCAGCTGGGACTCTTGGTCTATCTGCTTTTGGAGGCAGTATGGATATCTAGCTTTAGGCTCTGCATGGCAGGTGTGTCCCACATGGAATCCATAGGAGCTGGTGTGGGCCAGTGTGGCTGGGGATCTGTCTCTCCAATGTTTCTTTCATGTCTTGGGGGAAAGTGGAAGGTAGGGACAGGACCAAGATTGAGGGGGTAAAAAAAAGGTGCTCATCTCTATTATTTCTTTAATTGCCTTCTCTCACCTCTTCTAGAGCAAGTGTTAATAACTGAAAATGTTCAAGTGTCCTATGCCCTAGGGTAAAAGAAGCAATAAAAGTTTAAATTTTCTGTCTGGCTCTAGGTTCTGGCCAGGAAAAAAAATGCATAAAATGAGTTAATGCATAGGAGATATCCATAGATTTATTCTATATCCTCATAGATCACAGATAACACATGCACATTTTCTCACATCAAGCCATTTTTTTCAACTGATTGGATCACAGATCAAAATGTACATATTTGTCTGATTCCGTAGGAAGAATATAGTCATTTCTTAACTGAACTCCAAACTGTGAGCACAATTTTTTTCTCCTTTAATATTCAACTTGGCTCTTAAAGCTTTAGTAATGATTGTGGTCTCTTAGAATTGTAGTACTGATTGAGGAAGAAAAGCCATAAAATACAGTAATAAGTGAAAAGCCATAAAACTTACACTGTGTGAAAGGTAGATGCCTGAATATGGTGACCTGTTAAAAGTCATAACTTAGATATTATGACCTATGAAAGCCATAACAAGAATATTGTGAAGTAAGTAACCCATACATGATCAATATACAAACTTATATTTGGACATAACATTGGCTTAATGCCCAAGCTCATTACTTAGCAGAAAACCAAAAATGTCCACCAATCAGTAGTGATGCACTCTCTAGCTCCTCTTCCCTTTGTTTTCTATAATTACCACGGGGATTTTTTTTTGGGGGGGAGGCAGGATTCACTGATTGGCCTGGGCACTGCCCCAGACTGAGGATAATTAATATCTTGGCAGGAATCCATCATACTGTCCCAAATGTAAGTAATCTAAATTGGTTAAACTACTATCTATAATCATTCTGGAGCTCCTTGGCCTCTTCCTTTGGTATCAAGAATACCTCATGGTTATGAAGGAAGTACAGGATTCCCTAATCAGGAGAATTCTGGACCTTTCAGAAGCAGATGAATGAATGAAAGAAAACACATTTATTAAGAGTTTATTATGTGCAAAGCACTGTGCTAAGTACTGAGGATACAAATAACATACTAGTGGTTAAAGTCATTCCTGGCTAAAGAGGTGAGATGTTGCATACACGGATGAAAATGCATGATAGTCAATAAGCATTTATTAAGTGCCACTGTATGCCAGTCACTATGTTAAGTGCTGGGAATACAAAAAGAGGCAAAGACAGTCCTTGCCCTCCAGGAACTTGAAGTCCATTGAAGGAGACAACAAGCAAACAAATATGTTGATCGGTTGATGGTTGTCTTTTGTTCTTGAAGAGGGCCAGAATAACATCATTATGTTAGGGTCAAGTACAGTGTGTCTTATCAGACCAATATGAACTCAGAAGGCTCTATCACAGAGTGAAGATGTCTCTAAATTTGCACATCTCTGATTTCTATATGTATAAACTATGTACAAATAAGCTTTATACAGGATAAATAGGAAATAATTAACAGGGAAGGCACTAGAATTAAGAGGATTTGGGAAAGGCTTCCTATAGAAAAGCACTGTCAGACTCAAATAGAAATAAATTCCTGAGGGACACATACTGACTTAGAAAAGCACAAATTAACATTGTTCATATTAAACATTTCCTATTTCCATTTTAATCTTTCTGGCAGCAAGTAAGATAGCTCTGCCTAACTTTTCTTTCTCTTCTGTTCCCCCTTTTCCCCAGTATATTATTGTTTCCCTCCCCATTCTTTTCATGAGATCATCAAAATATAACAGAACCACTCCCAGGCCTTATCTTATTGCATTCCTTCCACGACTCCTGATGACGATAGAGTTCAGCAAATACCCTATTAGAATGTAAGCAAGTTATCCTTTTTTAATCCCTTAAGACTATTTGTTCTGTTTTATGTTTCTCTGGACTCTTGTGGTTAAACTTTAAAGTTTCTATGCAGCTCTGGTCTTTTCATTAAGAGGACTTGGAAATCCTTTATTTCTTAAAAATCCATTTCCCCCCATAGGATCGCATTCAGTTTTACTGGGTTAGTTTTTCTTACCTATATGACTTGATCTTTTGACTTCCAAAATATCATTCCAAGCTCTCCACTCCATGATACTGGTAGCTGCTAAATCTTGTATAATCTTGACTGCCTCGTTGGTTCTTAAATTCCTTCTTTTTGGCAGTATATTTTATTTGATCTATAAGCTCTAGATTTTAGCTATAATATTCATAGGAGTTTTCATTTTGGGATTTCTTTCAAGAGATGACCAATGTATTCTTTTGCCTTCTTGCTCTAAGAAATCTGGACAGTTTTCTTCTAAGATTTCTCAAAATAGAATGTCTAGGTTCTTTTTAAATTGTGGCACTCAGGCATTCCAGTGATACATAAAATTTTCTCATCAATTGGTTTTCCAGGTCAACTGTTTTTGTTTGGAGATACCATCCATTTTCTTCTATTTTTTCAGTCTTTTGACTCTTTTTAATATTTCTTGTTGTCCATGGAGTTACTGGTTTCTGTCTGGTCTACTCTAATTTTCAGGGAATTTGTTGTTTTTGTAAGATTTTGTAAAGATTTTATATCTCTTGTGCTGAGCTATTAATTCACTTTCCAACTTTTCTTCTATAATTCTTATTTCTTTTCCAACTTTCCTCCTCAAGTACTCTCATTTCATTAATGAAAACATTTTAAACTTAAAAAAACTCCTGCTTTATCGCTTCCACAGAACTGAATTTATTCCTAAACTGTATTTTTTCTTTGCAGCTTTGCTCACAGATGTTTTAAAGTCATTCTTTTCTTGGTTCGGATATTGAGCATCCCTGGAACCATAATAGCTCTTTGTGGTAGGACTACTCTTTTTGTTCGCCCATTCTTCCAGTCTGCTTCTTGACTTCAGACTTGATGTCTGGCCTAGCTCTGAGCTCTTTTGGAGTGAAGGTAGCTCCGGTCCTGCTACTGTTTTTGTTGTTTTGCTTGTGTGTTTTTGCTTTTTTTTTTTTTTAAATATTGAGTGTTCTGTTATTCTAGGATCTTGGGGATAGATCAGGCTGGGGACTGGAAAGCTTTCAGTGTTCCCAAATGATCTGATGGAGGGAAAAATCTGGTCACTGCCTGCCTGGGCTGAGCTCTGCAAATGCCTAACCTGAGTTAAGAGCTGAGCAACAGTAGACTGTTGCTTTCAGCTACTACTAACCAACTGGGAATCTGTACTGGTTCAGAATGACAGAAATGCAGTCCTAGTTACTCCTCTGTGGTCTTCAGACTGAGCTAGACGCTAAAACTGAGATCCCACTCTACTCCTGGGGTAAGAATCACGCAGCTGCTGCTTGCTTCTGCACTTGCTTCATATGCCAGCTCTGGGCACAGGTCCCTAGATAGCACACTGTAGATCTGTGACCTGGCATTGGGGAGTGGGCAACAAAACTGCAAGTTGGCATATTCCTCTTCATTCTGCATGAAGGGTCCCAGTAGGGGTCTGGAACCTCTTCTTGCCCTGGTGCATAGGGTCCTATCCCTATGTTAGAATAGTACAAGTTCCTCACCAGACTTCACCCTCACTTCCAAAGTCCTCTCTGTCTTCCTGGGCTGAAAAACGATTCATTGGTTTTTTTACCTTGTATTTCTCCAACAGGATTTGGTACATTTTCTAGATCTGTTTAGAGGACTTTGGGTGTACTTCTTCCTGCTATTCCACCATCTTGGCTCTACCTTTCACTCTCTCTAATCTTCAATCTATCCCTCTCTATTGTTTCCTTCCCTGTTACCTACAAATTCCCCTAAGCATTTCCCAATCTTCCTCAAGTATGGCTTCCTCAAGAACACATCATGCCAGATTAACCTCATTTCCTTTTTTTGATAGGATTACTAAACAAGTAGATCTGGGGAATGCTATAGATATAGTTTAATCTATATTTTAGCAAAAGTTTTTGATAAGGGATCTTATGCTATTATTTTGGAAAACATGGAAAAATGCAAATTGGATTAGAATAGGTTTAGATGTATTCAGATTTGGTTGAACACCTGAAATTCAGAGTACTTGGTAATGGTTCAATGCCAATATGACAGGAATTCTCTAGTAGAGCACCCCAAAGTATCCCTGTGTCATTTAACATTTGTAGCTGGGTAAAACTTAAAAGCTGAACTGGGTAAAAGCATCAAATTTGTAGATAATAAAAAGTTGGAAGGGATAGCAATAGTTTTCCCTGGATAGCTGGATGCCAGAGTTAGGATTCAAAGGAGTGGGTTGAATGTAAAAAAATTAAACTAATTATGGATAAATGCAATGTTTAATTAATTTAATTTAATTTAATTAAAGATAAATGTAATGTAAGGGCAGGGTTAAATGGAAGTTGCTCTGGAAAAGTTGTGGGGGATTTAGTGGGGCTGCAAGCTCGATATAAATCAGCAGCTTTATATGACAGACAAAAAAGTTAATGAAACCTTGAACTTCATTAAGAATACGGAGGTGAGAATTTCACTGTATTCTGTCTTCATCAGACTTCATCTGGAGTACTATGTTCAGTTCTGGGCACCATGGTTTAAAGCTCAAGAATGTCCAGAGGAAGACAATTAAGATAGTGAAGGATCTTGAATTCATGTGATTTAAGAATTAATTGAAGGAACTGGAAACTTTTCATCTGGAGAGGACTTAGGTCTTTAAATTTTCTTTAGGCATTTGAAGAGCTATCACATGGATAGATTACACTTGTGTTTTGTCCCAAGCTGAATGTCAAGAAAAACCTGTTAACAATAGACTTTTCCTAAAGTGGGATGGACTAATTAGAAAGGTAGTGGGTTCTCTTCTTTGGAGATCTTCAAGCCAGATACCCACTTGTCACATATGTTATAATGTAGACTCTTTCTATATATGGGTGACCAAATGATCACTGAGATCTCTTCCAACTCTCAAATTCTGTGTTTCTGAAACTTTAAGGTTATATGCACTTAAATAACCTACGCTTTTCTACCATTATGTTAGACTGGTGTCAAAATTTCTTTTTATTTCTTATGTTTACTATACTTTCAATTGTTCTACTTTCATTACTCCCCAAAGTTCTGTACTCAGCCCTCTTTTCTTCTCTCTTTATCCTCTTTCATTTAATGACCTCATTCGCTCCCATAACTAATTAGATGCTTTTTAGATCTATATCTCAAGCCCCGACCTTTCTTCTGAAATCTGTACAAATACCTCAACCAATTCCAGAGCATCTGCATTGACAGTTCAAACTCAACGTGTCCAAAATTAAGCTCATTATCTTTTCTTTACATCGACTCCTTTTGACTTCACAATTTCTATCAATGGTACCTCTGTATCTACCTTGTCTCTAATGTTCGGAATCTTGGGGTTCCATTTGATTCTTTTCCTATCTAATGAGTTACCAAGTTCTGCCCACTGATAGCATAAGGTTATGGCTCATTCAGAATTTGGCAGTTTTCTCGATCAAAAGGAACAAAGACAAATTCAAATGTGAAAAGTGTACATTAAAAACAACAACAACTAAAAGTAGAGCCCACAGAGACAAGGCGCTTACCTGAGGTAAACATTACTTCAATGCCTTGTTTTCTAGTTGCTAATTTGCCCAAGACCAATCAGATAACTTTAAAAATGATCATTAGGCAAATATACATTAACTGCTTATGTCCTAACCCATATGGATGAGGACTTGGTAAATATACTCTAATATAAGTTAGAGTAAGCTCTCTCATGAGGGGACCCAACCCTAAAACAGGAAAGTTGGTTAAAAAAAGAGAGAGAGCCTTTAAAATTTGGTGGAAGTCAAGAGATATAACTCTCTGAACTGCCACCTTCTCGCCTTCAAGAACTGGTTGGTGAAAGAGTTCACAACTCTGCAATACCACCTGCTGCCTGGATGAACTGGTTGAATCAGGCTATGCTTCTCTACAATGTCATGTGCTTTACTAAATCACCCTATAGCCCAGCCCAGGGAACAGGACTGGAGAAGCTTCTTCAAATCCTGGAGTTTCTGCCCTTTCTGAAAGAGCATGGCACTACCCAAGCAGTGAAGAGGTCCAGCCCAAGAGAAGAGGGGCCTAGCCCATTTGTGGAGCAGTTTAGCCCAGTATCAAATCCACCCATCCAAAATAGATACCAGACCTATCAGTGAACTTTGTGGTGACTGTCCCCAAGAAAAAGAAAAGACGTTAAAGCAAGGTCCACAATTCTGTAAACACAGATTGTTTTGAGCACATGTTCTTCACACATATGCCCTCACTACCATAGTAATTTAGTTTGAGTTATTTCTCCAGGGGCACTATGTTCGTTTTTGGTAGAGTGTACCCCTGGTTTATGGAGAAGAATGTGTAATTATTTGTTTTTCCTTTTGAGTAAATGCCTTTATTAAAAGTTCATTGGGTCAGTGGCTGATTTGTTGGTGGTCAGTACATTGATGGGGACTCAGCAGTAAGAGTAGCTAACCACAAGGTTGGCTCTAGTATCTGGAGAATAGTATCAGCCACTCTTCTGGGGATCAAATGTGCTAATGACGGCATAAGTTAAGAGAATGAGTCAGGGAGTAAGTTTACTACAATAGAATTATATAATCAAAGCGCAAGAGTTAGAAGTTATCTAGTCTATCCTCCTACTTTCACAAATACAAAATCAATCGCAGAGACATTAACTGATTTACCCAAGTATGCAACCATGTGCTATGTCTCCAAGTTCAGGGTTGGTTTTGTTTGTTTGTTTTCTGTTGTACCATGCTGCCCCCAGTATTCATCTGTCCATTCCTCCTTATTCTCGCTGTCACCTGTGAACTTGGTCAACCTTTCTGGGCCTCATTTTGCTCTTTCATAAAATGATTCTTACTTATTATGATTCCACTGTGACCAACAGGACCGGTTCCTATTAGTTACCAGTGCCAAAGTATGCTAAATGGCTTAATATCTACCAAATATCTAACAGTCATCAGTATAAAATTACCACATTGTATTGCAGAATAAATACAAGTCTATATGCATCCAGAAATATAGCCTTATATGCTCTCTAATTATAGCTCCCAATCGAGACCAGGCTAACTGGCAGAAAATCAGTCTAAATCAATTGGACCACAGAGGTGTCTCAAACCTCAGAAGCAACCTCAGATGTCACAAAGTGATTATCCCGTCACAAAGAAACAATGCAATAGGCTACAAGTTGCTGAAAGACGATTTGCATCTGAAAATAAAGTACTGAGCTGAGTGAGGTACTCTTTAACAGAATTCTGACTTATTAATGGATGGTACAATTGGATGGTGAAACTGGTCTCCTGACAAGCTTAAATGACAAAGGTATCACTGTGTATCACACGCAAAATAGAAACAAAAAAATGAAGCTGAGCACAGGGAAACAAAGGGAGAAATTAGCAGCAAATTGTTATATTACCAATAATAATATCATTTACATGGAAAAATAAAATGAGAAAATTCAGCCATGTCTTTCGTTTCCCTATTTCACTCTTGTTTATATTTTAAAACTTTTTAGGGCATGACTCTAAAGAAAAATAAATTAAAAAACCTTGAATTTCAATCTTGTGGTTTAGTCAGTCGTTGCGGTAAGCCTGGTGATAAGGGGGGAAGCAGTCTCTGTTCTTAAGAAGGCCACATTCTAATGAGCAACAAAGAATGCAAGCACTTAGGCATGCACATGGTAGATAGAAGGTCACGTTGGCAAGAGAGGAGTCAGTGGCCAGGAAGTGCATGCAGAAGATGGAACCGGAGGTAAAGGAAGGCTCTGGCATAATATCGGGCAACATTGTCACTCTTTACTCAATGCAGGGATAAGGCCTGGAAAACATGATTTCCACTAGCTTGAGCTATGCAATACTGATAATGTGGGCTTCTGAAAAATAATTCTACACTTGCTTATTATGGCATATTCAGTTGTTGCATATTTATTCATTTTCTAAGTTACTCTCCAAAGCAGTGGCCTCTTCTAGGTGACAGACACGGGCCTGGTGCAATGAATGTGGAGTCAGAGGCCTACTCTGTATCTGACCCTGGCCAAGTACCAGTTTCCTCCAATGCAAAATGAGGTTCAAAAAGATGACCTTTGTGACATCTTCCACTATAAATCTATGACCATAGACATAATTTATAATGTATATTTGCTGTGAATATACAAATATATATTCTCTAATACTTCAAAAGATTATGACTCTAATGGAATGGATTATCTACCACTGCAGATTACCATGCTCTATAAGTAACCAATTTGTATGTAACCTCTATGCCTTAGCAGGAAGTCTTCATGAGTCGATATATTTCCTCCCACCCCTTTTCATCAACTGATGACCAGTCTTCTGGTGATCAGATATACATATATTCATATAGCATAGCATAGGCTTTTCTTGGGGAGGGGGAAGGAAGACAAACCTGTGATTTTATTGGTAAAGGGAATTTGAAATGAGAAAATTCCCTCTAGTAATGCAGATCCGTACCTCCTTTGCCTCTGTCACCTTGCCTGATCCTGCTGGGTAAGAAGGAAAGTGCCTGCCAGAGAAAGAGGGGAGCTTCCCAGCATCCTAGTCTTCCTGGTTAGCCATTCCATTGTACACTCTCCCAGCATTTTCCATGACTCCACCTCTACCCTGTCCCAGCCTTCCCCAACCTCTCCCTCCCTGGGAGGATTTTACCCTGAGTTGGGATGATGATATCCTACCCAAACACATTCTACAGCTTGCAGATTCCTAATCCATCACATTCTCCCCATCTCAGTGATTCTGAAGCCTTGGTTGTCACTGGTCAAACACCATTCTCCAACCCCCATTAACCACTTCCTTATTACCATCCCCATGAACCCAAGCCTCCCCCAACCTCAAGTGCTTGACCAGCTCACCACTTCCCCTATAGTCTTTGGAATGCCTGTTTAATAAACTTGCTTTTATCTTAAACCTTTTCCTTTCTCCTTCCATTTTCTTACACTCCCTCCTTATGTCACAACTTCCCTGGCCAGGACTGGTTGCACATTCCACTCATGCCCTTTGACTTACTGGTTGGGACGGCGGGGGGGGGGGGTTGGAATACTCTTGAGTCCCTTTGCCCCTTTATCCTAACATTGATCTTGGCTGTGCTAAGCTTCAGTTTTGGACTACACCCATCACTCAGTGCCTTCACTCCCCCTCACATAGTGCTGAACAGAGCTGGAGAAAATAATGAAACCCTACTGACCAGATCCACTACAAATTCATGTTTTATATCTCAGCTGGGTTCTCACTGCAGTAGGGTGAGCCTTTTATACCTCTCTGATGGATTCATTATCCCATTCACCACAACGACTTTTCCAAACCTTTTCATTCCTTTTAAAAGCTCACATAGCTTCCTCTCTCCTACTTACCTGAGAAACTTGCCTCAAATCAGCAGAAAAAAAATTGAGGTCATTCACTGAAAGCTCCCTCTTTTCCCTCCTTATCTCACATTTCTCAGAAGCCTTTCACCACTGTCTCTTCCTCTACCACTGTCTCAAATAAAGAGGCAGCCTTTTTCCTGGCCATCGCCAACCCTTCTACATGTACAAGGGATCACACTCCATCCAATATTCTCCAGCAGATTGCCTGCTATCTCATCACTGTTCTTTCACTGATCTTCAATCTCTGCCTCTCTCTTGCCTAAAAACATTCCCATGTCTTCCTAATCCCATCTATCTCTGCTAGCTATCATTCTACACATCTCCTCCAGTTTGTGGCTAAACTCCTTGAGAAGGCCATCTACAAATGGTTTTTCCTTCTTACTCTTTTCTTAACTGCAGTCTGGCTTCCTACCTCATCATTCAACTGAAACTCCTTTCCAAAGTTACTAATGATTGTTTAATTGCTAAATGTAGTGTTCTTTTCTTAATCTTCATCATTCATGGCCTTTCTGCAGCCTTTGACAATGCTGTTTGCCTTCTTGTCTTTGATACTCTTTTCCGGGTAGGTTTTTATGACATTACTCTCTCTCTCTCTCCTGGTTCTCCTCTGACCCATCTGACTTCTTTTTCTTGGTCCCCTTAGCTTTATTTTCATCCACCTCCTGCCCACTTATAGTGGGTCTCCCTCTCAGTTATGTTCTGGTCCCTCTTCTCTTCTCCCTCTATACTATTTCATTTGGTGATCTCATCAGCTCCCATGGATTCAATGATCATCTCTAACCTCTAACCTGTCTCTTGACCTCGAATCTTCCATCTCCAACTGTCTATTGGACATCTTGAACTGGATGTACCCTAGACATCGTAATCTCATCATGTCCCAGACCTCTCTGTCGCTCAAGGGTGCCACCATCCTCCCACTCACCCAGGCTCACAACCTAACGGTCATCCTCATTTCCTCATTCTCTCTCTCCATACTCAATCTGTTGCCAAGCCTATTAATTTTATCTTCACAACATCTCTCATATGACATGTTCCACCTTCCCCCTGTGAGAGTGCCAGCATCCTGGTCCAGGCCCTCATCACCTCATGCTTGACCTATTGCAAGAGCCTTCTGGCTGGTCTCCCTTTTTCAAGTATCTCCTCACTCCAGTCTATCATCCACTCAAGCTGTCAAAAACGATCTTTCTAAAGCATAGATCTGACCATATCAGAATCCTATTCAATTAATGACTCTGTTATCAAATATACAATCCTCTGCTTGGCTTTTAAAGCGCTTCACAACCTGGCCCCTTCGTACACTTTCAGTTTCCTTACATCTATGTAGTCTGAATGGCCTTTTGGCTGTTTCTTCCATAGGATGCTGCACTATCTCCTAACTCTGGGCATTTTCACGGGCTGTCTCCTATTCTTGGAATTCTTTCCCTTCTCATCTCCAGCTTGGCTTCCCTGGCTTCCTTCAATCCCAGCTTTCTACCCTTTACTATAATAAGCCTTTCCTGACCCCTGCTTCCCCCCCACCCATACTAGTTTCTTCCTCCTGAGATTATCTCCAATTTATCCTGTTTGTGCATAGCTGTTTGCATGCTGTCTCTCATTAGATTGTGAGGTCTTTGAGAGCACAGAATGTGTTTGCCTTTCTTTGTATCCCCAGAGTTTAGCTCAGTGCCTGGCTCTTAATAAATGATTATTGGCTTCACTTGTCTGAAAGCTCAATCTTACTCAATTCAGGTTACCACATATACTGATCAAAGTCTTTTAAAGACTTCAGACACTTCAAGGTTTGTTGACTTGTCATTGACTTGACTCTGTAACTTATAGCATTACTGAGTTGCCTGTGACCAAAGGGGTGAGTGATTTGCCCAAGCCACACAGCTATCTGTCACGGGTAGGAATTAAATCCATGTCTTGTTAACTCTGAGGCCAGTTCCCTACATCCTGCAAAATAGTGATACAATGCAATAGAACAGAATGAGTTCAATGGAGAAGAGCAGAATTATTAGGGGATTTTCAAGTTAAAATTGTCTGACATATCTGTTTATTTTTCTCCTATCCTTTTCAATTGTTTGTTGGAAAAATTTCAAGTTCCCTGTCAGAAAATAACAGAGGCTGATAGTTACGTCTTAATGTAGCCGAGTTTCAGAATACATCATAAAGTGGATGAGTAAATACATTAAAAGAACCCTTAAGCTCCTCTAAACCCACAAACAAATAAAAAAATACCTTAAATAAAAAGGTGACATGGGTCTTTCTTCTTCTTGAGAACTGGAAGGAAAATACATTTGAAATTAGTATATAGTTTATTTATTTGCTTAAACAAGTTAATTTGTAGCAAAATAGCTGCTTTTGTAAAGCTAAAGTTTAAGTATGGTATGAGTGGAATAGGATTCATTTTGGTACATTGATGCTAACCTTAGCATAGGTTAAAGTAGATCAAATGTTATTCCAATTGGAAATGATCACTCAGTTAAGGAAAGTTACCTCTTCCAGAGAAACTGAGGCAGGACTTTTCACTTCAACCAGGATCATACTGTTAAAGGGAAGCATTTAACTACTTTATTTCAGTAAAAGAAATCACCACAGTATTTTAATTTTGTTAGAACTTTTACAGTGTATGCGCTGTCTGAATTACTAACATAAAATTAACTGTAGCTCATTATCATGAAGGCAAAACCGATTAATAGCCAATAATTAATGAGTGTGTGTATGAAGTACTATAGGAACAATTCTTTTAGCAACAGCAAAGCACATTGATCAACACAGTAACGAGGCACTTTGCTTTTCCCCGCCAAGTTTCTCTGATAAGTTTCAGTCCACATTAGTGAAATTTAAAGGTTCCATAAAGGCATAGTTAAAATAAACATTAAATTAATATAAAATCATAATAAAATATAGTTTTAGCAATATTTACACCAGAATATTTTAAGTTAAAATCTTTTGCATTAAATCTAGACTTCATAGAAACAAAATTATTTTGTCCTTCATTTATTAGAAATTGAGATTTTTTAAAAATATCTGAACAGATGGCACTGATTACTTAATCTACTGCAGAACTTAATACTCAATACTACTCTCATAGTATAGCTATCAATTTTTGTTTTTACATGTTTTTTTCATCTTATTTCTGATTAAACTGTAAATTTCCCAGCAAAAAAAAAGACTTATTATTGCATTCTTCATAGTGCATATAACATCCTGCAGGTACATACATATTTGTTGATTGATCTTAGAATAATGCATTCTCAAGCTATAATTGAAAAAAACACAGATAAGAGATATAGAGCTGAAAAAAAACACTGAACTAGAACTGGTCCACTCACTTGCCTTCAGACTACAAAGTTACTTTGCCCCCTCCCACATTATACTGCCAAGACAACAGATGTTATCTACTAATAAATTACTGTTGACTAATATTTGGTTGGAATCAACCAATTTTCTCAAAGTTTTAGATTTCTTAAAGAAAAACTAGCTGTATCTATCATTAACTTGTCACTTTTGTAAACGTCTTACAACCACATGTATGTATATATATATATATATATATATATATATATGCATATTATGTATATACATATATATCAAAGGAAACATGGGAAACATGATTGATAGTAGAATCTGTAATTTTTAGTTATCAAATACAATGGCTTTTATTTATTCAATAAATTAAATCAAATTTAAGATGAATCAATAGTAAGACATGGTAGCCAAAAAGCAAAAACAATCTTATGATATATACTTATGTATAAATATTGTATTGAGAATAAAGGAGAAAATAGTCTTACTGTGATCTACACTTGTCATACTGTGTACCTTGAGTGCTATGACCTTCTATTTTAAAAGTCACTTTGTCCCTTTGAACACCTAGAGGAAGGTATATATCTAGGGGACGTTAACCAGAATGGTGAGAGGTCTGAAACCATGTTGTAAATGTGGGGTGTCTCTTGACAATTCAGTTGTCTGAGAGAATATCTATCTCTGAGAAAAGCAGTTGCTGAGTTATGGCTGCCTTGATAGTTCACTTATCTGGGGTATAATTCTGCCCCAGAGTTCTAAGACAAGCAGTGATTGAATTAAATTTAATTCAAAGTTTCATTGTAAGACAGGAATTGTTCATTTGTATATCTGTATATATATTTGTATATGACAAGCTCTAGGACATTAGAATGAATGGAGAACATAGTCTGCATATAGAATTGGTGAACTTTTAGGTTAATAACCTGGGAAATCTAGACACCAGAACATATTATAGGACAAATGTAATTTATCTGATTATAGACAGAAGATGAGAATTTGTTTTACCAACCATAAGCTGTACCATGGTTGTTCAGAGAGAGCCCAGCTGCTGAACCAAGAAAAGTTCAGAGACAGAGAGAAGAAAGAGGTGAAAAACAGCTTTTTGAATTGTGTCAAAGAGAGTTGATAACTTTTTCTAGGCACTGATACATTACCAGGTAGATTGGTTGGTTGGCCAGTGAGAGGCCATCTACTCCTAAGAAGAACAAGAATAGAAAATATTCTATTTTGACTGGCTGCTGAAAAAAATAAGAAGGAATAGAAAAATGTATTCACCTCCTATTATGATTTCTTGCTGAGAAGAAGATAACTTATCTTCATTGCTACATAATATTGCCAAGAGGAGAAAAATCTTTCAAAGAAATAGTAGTGGAGAGATTTCTTGCCGACTTTAGCCTAAAGGTCTTTTCCTTTTCCCAAAAGAGCCTAACATTACTCCTGCTGAAGGTATGAACTTAGCCTGAAGCTGGACGTGGTGTATACCACAGTAATAAGTCCAACTGAACTAGGAAAAGCTTTGAAGTCCAGATGAGCTGAGGAAAAGCTTGGAAGCAGGGAATCAAAAATACTACCCAAAAGATTGTCTACTGTGGTTGTGAGGTGTTACTCCAGAACACTGTGGATCAGCTCAGGTTAGCAATGGAAATATCTAGCCAACATTCATCATGCTATGCTAAGCTCATCAAGGTTCGTTTATGGATGATTCCCAAAAGAGAAACAGGAAAACAAAGTGTACTGTTCCAGAGTTGTGAGTTGCCTTTGTGACACGTCCCCTACCTGATTTAGGTGCATGCTTATTCTCCCTAACAATAATTTTCTGCATTGTAGGAAGAGTATAATTGAGAATTATGGTTAAAGATTACTTAACTATTGAGTGTTTTGTATTTTCAGTAAATATGTTAGTTAAGATTAGATTAACTGAATATGAGTGGATAATTTGTAAATGGACAATATACAGGTGGGAGTTCATGAGCTGTAGTATTGGTGAGAATACTCCTAAAGGGATATACCTAGGAACTTGAAAATTAGAATAGTAGCTGCTACTCTTGGCAATCATGCCAACCTGTTGAAATGGCTTGAGAGAACATAAGTGAGATAGCCTCAGCCTACAGAAAGCAAGAGAGAGAATCTGGGAAGAGTTGGGGTTAGTACCATGCTTGAGTAACATAAAGGTAGGTTGGCAGAACTAGAGTTGTTAGAAGACAACAAGAAAAAGGTCATGCTCTTTAAAAACTGGGAGACATGAGAGTTGTCTTCCAATATTAGAATGAATTTTATTAGGAAGAGGGATGCGCAATCAATGATGTAGTGTCTAAGTAGTATTTTTTTTCTATTTTGTTCATGTACAAATGTAGTGATTTTATTTTTCCCCTGAAAAATTCTTTAGCTGCATCTCAGAAATTATGGTATGTTGTTTCATCATAATAATTTTTTCATATCATTACTAATTTTTATGATTTGTTCTTTGAATCACCTATTATTTAGTATTCCATCATTAAGTTTAAATTTGGGTCTGTGCATTTTGTTTGTCCTCCCTGAACAGATTAACATTTTTATTGCATAATGGTTTTAAAGGGTAAGTTTATGTTTCTGCACTTTCAATTTTATTTGCAACATCTCGGTGCTCTAATACATGATAAACATTTGTAAAAGTTTCATGTGGTCATGACAAATACATATATGTATTTATATATATGCATATTTTCCTTACCAAAAAGACGTCATAAATCTTTTCGCTATGGTTTCTCTAGTAATTTGCCCAATTCAATATTTTCCCTTTTGTTTATCTTTCTCTTAGACTTATCCAAAACTGAGAGGGACATGAAATCTCCTGCCATTATGTCTTCTTGTAATAGTTATTTTTTCCTTTATTGATGTATATATTAAGGCTTTTGGAGCATATAAGTTCAACAACGATATTGGTTTGTTGTCTATGATTCTTTTCAGCATGATGTAGTTTCCTTATTTATCCCTTTATATGCTGTGAATGTTTGTTTTTGCTTTGTCTGGTAGTATAATTATGACTCCTCCTTTTTTTTTTTAATTACCTGATTACTTAGTTTTTTCCCAGTTCTTCATTTTTATTCTATGTGACTTTCTTTTTAAATGTATGGGGTTTTTTGTAAGCAAGTGTCAGGTTTTGTTTTCTTAGCAAATCTATTATTTTTTTATTTTATTGGATTGTTTAATTCATTCACACTTAATGTTATGAGAGCTAGGTTTATATTTTCCTCCATTAGTGTCTTTTTTGGTCCAGATCAGGATTCCCGTGCCCCCCCCCCCCGTAAACAAAATACTTTGTCTCTTAGGTTATTTTAGCTTAATTTGCTTTATAGCAACCTTATTCTTCTCATCTCTCTTCCTCTCATGCCCAGGCCCACTCCTCCTGTACTCTGTTCTGTAGTTTTGCTTGATTTATTAGTTCCTTTTTCCTACTTCCTTTTTTCTAGTTATTTAATAC
This sequence comes from Phascolarctos cinereus, assembly GCF_003287225.1. Classification (NCBI taxonomy): domain Eukaryota; kingdom Metazoa; phylum Chordata; class Mammalia; order Diprotodontia; family Phascolarctidae; genus Phascolarctos; species Phascolarctos cinereus. The sequence goes on from NW_027556402.1 coordinate 29,807,828, forward strand.
TTCTCCCCCTTTATTTTCCTCTCAGTTAAACAGTTAAGCAAAATGCCCCTTCTTCTCCTCCCCTTCAACTTATTTCATTTGTTAGCTTTTTATTTTCCCTACCTTTTCAAAAAGGATTCCCCCTCATTCTCTTCATTATTTACCTTCCCTTTCAGTCTATTCTAGACCTTTATTCTTTGATTCATCACCCTTATAGCTAAATACATCTTTCTTCTTCGTATTCCTCATGGAATTAAATCTTCGAAGGTACCTACTTTGGGTTCCCTCTTCTATTCAGTTTCCATGTTATTTTCTTGTAGATCTTGCCTCTAGCAGCCTTTTTCTGTTTTCCCTCATTCTCAGAAATGCCAGTTCCTGCAGGTGGTAGAGTATTGCCCCATGGGAGGAGTTGTTCTTGTCCATGATTGTGCAGTTCATCATTAATCTTTGTCTTACTTATGGTCATTTCTCCCCATTTGCCTTGAAATAGCTGTCCCCATACTATTCTGCCAGTTGGCCCTGGGAGTTCTGATTCCTCTTTTCTTGAGGTGCCTTCTCTTAGCACCAAATCCTGGCAGATTATACCCACTGTAAGTTCCCCACTTTCCTTTGTAGAATATCTCTCTTCCCCCACAAGAGCATCCTTCAGTGATATCACCTTCCCAGCAAAGAAATAAGATTTCTTTCTTTCTTTCCCCTTAACTTCCTCCCTTTGCCTCCTTGCCCATTCTCCTCTAGGCTCCCTTGTTGAGAGACTAAGGGAGTTATTTTTCCTTCATTGTTAGCCTTTGACTTTATTAAGGTACATCATATCCTTCCTTTATCTTCATCCTCTACTATTTCCTTTTATTTGCCATCCTGTTTTGTAATTCTATTCCATTAAAAAAAATGATTCACCTGTAGGTGGAGTGTTGTGAGGTTTAATTAATGTTATTTGGAGTCTATTTCTCCACCATCACTTCTACTTGATTTCTGTTTTCATTTTTGTCTCTGTACTTTAAGAAAGAAATCTTTTAATGATTTCTCTGTTGTGATTTTGTTGTTGTTCTTGGTTGTTGTATTTGTTTACTTTCTTGTCTATCTGTTGTCTAGGCTTTTTGAAAAGTAAATTATTTGTTCAATTCTGGTTTTCTTCCTAAGATTGCTTCAAATGCCTCTTTTTATTAAATGCCCGTGTTTTTTTTTAAGTTCAGTTCAGGTTTGCAGGGTGTGTCACCCTGGGTTACATCTTGAGCTCTTTGGCTCTTTAAAACACATCATTCTATTTTATCCTTTGATTTCCAGTGAGTTCAGAATACTCATGTTATTTGAATTTGCTCACCTTTATTTCTGAAGGTCTTTCTTTTGGTTGTTTGCAGAATTTCTTGCTTGTCATTGGCTTGTTAAATTCAATCACTAGATGTCTTGGACTTCGAAGCATAGTTTTTGTTTGTTTTGTTCTATTTTTTGTTTTCTTTTGCTCTTCTGGAGGAAATAATTGGATTCTTTAGATTGGCACTTTATTTTCTCTATTCAGAAGTTCTGGATAGTTTTTATGGTTTGTTTGGTTTTTTTTGCTTATAGTGTTCAAGATTTTTTTCCTTGCTGTGTTCTTTTGGGAGACCTAAAATACTGAAGTTGTCTCTACATATATCCTATCTTTGAGACCAATGTTTTGCTTGGATGGAAATCATGTTTTCTTTTAATGCTATTTTTTTTTTTTTGCTTGCAGATTATCTTTTCCTTTGGTTTTGTATTACCAGTTATCCTCTTTTTTTGTTGTTTCTTTGGTGATACATCATCACAAGTTGAATGGTTTCTATTCTGCTGCGCAGGCCATAAGTTATGCTTTCACAAATTTTATTTCTTTTAAACTATTCAGAAACATCCGACTGTTATTCCACGATCTCTTGGGAATCCCCATGGTACTCTGCTTCATCAGATGTTGATTAATTTTCCTTTGTCTGGCAAAATTTATTTATAGATATCTATACTCTTTTAGTGGATCTGTAGGCCAGATTGCTTTCTGTTATTGTTATACTCTCTGTTTGCCTTTAACTGAGTTTTTTTAATCTTCTGAGATCTTTGGTAATTTCAATCTTTTTTTCTACATATCCTCCTATTGCTCCCTTTTTTACGCCTTTCCATTTGATTTTTTTTTCTCCCTGGAAGTTGTACTTCAAAACCATCTCAGTGTCCTTGTATGCTAAGAAATCCACATTTCGTTGTCCTCTGTCTCTTCACTAAGTGTCTTCTGGGGGAACAGAAGTGGCTGCAGTTGGAAAATAGGTTCTTTTGTTCAGGCTTGTAGAGTGCCACACGTGTTCTGTTTCACTTCCCTCTGTTCCTTAGTTCTCTGGCTGAGTTCTGTTGCAGCACAGAACACTGCTATGCTACTGTACCAACCTGAGCAAGCATTAGCTTTTTGCAGATTGGTTTGGGGTGCTATTGAGGGGGCACAGTTGAGTTCCGTTGCAAGTCAATGGACTGGCTTGTGTAGCCCTACTGCTGCAGAAGCATGGTGGGTGGTGGGAAAAGGTACTGAATGAACATGTTAGGGAATAACCTTCTCTGCTGTTAGTTCATTGAATTGTTATCTTGTTAGAGTTCTTAGTATCCTAGACCAGTGGTGTCAAACTCGAATAGAAATGGAGACAAAGTCACTTAACCAACCATACATAAGAATCCTTGCAGGCCACATAATGTCTCCGAAAACAACATACTAATATTGTTTATGTTTTATTGCCTTTTCATTTACTTTGTTAAATATTTCCCAATTACAATTTAATCTGGTCCAGGATGTACTCAGGAGTGTTGGGGGCTACATGCAGCCTGAAGATTACATACTTGACACCTCTGCCTCAGGCTATGGAGATAGTTGGAATTGCTTTATCTCTTGCTCACAACTCCTGTTTTGGAGAGTTGCACTTCAAAGCTATCTCTGGATAGCTGGAGAGGTTTGAAAAATGTCTGCATCATGTGATCTTAAATTCATCAATGATCTCTTAATTGACATATCTAGTGGCTTTTTTCTCAATCCTCCTTCTTTTTTTTGACCTCTATAGCCCTTGACAGTGTTCATACTTACCCCCACCCCACCTCCACCTGGATACTTTCTTCTCTCTAGGTTTTCTGGACACTGCTTTATCCTGGTTCTCTTCCTACCTTTCTGACCTCTCCTCAGTCTCCTTTGCTGGATCTATGGCCAGCCATTCCCACTCACTATGGCTGTCCCACTAGTCTCCATCCTGGGTCCGTTTTGCTTCTCTTTCTATACTGTCTCACTTGGGGATCTCATCAGCTCTCATGGATTCAATGACCATCTCTATGCAGACGATACCCAGATCTACTAATCTATTGTTTACATTTCTCCTCACCTCCATTCTCCTATCTCCAACTGCCAATTGGACATCTCCAATTGCATATTCTACAAACATTTTAAACTCAACGTGTCTAAAACTGAGCTTGTTATCTTTCCCCTCAAACCCTCCTTTTCTGCCTATCTTCCCTATTAGTGTTGGGTGCCACTATCCTTCCAGTCATTTCAGGCTACTAGCCCAGGAGTCATCTTCAACACTTACTCTTCACTCCATACCAGTGTTGTTAAATCCTGTTGATTCTACCTTCAGAACACTTCTCATATCTCACTTCTTCTCTCCTCTGACACTGCCACCATCTTGGTTCAGGAGCTCATCCCTTCATGCCTGGATTATTGGAATAGCAATATGGATGGGATTCCCCCCTCAAGTTCCTCCCAACTTTATTCCAGCCCCCATGTAGCTGCCACTGTAGCACAGGTCTGAATATCTCACCCCTTTCTCCAGTAAAATCCAGTGGCTTTCAGGGTCAAATATAAAATCCTCCATTATGTGCCAGGTAGTGAGGTAGGCACTAGAGCATGAGAGCTATACAAATCAAATGGTTTCTGATCTCAAGGAACTTATATCTGAGAAAGACAACATGTACACATTTAAATGCACACAGAATACATACTAAATAAACAAGACAATTTCACTTCCATGTGGAAGACACTCTTTGCATTAATACGCGAAGAATTATGCAAAAGAGAATAACATATGGCGGCCTCCTACAATTTCTCTTTATCACAAGATAGATATTGATTTTCAAAAAAATTGCCTAGGTATGAAATCTAGAGAGGAAGGGTCCTCAGTGCAGGAGTATAAGAGATGGTCTTTAGCTTTTCCGCATCACTTAAGCTAAATATCCATCTTTTACTATTTTACCATATTGCAAATGAGGAAATTAAAGTCTTCCTGAAAACCTGCTGAATCTATTCCTTGTTTTCTTTTCCTCAGGTACTCTGAAAATTCACTTATCTGCTGTTTCTTCCTATATTCATCTGTATTCAATAAAGAGGACAGTTGAGCAATCCTGTTTCCCAGTAATCAAATGAGAGAGTCAGAAATAAAATTAGTCACTGTGACTGTCTGGAGGAAAATAAAACCTTTTTACACAGACACACTCTTAATATATGACTTCAGTATTAGCTAGGTAACTGGTAAAGTTATATGGTTTGCATGTTAATCAGGTAAGACAAAATAAAACAAGACAAAAATGAATACCTTTGCAGAGGCATGATTTCACAAGCCATTGCAGTATCAAAATTTACAAGGGGATCTTGGAACTGCTTCTTCTGTAACAGATCTGGTAGTCTCTGAATTCAGGCAATTTCTTCTAAGATGGGTCTGAGCCCCAAGGACTGTGTTGGGACTGGCAGCTGGAGGCTGCGTGCTGCAAACTCGTAGCCAAGGGAGTCGGCGAGTTCCTGAAAAATCGAGCCTCCTGCTTCTCGAGGTCCACACAGCTCTTCCAGCAGGGCTATTGCTCTTATAATCACTCTGCAGTCCTCTTTGACCTTTTGTTCCGAGGAAGCAGCTGCACTGGACAGCCAATCAGAAAGAGTAGTGACCGCAGTTCTGCATACTTACCTCCCTCCTCCTACGTAGGGGCTTGCCATCCTGGTAACTGGAAACTTTCTCTCCAGGAGTCCCACAGCCAACCCTGTCAGTCTGGGGAAGGCAACCAATAACTGCTTCGGAAGAAACCTTCCAAACCTCCAAGCATGACAGAGATTGCCAGCAAGGAAAAAAAGAAAAAACAAACCAAAACCATTTACCAAGAGAAGGCAGTGCCTCTCCAGGGCTAGACGCTCAGAATCTAAAAGACTGATTGGCAGAAGTTGGTAGCAGTCAGCTTGGAAGACACCAACCTCTTCTAAAAGACACCCTCTTCCACTTCTGCCTGTACAGACTTGTATTTCTTGCAGATGTTTATTTACACTGCAGCAGTTACTAAGTAGGGACATCCCATCTGGCTTGCAATTTTCACTGTTGGTACTCCTTAAGGGAGCTAATGATGCAAGATACTGCGCTAGGCTCCTAGAGAGCAAAAGCTACAGTTGCTTTCTGTCATGACATTGCTAAAATCTGTTATTTTTCTTTCTTTCTTTCTTTTTTTTTTTTTTAACAAATTCAATAAATTATATTGACTTACACTGCAATTCTCTTTAAAAGTATCCCCCACAGAACACATCAGATCAAACTTCAATATTCTTATTTTTTCCTTTACTTTTTTTTTTTAAGTATGTTACTTATGAAACCGATAGCATATCATTTGACCCTGAGATCCCACTAATAGGACTGTATCCTAAGGTTATTAAAAGGGAAAGAAAATGACCTATCAGAATAAGCATGTTCATTGTAGCTTTAATAGTAACAATAACTGAAACCTCCTACTATAAACAACCTATATGTTAAAAACTTGTAGAGAGGCTAAATAACTTAATTAAATATTATTGTGCCATGAGAAGTGATAAAGACGAAGGCTACACGCAAATATGGGAAAACATACAGAATTTCAGAATCTTACAATTAAGAGATGTCAGAAGCTTTGTATTCTACCACCCACCTGAACAATAATCTCTCCCACAAAGGGATGCAAAATGGAAAAAGCAGAATTAAAATAACGTAAACATCATGATTTAATAACAACTTTTTTAAAGAGGCGGAGCATCACAGTAAATAGCAGGAACTCGGCCAGCCCTGTGATCCAAAGCAGATAGTGTCATGAGGACAGGAGACCATTTCATGGATACTTTCCTAGACCAAGGAAATAACAAGTCTGGCTTTTTTTTAAAAAAAAATTAAAACCTAGAAGCAAAGATCAAGAGACACAGAAGTAAATTATTGTACATAGAGAGGGGTAGCATGCCATCTTGGATAGAGGGCTGGACCTGGATTCAGGAAGACTTAAACTACCTGTGACTCTGGGCAAGTCACTGAATTTATTTTGCCCACAAATTCCTCATCTGAAAAATGGATAACAATAGCATCTACATCATGAGGTTGTTATGGGAAACACCCTGGCAAAGTGCCTGGGGTACTGCGCCTAGAGTCAGAAAAATCTCTGTTTGAATCCTGCCTCAGAAATTAAACAGCTATGTGACCCTGCAAAAGTCATTTTTGCCTCAGTCAGCTAGCATTTATTAAGGACCTACCATGTGCCAGGCACTGTGTTAGTTTTCTCATCTGTAAAACAAGGAGGTTAGACATAATGACCTTTAAGGTTTCTTCCACCTTTACTCTATGGTTACAGAATGAGAAGCACTCTGCAAGTTTTAAAGGATTATATAAATGTTCTCTTATTTTATTGTTTTTTAAAGTTCATACAGAAATTGAACACAAAGGGTAAGAAGTTTAGAATTTATACTTTGGGTTTGATTTTATTTTTTATTCTGTTTTGATATTAAGTTTATAATAAAATTATTGTAAAATGCTTGCTAACAGAATTTCTTTATGTCTTTCTATTAATTGCTGGATGCTTCCATTTTCCATTTTATTCTGATGAATCATTAAAATTAAGCACAGGGTACACATGAGAAAAGTGTTTAATAAACCTTAAAATGCTATGGAACCATGAGTAAGAACCACTATGGCCCAATGCTGGAACTAGAATGAGGATTGCCTAATTCCTAATTTATTCCTAATATTTTCACATAATTAATTATAATACCGCCTCCCAATTCAATTTAGCACAACAAACATTAAGTAATTTACTCACTGTGTGAAGCATGCTGGTGTTTAGAGTTAATCAGATGACCTGGTTTTAAATTCTGTCTTTGCTATATATGTCTTTGGTAAGACATTTAACCATTATGGGTCCCCTCAGTTTCCTGATTATAGTATGAAAGCATTAGATCACATAATAGGACTGTACCCAAAGATTCTCCTAAAGTGAAAATACTGTGATGCTGAGTTTTTAAAGCAATTTGCAATAAACCAGTCTTAATCTAAATCATCATTACAAGTAACCATTGAGGTTAAAGTGATAGAAATCCCAGTTGGTGTTCTTTGAACTACTTGTACACATAGCACTACTTCTTTCTTGGATATTTTAATATACCTGTTTATGGCCCAGAGAGTTGGCATGAAGCCTATTTTACAGATGCAAAGTAAGACACAAGACAAAAGAATTTTGATATCCTGTATTTCCAGCCTCCCTAGAACCTCAGTTAGATGTAAAAAGATTTTAAGATAAATATCATTAGGATAGGTCAAACCTGGTGCACGGGCTAGCTTTTACTTCTGTGGACTAGCCACTGACTAATGCCAAAATGCTTATACTCATTAAGAACAAAAAAGGAGAATTGTATATGAGAGTGATAAATTTATTTTTAAAAACTGTATATTCATGGGGCAGCTAGGTGGCGCAGTGGATAGAGTACCCGCCCTGGAGTCAGGAGGGTCTGAGTTCAAATCTGCCCTCAGATATGCAACACTCACAAGCTGTGTGACTCTGGGCAAGTCACTTAACCCCAACTGCCTCATGCCCCCCCCCAAAAAAAACCCCCTATATATTCACTTTAACAAAGTAGTAAAAAAAAATGTCCTACTTGTGTCCCTGTCTAAAATTCTTTTTGTTTACTTTTGTGTTTTAAAATTTTTATTGATACTTCTTTTTTTACATTTCTTTTATTTCCCAAGACCTCATTCCCCTTCCAATAGAAATTCTCTCTTGCAATAAAAATGTATACTCACCCAAAATAAATCAGTACACTGACCATGTCTAAAACTACACATTTCATTCTACACCTCTGGTCCATCACCAATGAGAGTTATTTTACTTGTCCACAGAAGGCAAAACTAAGAATGAATGGATGGAAGTTTGAGAGAAATTGGAGGTTATGATAAGGAAGAACTATATGTAAGAATGGGGGGAAGGGAACAAGCATTTACTAAGTGCCTACTATATGCCAGGAGCTATGCTAAGTGCTTTAAAAATATTGTCATTTAATTCTCACAACCACTCTGAGAAGTAGCTGTTATTATTATCCCCTGTTTTACAGTTAAAGAAACTGAGGCATAGATTATGTGTCTTGCCCAGGATTACACAGCTACTAAGTGTCTAAGGCTGGAGTGGAACTAAGGTCTTCCTGATTGCAGGTCCAGCACTCTAGCCTCTGTGCCACCCAGCTTTCAAGAATTAAGAGTTAGTATGCTCAAAGGGCTATAAAAATGTGCATACCCTTTGACCCAGCAATAGCACTTCTAGGGCCATATCCCAAAGAGATCATACAAATGGGAAAAGAATCCACATGTACAAAAATATTTATAGCAGCTCTTTTGGTGGTGGCAAAGGATTGGAAATTGAGGGGATGCCAATCAACTGGGGAACGTCTGAACAAGTTGTGGTATATGAATGTAATGGAATATTATTGTGCTATAGGAAGTGATGAACGGGAGGGGCAGGTAGGTGGCACAGTGGATGCAGCACCAGCCCTGAAGTCAGGAGGACCGGAGTGCAAATCTGGTCTTAGACCAAACACTTTACACTGACTAGCTGTGTGACCCTGGGCAAGTCACTTAACCCTAATTGCCAAAAGAGAGAGAGAGAGAGAGAGAGAGAGAGAGAGAGAGAGAGAGAGAGAGAGAGAGAGAGAGAGAGAGAGAGAGAGAAATTATGAACAGGCAGACTTCAGAAAAACCTGGAAAGACTTGTATGGACTGACGCTGAGTGAAGTGAGCATAACCAGGAGAATGTTGTATACAGTAACAGCCATGTTGTGTGATGACTAATATTGATAGACTTAATCCTTCTCAGCAATACAAGGATCTAAGACATCTCGAGACAAAGGCCTCATGATGGAAAATGCTATCCACATTCAAAGAAAGAACTATGGTGTTTGAATGCAGATTGAAGCTTATTTGCTATTTTTTTTTCTTCTGTTATGTTGTTTCTTCTTTCTGGTGGTCCCTCCTATTGGTTCTAAATCTTCCTTACAACATCACTAATGTGAAAATATGTTTAATAGGAATGTATATGTATAGCCTATATCAGATTGCTTGCCATCTTGGGGAGGGAAGTGGGGAGAGGGGGGAGAAATATTTAAAACTCAAAAGCTTATGGAAGTGATTATTGATAAATCAAAATAAATTAATTAATAATTTTAAAAAAAAAGAATTTGAGTTAGCCAAAAGTACCAGCTGCCTTAGGAAAGAGGATTCCCTCTCAGGAAACAGGGAACATTATGACTCTCTCCACAGAACAAAACCCAAACAAATATCATCAGTATGTATAGTCCAGCAAAATAAATACCCATATTCTTCATCTTCATATCTGAACACACATTTCATTCTGATATCCCTTCTTACGTAGGAAGTGGATGGCATGATTCCACTTCGGTCCTCTGGACTCATGATTTATCATTGTATTAATCTGAGTTTGAAGCCCTTCAAAGGTGTTTTTCTCTCTTATGTCACAGTGTAGAGTTTCTCCAGTTCTGCTCACTTCATTCCCCTCAGCTAGAGATTTTCTAGCAGAGGCTGAATGACCTATTGCCAGGTAAATAATAAAGGAGATGTTGGGTCACATGGCTCTCAGGTCCCTTCCAGTTTTGAAATTCCATGACTGTGTGACCTTAGAAATCTCTCAAGCCTTGTATGTTATTACTACATCTGTCCTAACTGGTTATTTAGGTATTTTCTTCAGAATGCTTAGCTGGCTTGCACATTTCTAATTTTCTTACATAATTCTTTCAGCCGTTTCCAAGTCTTTTGTAATAATTATGTTTGCCCTCAAGAGAGACAACTATTCCAAAAAGATCAGCTGTATTTGTTTCAGTTTCAACATTACTTGAAACTCTCTCAGCCCTAGAAGTTTCTTTGTGCAAATTCGTTGTTTTGAGAGGTTCTTGTTTTTAACACTCTCTGAGCTGCCTCTAAAACATTTTGATATCTGCAAAATATGACTAAGTGGTAATAATATACAGATTTATTAGTTTTGAACCAGTTTGTCTTCCCGTGAAGTCCTGTGAACAGAACACAGGCAGGTACAATATCTTATCTGTTATTCAAATTCCTGCAGCCTGTAGCATAATGTTATATAGCAAAAAATTACTCAACAACTGTTAATAAATGATTATGATTTAACCAGACATTCTTCTTCATGGCCCTAAAACCATGATTTTTGCATCTTTAAATTACAGTAAAATATGTTACCCTTATCACACCCTGATTAATTCATTGAAAAGATTTTATTGACATCTTTAAAAAAAGTATCAGCATTTCCAAATATATCTTCAGCCATCCTCCCATAGAAAGAGGAGGGTGGCAGAAAACAAAAACCATTTCAGAAAACAACACATTAATGGAGTCTCCACAGTATACACAGTTTTTCAGCACCTATAGCCCTCCAGCACTACAGAGAAAGGAGAGAAGTGCGTCTCCTTTTTTTTTTTTGTCATGATCAAATTTATCATACAATTAAAATTACAAAGCATTTAGTTTTAGGTTTTTCTTTCTTTCCACTTATGTTGTTATAGTCATCTAGTGGTGCATCTGGTAGGATACCCGCTGCTCCATAAACTTGTGCACATTGGGCCTCTCATTTTTTTTCTCTACTGCACATGGCTACAAATGTGCAAGGTTGCCAATACAAAAATGAAAATGAGGTTATTAATGAAATCACACGAATGTTTGTAGTCATGAAACTTCAATGTGCCAGTGTTGAGGATTGACTAGTTCCTAGTTGTGTCTTGGCAGTTAGACTCCCAAATAGTTTATACTATTTGCAGTTATTTTAAATGGAATTTCTCTTTCTCTCTCTTCCTGCCGGGTTTTGTTGGTAATATATAGAAATGCTGATGATTTGTGTTGGTTCATTTTATATTATGAACCTCTGCTAAAATGGCTTATTGTTTCTATTAGTTTTTTAGCTGATTCTCTAGAGTTCTCCAACTACAACCCTATATTGCCTGCAGAGAGCGATAATTTGATTTCCCCATTGCTTATTCCTATTCTTCTCTTTTTCTTGTCTTATTGCTAAAGCTGGCATTTCTGATGCAATATTGAGTGACAGTGGTGGTAATGGACACCCTTGCTTTACCTCTCATCTTCCTGGGAAGGTTTCTAGTTTATCCACATTATAGATGATACTTGCTCTTGGTTTCAGATAGAACAGAACTAAGCCAATCCCAGGCCCCCCCTTTCCCCTTATTTAACTCCTTTTAATCCCCACTGGAGACATCATAGCTCTGAAGACACACATCTTTTTCTTCCCTCTTAGCTTGCTAATGCTACATGATCATATAAGTATTTCCGGCCGCTCAAATAAATTTACCTTTCTAGGTTCTTCTGGACTCTTGTGCTTGTATTTTAAAGTTCCTACTCAGTTCTGGTCTTTTCATCAGAAATGCTCGAAAACCCTGATAGGTCCATTCCTCTCCTGCCCCCCCCCCACCCCCTTTTCTCCATATTTCAGGGGAAGTGATTTTGGGCTGCATGCCGATCTTCTCTTGCCTTTTGGAACACCACAGTCTAAGATCTCCTGTGGTTTTTAGGGACAGCTCCCAGATCCTGTATGATCCTTGCTACGGTTCTTCCACGCTTGATCTTTATCTTTCTTGAGGCTGCAGTGGGTCGTCTTTGATATGGGAGCTCCGGATTTTGGCTATAACATTAGTGGGACATTTCCTTTCAGGGGGGTATCCATGAATTCTCTCAATCTTTATTTTATCCTCTGAGTCTAATAGTTCTGGCCAGTTTTAATTCATGATTTCTTGAAATATAGTGTCAAAACATTTTTTTTTCTTTATAATAGCCTGCAGAGAGTCCAAAGATTCTCAAATTATCTCTCCTTGAGCTGTTTTCCAGGTCAGTTATTTTTAATATCACAAATACTACATGTTCATCAATTTTTTCAATCTTTTGATTTTGTTCTACTATTTCTTACCATCTCAAGGAGTCATTGATTTCTGTTTATTTTAGTTCTAGTCTTTAGAGAGTCTATTTCTTGTATGAAGTTTACCACTTTGCCTTCTAAGTTACTGATTCTCCTTCCAACTCTTAAGAGCTTTTATTTCATTTTTGGTCTCATTTCATTCCTCCTACTACATCCATGTAGTCTTTGTAGGGAATTTTTTTCTTTGAGTTTCTGCTTTAGTCTTATGGAGTTGGGATTGCAATAATTTTTTATGTGGCTTGTTGTTTTCTTTGATTTACTCCCCTTTCCAGGTTTAGTTCCTGAATGGATTGGGACTTTGTGCTGAGGAAAAGCTCTGCCTCTTACTCCACTTTTTGGTGGGTGCTCAGCTCTGTTTGGTCTCATGCTGGGTTCCCCCAAATTCTTCCTTTCACCTCCACTTTCTGGGATTAGGCCCTCCCATCCTGGATCTTTGAGGTTATTTTACCCCTTGGGTGCTAGACGATTGCTGTCTATGTGTTTTTTGTGCCTATTGCCCTTAAGATGCCTAGGGCCTTCATCCAAGAGCCTTGTGAACAAATCGGGGCTTTCTGTTGGGGAGGGTAGAGGGCCCCCCTTCTTTTATTACCCACAGACAAAGACCCAGGCAGTCCTCACATGCTGGTTGACCAAGAAGGTTCAGTTTGTTTGCCTGTAAAGGCACTGGCTTTGTTAGCAGCCCTTTGCTTCTGGGTGACTATTTACATAATTCTGGGATAGAAAAAGTCACTCTTTGGATTTCTCATTGGAGTTCTTGATCATTATTTAGTCTGGTAAAAATTTCAGCTTTTTGTTGCTGCAAATCTGTGGGAACTGGATGGTCGGCCTGCAATTAGGCAACCACGGAGCCATCTTGGTCTAAAGCCCCAATATTGAGCTATTTTAAAATAACAAAACCAAAGAGTTTATAGGCTAGTGGAATCCTCCCAACTTCTTTTAGGCCTGGAAAAGATTTCTCTTGCACGAGAAAAAAAAAACAACAACAACTATATTCATAACAGATAATATAAATCATTAATTCCAATGAGCAATATTAATTTATTATAAAACTCTTTTTCTTCAATACTAGTTGAAATAACAAAAAAGTTTATTTTACTTAAAACTCAGATACAAATACAAATGTACAAAGTCCAATATTTATCAGTTATATTTATTTATCTTTAGATATGTCAAAAATAAAATCTTAAAAGAACAGAAAGCTCATTTTTTCTGATCCCCATCTCCAGCCATAGATAAACCGGCTTAATTATAATAAGGTCTCTTGATTTCAAATTTTTAAAAACTTGTTCGCAACCAAGACTCTCTAGGAACTCTCCAGATGCATTCTTTAAATGACTATACAGGATAGAGTCTTTTGACTACCGAAAATCACTTGTAACTACCCTTGAGGGGGAAAACAGAGGTCTAAGCTGGGATAGTTAATGAGGCTATATTGACTTCACTAAATAAAACCATTTCCCCCCCAATATTAAAAATGAAATTTGACACCTTTAGTGGGAAAGTTCTATAGTGTTTTTACATCAAAAGCTGCAAAAATGTGATAAATCTCATCTAAAGGAGGGAAAAGGCAGCTAGGTGACTGCAACTGATAGAGTGCCACCCCTAGAATCAGGAGGACCTGAGTTCAAATGCAGCCTCAGATACTTAAAACTAACTGTGTGACCCTAGGCAAGTCACTTAACCCTGTTTGCCTCAGTTCCTCATCTGTAAAATGAGCTAGAGAGGAAAATGGCAAACCACTCTAGTATTTTTTGCCAAGAAAACCCCAAATGGGATCATGAAGTGTCGTACACGACTAAACACCTAAACAACAAAAAAAGGAGCAATCATTTTTTTAAACTAAGGGCACAAATTTCTTTATAAAGAGTGGTTAAAAATCTTTTTTTTTTCAGACAACTTACGTAATTGTTTCCTAACCTTCTGAGACATGGAAAAAGCTCACATTTTAGCCAGATGGAATGTCAAAGTTTGTGATTACTGCCAATAAACAAATGCTTAAGCACTTTTTCCTGCAACAGGATTCTCAGGGTAGGCAATGATTTCTCCAATTCTTTCTAGAGAATCTGGCTGAACAGAATTTCTGTTCTCATAAAAGAAGCCATATACCTCACAACTTTTGCTGTAACACCTGAAATCAACTGCCCTACATTACACCAGTGACCTATCACTTTGTGAAGTGATTCCTACTTGGCAGAAGAGAGAAAAGATATCAGAAAGACTTTCTCAGACAGATGTGAACTAACCTCCTGATTCCCAGACATCAGTTATTTAACAGAGACAAAATTTATCCTTGTCCAAAACAGTTCCTTTGAAGTAGTGCTCATTACTGAACTGCTGGGTAAATTCTATGCAATTTTATAGAGTATGCATGATTTTCTTTAAGTAAACAGAATATAAGAAATCCTAATTTATACAAAAGATGAGTAAATAGGCAGGCAGCATGAAATTGTGGAGAGAACACTCTTTGGAGTTAGAGTTTAGATCTTCATTTTAGTCCTGGGGCTTTTTAATTTTGTGTGCATGACCCTGAGCAAGTCACTTAATCATACACACACACACACACACACAAACACACACACACACACACACTCAGACACAACTACATATCACTTATAATGCATATATCTATATTTTTGTCTTTCTTTGTACCCTTGCAGCTTGGCATAGTGCCTGGCACATATGAAGTGCTTAATAAATGCTTATTAATTGACTGACTTTTGAATATGTGGGCATAATATTATAACCATCATTAAAATATGGAAGCTATATGTCCTCTTTCACAAAATACATTTGAAACATATTTTCACAAAAGGATGATTCCCATACAAATAGTAGAAACAAAGGGGAAGAAGAGAAACAAAAACTTAACATTCTGTTACACAATTATACGGCAGACTTTTTCTCTAATCCATAATGAGGGGGGAAAATACTGCTGACCATATCCTGATGTATATTAACAAAAAAAGAGAACAAATGTTGAGAACAACCAGAAATAAATAGGGATCATGACATGCTAAAATGGGTACTATAAATAAATTTTAACTCATTGGTTTAAAAATAAATATGGAATTTTAATTTCAATTCACCACATTTATTAAGTACCAATTCTCTGTGAACCACAATATTAAGCACTATATTCATAAATATTTCATCCTGAACTTTCCAAAATAGTTACCACTTAAGTTAGGAAAGATTTATAAAATATCAAAGCAAGCCAACCAAAATACACTAAGGGAAATTATAAGCATATACAGTGAGTGGATTTTTTTTTACAAATATTAATAGGGGTAATATGAAAGTATTATATAATCAAAACATTAAATAAGGAGTAGATAACTAAAAATGAATTTAGCAAAAAGAATGACATATGATAATGACTCTATTCCATCATCTATTTCAAGGCCAAACCCTACTTATTTGATGCTGAGACTACTGTAATAACCTCCAATTCATCTTCATGACTTTGTTCCTTCCCATTTGTCATATGTCCATCTCCTAGGTTAATTTTCCTTATGCATAGATATGCTCTGCTCCAATAGTATCCCAATGCCTCATTAAGTGGTTGGGGTGACATGACTAGGTAAAACAGTATATCAGAGAAGCAAATTCTCTGGCAGGTCCTTCCAAGTTGAGTATACGTGGTGATGTTTGCTGTCTAAGGACAAACTCACATTTATTGAGTCCCTATCATGAGTCAGATACTCTTATGTGTTGGATATAGGGAGGAAAAAATGAAATGTTCCATGTCTTCAAGGAGCTTACATTGTATGGGGGCAGAAATGACACATTAGAAATGTAAACAGAAAAAATACAAAATTAATTTGGCATAGGAAACCACAAATGTGGTTTGGGGGAGCAAGGCAAAAGGGAAGTTAGGGAATGCTGTAGAGTGATGTGTGAATTACTTGGGACAAATTATAATTTTGATATGGTTTCAATTTGTGACAGCAATGTCCATGTCTGAATTTGATCAGATGAAGCCATATTGAGTTAGTTCTCTCATCTTTAGTCAATTCTCTCAATTGAGTGCTGGATTCTGTGTGGTATGCATGTTTCATTGCTCCTCATTGTTGTGTTTTTAATTCTCTGGCTTTTAAGAATGTGTATTACTCCAAGAAAATGGTAAAAGTTGAAGCTCTTTAAGAGAACACTTCAGTGATTATTAAAGGTGATATGGCAGCTTGGGAGGAAGTCAAGAATTTTAAGGATTATTCAAAGCCCATGATGAAAAAGGATCAGTCACACCAAAGAGAAAAGGAAAGTTTAGTTTAAAATGAAAAAACAATACCAAAAACAGATAAACTATAGTAAAAAAGCTTAATTAATACTTGAAAAATAAGAAATGGCCTCCAGAGGAAGCTAGATGCTAGAGAGGTTGTTACTAGTATGGCTTATGTGTACATATACACACATATGTATGTATTTGCTCCATAACATGGCACAGGCTTCCTGAAATTGGAAGAACAGCTGAAAAAACAAAAACAAAAAGATTTTCTAAGCATTGTTGAGTGAAAATACTTGTGGACAAGACAAAAAAAAAAACCAGAAGGGAATATGAAATATTGGCAAAAGGTAATTTCTACTGGCAAAACTCCCTTTTTTCATTCAAGGTTGTACCAAAATCTTTATCACAAGAAATCTATATCTGAGCATCTTCATCAGACTGTAAAACATCAGTCCCCAAAAAAGTTTTAGGCCTAGAAGTCCAGTCCTCTTATGGGTATGAGGAATTCTGATAAACACACTGACAAATATATATATATATATATATATATATATATATATATATATATATATATATATATATATATAGACAAATACGTTGAAAAGGATAATTTTTCAAGGATTAAAAAATTCTCAAACATAGTAAACAACATTGCAACATGCTTAATACACATTTATTAATTGACTAATTGTACTTCACTTTGTATGTGCTGCCCTGCCTAGTTTCAACTCCACAGAATAAGATGCCTCTGAGTTGGTTACTCCCTTGTGCCCACATCCCTACCTTCTTTCCTTTCTCCTTTTGTGTGTTGTCTCCCCCTTTAGATTGTAAGCTCCTTAAGGGTGGGGCTTGTCTTTACTTTTATTAATTGTACTCCTAGCACTTAGCACAGTGCCTAGTGTGTCTAGGGGCATTACAAATGTTTATTGCATTGGATTGGACTGATTGACTATACGTTAGAAAAGCATAAGACATTTATCCAAGAGATGAAGATAAACATGCTTTAATGATCTGGCAATTAATTTGATTTAAGCACCATTTAAAGTTTAGATCATATGTAAGAGCGTACACTATGACAAGGCGGGATTTATATCAGAAATGCAAGAATAGTTCAATATTAAGAAAACAATAAGCATAATTGACCATATCAGTAACAAACCAACAAAAATTGTAAGATTATATCAATAGATACAGAAAAAGCTTTTGACAAAATACAGCATCTATTCCTTTAAAAATACTAGAAAGCATAGAAATAAATGGAGCCTTTCTTAAAATGATAAGTAGTATCTATCTGAAACCAAGAATAATCTAGAAGCCTTTCCAGTGAGATCAGGGATAAAGCAAGGATGTCCATTATCATCACTATTATTCAATATTTTATTAGAAATGCTAGCAATAACATAAGGAAAGAAATCGAGGAATAAAAATAGGCCATGAGGAAACAAAATTATCACTCTTTGCAGATGATATGATAGTGTTCTTAGAGAACCCTAGAGGATCAATTAAAAAACTAACTGAAACAATGAACAACTTCAGTGAGTTGTATGATATAAAACGAACCCACATAAATCATCAGTATTTCTACATATTACTAACAAAACCCAGCAGGAAGAGATAGAAAGAGAAATTCCATTTAAAATAACTGCAGACATTAGAAAATACTTGAATTTAGCTGCTAAGACAAACCAAAGGACTATATGAATACAATTACAAAATACTTTTCACACAAATAAAGACAAATCCAAGCAATCGGAGAATGTTAATTGCTCATAGGTGTGCTGAACCAATATGATAAAAATGACAATTCTACATAATTAATTTACTTATTCTGTGCCATGCCAATCAAGCTCCCAAAGAATTATTTTACAGAGCTAGAAAAAATGGCAAAATTAAACTGAGAGAAAAGTTCAAGAATATCAAGGGAATTAATGAAAAAAAAAATTTGAAGAAAGGTGGCCTACCAGTACCAGATTTAAACTATATTACAAAGCAGTAACAATCAGAACAGTCTGATACTGGCTAAGAAGTAGAGGGGTAGATCAGTGGGACAGATTAGGTATACAATACATAGCAATAAATGAGCTTAGTAATTTAGAGTTTGATAAAGTCAAAGATCCAAGCTTTTGGAGCAAGAACTTACCATTTGACAAAAATTGCTGGGGAACCTGGACAGCTGTTTGGCAAAACTAGGTATAGACCAGCACCTTACACTAAATACTAAAATACTACATACTAAATAATAATAATGATAAATACCTTGCACTATATATTAAAATACTAAATACTAATAGTATAATAAGTAAGGAGGTGAGAGTTGTTGCATCGTAGGGTACATACAGGGGAGTAAGTCATGAGAAAACTGGAAAGATAGGGGCAGGTTTGAAATTTTATATTTTATCCCAGAGGATATTTTATATTTTATTCCAGAGGCAGTAGGGAGCCACTGAGGTATATTGAAAATATATGTAGTAAAACTAGAGTTTTAAGAAGATCTCTTTGATAGCCTAGTGCGAATGAACTGGAGTAGAGAGACATTTGAGGCAAGGAAACCAACCACAAAGAATTTTAGGCTTAAAGTGATGAGGGTCTGTACCAGGATGAGGCAGTGTCAGAGGAGAGGATAAATGTGATGTAATATCTCACATAATCTGAGTGCATCAGAAGAAGACTATATGAAATAGAGAAAGGTGAGAGTGGACTACATACCAATCTCACTTTCACATGAACCAAAGGAAGACTGCATACACACACACACACACAACACACACACACACACACACACACACTTACCCATAGGAGTTCTAGTTTAAAAATGCACTAAACTTAATAGTAAGTCAGATAAAGACAGAGAAAGGGAGGTTAAGAAGGAAAGTAAATTCAAGGAGGGATTAATCATAAGCAAAACAAACTGCATTTTTGGAGGGAGGATTGTAAAGGGAGAAATAAAAGGAAAGCACATCAGGGACTAGTGAGTGTAAGATAAGAAGAATAGTGGAACAGAGTAAATTGCATCAACATTGTTCCCTAGTATTGAGAACAGGCCTATCTCAATATTCTTTTCTTTTTATACAGAGGATGAGGGGGGTGCAAAAAGAGGGAAAAGTGTAAAAAGACCAGAGAGAGGGAAATGCACTGAATCAACTGATTAACAGATAATAGAATTTATTAAGTGATCACCAAATGCTTTACTAAGCAAGAGGGATACAAAAAATAAAAGCAAGCAAGACAACTCCTGCCCTCAGGTTATTATGAGAGAAGACAACATACAAACACATGCTGGGAAGTGGGAGGGGAAAACCAGGAAGAGACATTGTAAAGAGGAGACAAGGAAGTGGAATTGAAGGTCTGGGCTCTGGCAAGATATGATAAGACACATGCCTAAGGCTGGGAATACAGGAGTAGAATCCATGATTCTGGCATGGAAGAATTGGAGATGGTGGCCTAATAGAGAAAGCGGTGGTGAGGAGATAGCTGGGAAGTGTCATGGAGATCCATGTCTTGGTGAGATAAAGCAAAAACGCATTTATAAGAGTAGGGGACACACTAGCAGAATCCATGGTTTTAGTGGAGAGGAGGTAGATGTGACAGACCAAGCTCTGTGAATATGGATAGAATAAATCTATCCTATGCTTTCATAGAGGCAGGTAGCAAAATGCATTAGAAAGCAGAATCCTACAATATGTTGTTGAAACCCCAAAATTCGTAGAGAGTTAAAATAAAGGGTTGGAATAAAATCTACTAAGCTTAAGTGGAGCTCAGAAAACAGGAATGGCAATCATGATCTCAGTAAGGTAACAGCAAAAATGAACTTGATAAAAAGAAATAAAAAGAGAAATTATATTATATTTAAGGGTACCTTACCTGTGAAATAATGATACTTAATATATATGCACCAAATGGCATACATAGCATCTGAATACTTAAAGGAAGTCAAGTCAACTGTAAGGGAAAAAAAACTATAATAGTGAGGGAGCTCAGTGTACCACTCTTAGACTTAGAAGTTAAAGAAGAAAGAAGCTAAAAACTTGAATAAAATTTTAAAATATCCAGATATGATAGATGTATGGTGATTGCAAAAGGGGAGCAGAAAGGAGTATATTTATTTCTGAGCTATGTATGGCACCATGCATTAAAATAGCCATGCATTAGGGCATAAAACTCAAACAAACAAATGGAGAAAAGCAGAAATATTAAGTATATTTTTTACTGACCATAACACAATAAAAATTATATCAAACAAACTGTCTTAAAAGAAAAGATTAAATAAATAAATTGGAGACTAATTTAACCCTTATTAATGGGTTAAAAAACAAATAAAGAATATAGAAAATGGAAAGTTTCCTTATAGAAAGTGAAAACACTATTGATTAGAGAAATGCAAACTAAAACAACTCTGAGGTACCACCTCACACTTATCAGATTGACTAATATGACAGAAAAATAAAATGATAAATATTGGAGAAGATGTGGGAAAATTGGAACATTAATGGATTGTTGGTAGCGTTATGAAATGATCCAACCATTCTCGAGAGCAATTTGGAAAAATGACCAAAGGACTATAAAACTGTGTATACCCTTTGATCCAGGATTACCACTACTAGGTTTCTGTCCCAAATAAATCATAGAAAAGGGAAAAGGACCCACATGTACAAAAATATTTATAGCAGCTCTTTCTGTGGTGGCAAAGAATTGGAAATTGAGGGGATGCCCATCAATTAGAGAATGACTGAATAAGTTGTGGTATATGATTGTGATGGAATACTATTGTGCTATAAAAATGATGAACAGGCGAATTTCAGAAAAACCTGGAAAAATTTACATTAACTGATGCTGAGTGCAGTGAGCAGAACCAGAATCACATTGTACACAGTAACAGCAACATTGTGCAATGATTAACTGTGATAGACTTAGCTCTTCTCAGCAAGACAATGATCTAAGACAATTCCAAAAGACTCATGATAGAAAGTGCTACCTACATTTAGAGAAAGAACCATGGAGTCTGAATGCAGATCAAAGCATACTATTTTCACTTTTTAAATTTTTTTCTTTCTCGTGGCTTTCCTCTTTTGTTCTAATTTTTCCTTTCACAACATAACTAATGTGGAAATGTTTAATATGATTGTACATGTGTAACCTATGTCAGATTGCTTGATGTCTTGGGGAGAAGGAAAGGGAGGGAGAAAAAACGTGGAACTCAAAATCTTATACAAGTGAATTTTGAAAACTATCTTTACATGTAATTAGAAAAAAATAAAATACTATTACGTGTAAAAAATAGAAAATGAAAATATACCAAAAATGACAAAAGAGAAAACAGATCAATGAATCAGACATGCAACTAAAAATATTAGAAAACCAACAAATTAAAAAAACCCAATTAAACACTAAAATATAAATTCTGAAATCCTGTGTGTTATAATCAAGACTAGACTTTTAAAAAATGAGCTGTTCCTTTTTCATTTTTTTTGGTACACATGATATCAGTGTAATAAAGGTGTAGTTAAGGCTTAAATTACTAGGTTGGGAGGCCCAGGTACAACACAGCTGGTGGTCCTAAAAACAGTTAACTTCATTTCTCTTAAGGAACCAGAATACACTCACATATTTCTTTCCTTGATGAATGGCCCCAGACAGCCTACTCTCTCATTTATTTGTGCTTCTGTGATTCTGATTTGCTCATGGAGTACAGTGCCTTCTTTGATGTGGGCATTCCATGCTGGGTGGTCCTTGCCAGTGTCTCTCATGTCTTACAACTGATACTAAAGTTCTTCAGAGAGAACTTGAGAATATATTTGTACCACTTCTTCTGACCACCATGTGAGTCTTGCCTTGTGCAAGTTCTCAGTAAAATAGTCTTTTTAGTAAGCATGCGTTTGGCATTCAGGCTCCACAGCTAGCCCATCAGAGCTGCAGCCTCTGCAGAAGAGTCTGAATGCTTGCCAGTTCAGCTCTAGAGAGGACCTCACTGTCCAGGACTCAACTTTCCAGGTGATTGTCAGAATCTTCCTTAGACAATCAAGTGGAAGTTCAGTTTCCTGGCATGGTGCTGGTAGACTGCCCAGGTTTCACAGGCATACAACAGTGAAGTCAGCACAACAGCTCCGTAGACCTTCAGTTTGGTCTGCAGCCTAACGCTTACTCTCTCCCACACTTTCTTTTGGATCCTCCCAGATGCCGAGCTAGCTCGGGCAATGTGTACCTCAACCTCATCATCTATGTGCGCATCCCTGGAAAGTACGCTGCCCAGGTGAGTGAGCTTATGCACAGAATTCAAAATTTCTCCGTTTCCTCTGACCATTGGTTCCACATACGGATGGTGTGGTGTTGGCTAGTTGAGAACTTCTGTTTTCTTGGTGTTGATTATCAGAACAAAATTAGCACAGGCAGCAGAGAATCAATTCACAACTGTTTCATCTCAGCCTCAGAGGCTGAGTGTACAAAAACCTATTCACCAACTCTCTCTCTCTCTCTCTCTCTCTCTCTCTTCTCTCACTTCTCTCTCTCTCTCTCTCTCTCTCTCTCTCTCTCTCTCTCTCTCTCTGTCTGTCTGTCTCTCTGTCTCTCTCTCTCTCTCTCTCTCTCTCTCTCTCTCTCTCTCTCTGCTTTGGTCTGGCTTATACCCTTTTCAAATTAGTTTTACCATCAGTGTGAGAACTAACCTTGGTGCTGTTTTTGTTGTCACTGAAGATGTCTGACAATTTTGAAGAAAACATCACGCTAAAAAGCATGGGAGCAAGCACACAGCCCTGCTTTACTCCACTGGAGACTGGGAAAGCATGAGACCACTGTCCTTCCTCCAGAACCTGGGCAAGCATTCTATCATGCGATTTGCATACAATACTGATGAACTTCTCTAGGTAACCAAATTTCACCATGATCTTCACATACTTTCATGACTGCAAGTATTAAAGGCCTTGATCAGGTTGATGAATATTGTGTCTAGAACTTTGCACACTCCGTGCTCCCGGCATTTCTCTTGGAGTTGACAGGCAGCAAACATGATGTTGACCATTCCTTGGTACTTTCTATCAGACAGATGATCATCTTCCAGGTAAATAGCAAATTAATAAAATAGTTAAATAGTTAAGTAGTGAAATATTGGTGTCTTGACTTGCACATGAACTGGATTTAAGTGAGGAAGAGCTGTGCAAAGTTGTCAGCCTCACTCTCTTCCAAAGCCATCAAGTAGCAAGACAAAAGCATGATGACTGGGGATGCACATTAAGACTTAGAATTCTGAGTCATTATTTTTCTAAAGCAACTAATATATGAGCAAGGTAGTATGTTTATGAACAAAACGGGAGATGTGTGAATGCATGAGCTACAGATACTGCTATTGTGGAGTTTACTACATATTATTAGAGGAAAAAGACATATACACAAATAAATATGATAAGGGCAAAAACACAATAAATGCAAAGGAGTGGTTCAGGCAAAGTACTAAAAATTTGAGGAGAAGGAGATCAATTTGAGCTTGAGGTGAGATAATGCTTCATGGAGAAGGTGGAACATAAACTGATTCTAGAAGCAACGGAGAAATTCAATGACTAGAACAGGGGTGAAATCAGGGAAGGGGGACATTATAGATACAATGGATATTTTGAGCACAGGTATAGAGATAGAAGAAGACTGGCCAAGAAAGAGGACAGAAAGTAGTACAATGCCTTGCATATGGCCGGTTGTTTTCCTTTGTTCTCAAGGATCAAAGTGACATCACTATGTTGGAGTCAAGGGATAGTGTGTCTGACTGTGGCTGATTAATAGTATCACATGCCTTGCACAAAGTATGGAATGGAATAGAATAGCATTTATTAAGCATTACTATGTGCCAAGCAGTATGTTAAGCACTGGGAATACACATAGAAAAATGAGAGGAGTTCATGGAAGATGAAAAGCCATGGTGACTTTCATGGTTTGGAGGGCAAAGAAGCCAGGACAAATTATAAGGACATATAGACTTTGGGTAAAATGGCAGGTCTCACCAAGGATTATTAGAAAAGGGGTAGCTGGGGAAAGGAATAGCAGGGCATAGGATGGAAGTGGAATAGGGCTCTGGGTTAACTCAGGCAGGGTTGGGGATAGAGGGATCAGAACCTTGCCCAGGAGCAGTAAGGTTGCACAATGGATAGAGCACCAGCCCTGAAGTTATGAGGACTGTGTTCAAATCCAGTCTCAGACACTTAGTAGCTGTTTGACCCTGGGAAAGTCACTTAACCTCAACTGCATCCAGAAAATGTGTTTAAAAAACCAAAAAGAATCTAGCCCAGTGGGAACTGAGTGATGGGAAGTAGAACTGGAGAGGGGAAGGTAGTCAGTGAATAAATGTTTATTGAACTGAATGATTGTTTGGAACATGTGCTCTGTAAAGAGGAGTAATATGAAAGAAGTCTGCAAAGATTATTTGGAGACAGAATGTGGAAGGACAGGACATGAAAGCCAGGGCAAAAAGTTTATACTTTATTTGGTAGACCACAAGGAACAACTAAAATTTTCAGAGAAAAGAAGCAATCAGCCTAGAGTAGTGTGGTTGGTACATGATACAGTCAGAAGCCGTGTAAAGGGTGGATTGGAAGGAGACAGAAAGACTAGCTCAATTCCATGAACATTAATTAAGTGCTAATTATATGCAAGGCTTTGGGTCAAGTGTTAAAGATGCAGAGACAAGGATAACTAAAAATAGCTTAGAAGAGATGAGGGCCTAAGCTAGGATTGTGTAAGTAAGAGTACAAAGGAGAAAATAGATACAACAGATATTTCAGAGTTAGAATGGCAGGACTTAGCAACTGTTTGGATGTAGAAGTTGAAGACTGAAGAGTCAAAAAGGTTTTGAGCTGGAAGACTAGGATAATGGTGATGCTATAAACAAAAATAAATTGTAGCAGAGAGGAATGGGCAGGATTTGGAGGAAAGGTGAGTTCAGTGGAGGCACAGAGGCAGGCCAGGCCATAGGGTCATCTTCTCATTGGACTGAAGCAGTAGTGGGATTTGGCAGCCCCCTGGTACCACACTGCTTCTGGCTTAAGGAAAGGTGACCTAAAATTGCCTGCTTCACCTAATCCTGGCCTCCTTACTGCAGAAGTTGGAGTCCCACCCTGTGGTCTAAAGACAAAAACACATAAAAAACTTTTGGGAAGGTGATTCCGCTCTTCATTGGTCCATGGAATGGGAGCACATTTACGGACAACAAGAAATCCAGTAGACTCAGGAGACGTTACATCCAAATAGCATCTCCAAGAGAAACAAGGCTGGCAAATGCAGGCTGGTTTATGGAAGTCGGAGCTGGATACACATTTTTCTGGAGTGGCTGCAGTGATAAGGAGCGCTCTCTAACTAGTGTAGGTTTTGCAATCAAATCTAATCTAGTCAACAAGTCTGTGACCTTCAAGAAAGTCTGGTCTGTTATCATTGTGACAACTAACTAGCCACGCAAGTGGATACCACCAAGGAGCTTTCCATAATGACAAGATGGAAGGGGAGGTTGTTGCTAGCTCTGCATTCCAAATTTCCAGCCAATCATATTGTGCCCCACATCTATGATGCCACCTTCTAGTTTTTGGATACTCTTCCTCTTGTCCATAAAAATAATCTGTCTGCCCTCATTCGGGATCTTTTGGCTTGCTGAGGAGCTAAAGACCCCTTTTATTGGTAATTGCTAGCATTACCAATAAATTGAATGTGTTCAGAGCTTTGTGCCTCAGTTTACCTTAATTTTAGTCATGAGAGGAGAAAGGACTGTTTTGCTGCAGTGAGGGCCCACGTTCTCCCCTTACCTTCAGATCTGCATCACCAATTGCCTATGTGACATTCCAAATTGGATGTCTCAAAGACATATTAAATTCAAGATGTTTAAAACTAAACTCCTTATTTTCCCCTTAAACCCTCCTCAGTTCCAAATTTCCCTACTTCTGGTGAAGGCACCATCACCCTATCAGTGTTTCAGTTCATAATCTCAAGATTAGTTTTAACTCTTCACTCTCCCTCACCCCACATATCCAATCAATTGTCAATTCTTATTATTTCTACTTTGACAACATTTCTCCTATCAGACCTCTTCTCTTCACTTATTCAGCCACCACCCTCATCGTCTCATGTCTAGATTATTGTAACAGCGCCCTAACTGGTCTCTTTTACTCATCTGTCACCACTCTGACACACCCTACACATCATGGCCAAAATGATTTTTATTAAGTGAAGATCTGACTCCTCTACTCAGCCAAACTGCAGTGACTTCCTATTACCTTTTGGACAAAATACAAACTGTTTTACTTTTAAAGTATTACACAATCTGGCCTCAAATTCTTTCTAGCTTTGTTGGGTATTTCCTTCATGCACTCTTGATCCAGCCAAATTGCCCTTCTCTTTGCTCCTCACAAGGAATACTTCATCTCTTGTTTCCATACCTTTCTAGTGGCCATCCCCGTGACTCAAATATACTCTACTTCTACTTCATAGAGACCCTCTCTTCCTTTTAAGCAGCAGTACAGGTATCATCTTCTACATAAAACCTTTCTTGATCCCATCAATTTTTAGTGTTCTATCTTCCAAAATAGCTTGCATTTAACTACTTTTTATATATTAGTATTTGTTCATTTTTATGTTTGTGTTATATATGCTTCCCTATATATTTGTTATCTCTTCCACCAGAAGGTAAACTCCCTATGAGTATGCATTATTTCATTCTTTGTACTTGTATCCCAATTGCCTAGCCCAATGCCTGGGAAATAGTTGGTGCTTAATATATAACTGATGATTAATTGATTAATTTATAAGTATCTCAACACAGTTAAACTTATAAACAATGAAGGACATTTGAAGAAATGACTCAGATCTAAATGGATACTAAATAATGTAGATCTAAAGTATGAGGAAGTAAAGGATCAAATCATAGAAATAATAAATATTACAGCAAACAAAATGATGTTTATAATATTTATACAGGGAAATATCAGAAAATAAAACAAAATACAAATAGCATGAAGTACTGTCAAAACAGTCTGTATGGAAAAATTTATATCTCTAAAAACATGAAAAAATAGAAAAACCAAAAATGCGTAAATCAAGCACACAATAACAACCAAAAAAACCTATAAAACCTACAAATTTAGAACAAAAAGGCATTGTAAAGTTCAGAGTTAAAAAAGAAAATTGAAATAAAATGAAATGAAATATATGAATGAAAAAGTCCTTATGAGACCTTTGCAGTAGCTAGTGCATTATTTTACTGCTGCAACCTAGTCTTTGTGGTTAAAGATGCTAGTGACATTTATGCCTACAGAAATGAAGCTAAGTGACAGAGCAAGACTTTTATCCCTTATTGTGTAGTGAAACTGTATGTGCAACCCCCATTTGGGGGAATTCCTTTCACAAGTATTAAAAGCATAGTTTCTTATAATTCTTTTAAAATGACCTTTTAAACATTCATTATTTTTCTTTAAACTACAGGCACCTATAGTCACCTTTTTCTTAGAATTCCTACATCTAATTATGGCTCAGCTCAAATGCTATCTCCTATATAAGATCTTTTCTTATTCTCTCAGACATTAGTCATTCTTCTCTCCAATCCATCTACTGCAAATTTGCTTTGAATATGTTTTGTACTTAATTGCTTACGTACATTTTTTCTCTTCCGTTAGAATGCATGTTCCTTCAGGGCAGGAACTATTTTCATTTTTGTCTTTGTATCTCCAAAATATTATAGTGCCTAGAACACAGCAGGCACTTAAGAAATGCTTATTAAACTGATAAGACTTGGCAACTGATTGGGTAAGGGGGAGCAAGAAGGGAGAAGGAATAGCTGAGAATGTTTCCAAGGTTGTGAATCTGGGTAAATAGGATAGTGGTGCCTTCAATAGGAACAGAAAAATTAGAAAGAGGGGTATACATGAACTAATATAAAATGGGTTCCATTTTGGACATGTTGAGTTTGAGATTACTGAGATATCCAGGTGGAGATATCCAGCTGGGAGTTGGTGATATAGGATTAGAACTAAGGAGAGGATGATGACGATGATGATGATAGAAACAATAATCTTCTCCCTCATAATCCTCTATCCATGCAATAAAGGTAAGGTAGAGCAATATCACAATGTTCACTCAGGAAAGTCAGTGAAGGTGATGTACAGTAGATATTCTGTGTGCCCTGAGACCAGGGCTAAGAAGGTTGGGGAAGAGCTTCAAACATTTGCCAATTACCTTCTGACAATGCCATTGGTTGGATTAGCACCCCAATCTGTGTGCTTTAACTGTTTCTATGAAACAGAAAAGAAAAAAAATAATAGGATTGTAGGTTAGCACTGTTTAGAACAATTCTGATGATCTTCACATGGAAGATAGAGGAGTAAAGAAAATTCATTGATATTCTGGCATCATTATGAATCTGAAGTGTCTCAACCCCTAGATTAGGGCAGCTTCTGGGGACCGAAGTCATGCTTATATTTCAGGCCTGTTTCATGAAGCCTCTCTGTCACTGACCAGTGAGGGTTTTCTCACTCTCTCATTTGGGGCCTGCTTTCCTCCTTTCTTCCCCCACCCCATTTCCCCAAAGGACCTCTACCCAGGAGATCAGTATATATTCTGCTGGGAAGTTCAAATGACAGCTCTTCCATAGCAAAGAACTGGACAAATATGTAGACAACTTAACCAGTGAAATAGTCTGGAAGGTTACCTGTTTTCTCCTGGCACCTTCACCTTTCTCCTCTGTAATTATTTGTGTTACCTTTTTGGTTAAATTTTATAGAGAAGGTATATGTTTTTTCCACTATAAGCTAAACTTCCATTCAGTGTCTTTGTAAATCAAATGCTGAAACTGAGGAGGGATCCTGGGAACTTTTCTGGAGAGCTTGTTTTAGAAAGAGGCTCCTGAGGAGTCTGTTTTTTAAGTGACATGTTTTTGTGACAATCCTTTCTGTGGGAGGGAGTTGAGAGGGACAGACAAGTTAGATCTACTTAGTAGGAATGTTCTTCTCACCACAGAGGAATTCTTCCTCCCATGTTTATACTTACTGTATAAGTTCTACACAGTTTGCCAACCTTGAAGATGGGAGTCTGGGCTTAGGGAATTAGGTGAGCTCCCTGAAGGACAGGGTATAGCAATTTCTGAGTTGGTTCCAGGAGACTGAAAGAGACTCTAGGTAGAATAAGAGCCTGCTCTTGCTTTTAGTAATCAGTATAGATATGTTACCAGGTTGAGGGTTTGCCATGCCCAACTGGTCAGCCATCTCTACAGCAATATCTACTTGGAAAGCATACATTGGAACCTTTTCAGTAGACTTTGGCACAAGTTTCATAGCCAACATGAGAATAACTGCTGGCCACTCTAATGGAATCTTTGTGTGAGAAGAGGAGAGCAGAAAAGAAGAAGAGTTAAAGAGGTCTATCAATGAGATGAAAAAGATGGAGGAAATGTCTAGTACATTCCAAAGCAGTGGAATAGAGTGCCACCCCCTGAACTGAAATTCTAAGCCAAAGAAACAAGTGACACAGCCACCAAAGAGTTGCCATTGGACATGGTGATAGATAAGAAACACTTCAAACTTTGGAAGCCTCTTATCAGTGGTACTCATCTATAATAACACACAATTTTGGGGGAAGCTAGATGGTGCAGTGGATAGAGCACCAGCCCTGGAGTCTGGAGGACCCGAGTTCAAATCTGGTCTCAGATACACAACACTTACTAGCTGTGTGACCTTGGGCAAGTCACTTAACCCCATTGCCTAGGCAAAAAAAAGATACAGAATTTTTGTACTGCATACCATTGTGACAGATAAGAGACAATTCTCCAATATTTCACTGGATTCAGAGTTTAGGAAGAAGTGGAATGCTTTAGTAATAAAATTGGAAGTGAACAAGAGGGATGTAAGGTTCTGAGGTTCTTCACTTCATTTTCCTTATCCAACCTACTAACAGTATTATGTGTGTAATACAGTATAGATTAGAAAAACAGTATGATGGTAGTGGTGTCATATGAAGTAGAATATCCCAGTGTATCATAATCTCCTAAATTGGTTTGTGTTTGAGCATATGAATACCAGATGTTTATCAGTCCCCACAAATTATTTGATGAGAATGACTTCAACTATTTGTTGACATAGTAATAATCCTCAGACTGTGTTTCCTTATAACTTTGTCAGCTGGATGGTGTCTAGTGGCATGGCAGATTTCTTAGAGAAACTGCATATGGCCACCTTGAAAGTCAAGAAATGGAGATCAAAGTTCAGGGCTACATCTGGGGCAGAACTTTTAATGTTGGCAATAAGACTAAGGTAGCTGCTCAGATGACAGGTTAAAAGAGTGAAGGCAGATATGATTCTGCTCACATTGAGTATACTTTTTTTTTTTGGTTGGGAAATGGGGTTAAATGACTTGCTTGAGGTCACACAGCTAGTAAGTGTTATGTGTCTGAGGCCGCATTTGAATTCAGGTCCTCCTGAATCCAGGGCAGGTGTTCTATCCACTGCGCCACCTAGCTGCCCCACACATTGAGTATACTTAAAGGAAATTATATTGGGAGAAGTTGTTTCATACCTGCTTTGGACCTTAAATTTAAAATAGGCTTGATTTACCCAAAAAGGTAAGATGGTTTGATAACTGGAGACTATTTCACCTGGCCCTGACTTTATTCAGTGCTTTTGCTGTCCTTTATCAGAGTATTTGAGAAGATCACATCTCTTCCAGGAACTGGTTTTGTTCATGACCAATAATTTTAAATTTGGTGTCTTATGGAGATGCTCTTTGACAGATTTCTTAGACCTCTGTAAGAATGAAAATATTTCCTCTTGTCCCCTTTTAGCATTTTCTTCATACCTGAATTTTACTTTGAATAATCAACTCTGCAGTGACTTTTGGCTATCACTAATTTCCTGAAGACTCTACCTAACATGACTGGGTGTTTCATCAATTTGAGGGGGAAGGGGTATTTTGAAATTGCTTGGCAGTAGGTCTTAGTATGTGTTGACTATAAATGAAACAATCCTGTATGGCCGAAGTGTCTCCTCTTAATCTTCTTCTACTAACTTGAAATCTTGCAAATCTTGCAAAAAAAAAAATTCCCATTCCCCAGCCGGAAAGTATCACTCTGCCCTTTGAGATTACACTTTATATCCACTCTAAACCTTTCCATCCCCTTTTAGTTTAGACTGTATTTCTTTTAATTTCATTGTTTCCTTCCTGTCCTCGCCTACAGAGGGCCACAAGTAAAGGAAGCCAGTTTAGACAACAATTTATTAGCAGGATTCAGGCAGGATCAGGCAAAGTGATGGTAAAAACAACTTAAAATAATTTAAATACTTAAAACACCAAATTACTGATTTTTTGTTAATTTTTGATCAATCAAGTGGAATAGAGAATCATATAGCTACTGTTAGCTTTGAGGATTCTTCCTTGACCTTGCTACAAAAGATTCCTCCCTAACCTTATCAGACCTCATAGTCTGAATTAAATCAGTCTTATTTCTGGAGATCTGTAGGGTTTGTATAGACCCTATTTCCATGTTGAAGTACAAATACCACCTAAAATGAGCACATGGTTTGGATATAAAGGGTGATACAAGCAAATCAGAGGAGAATGGAAGAAATTAACTGTCAAATTTATAGATGGGGAAACTTTGAACTAATCCAGCCATTCTGAAAAGCAATTGGGAATCATGCCTAAAAATCTATTAAACTGTATATACCTTTGTATATACATAACTGGTAGTAATTAGGTGTCTATACCCAAAAAGGGGAAAAGGACTCTCATATACAACAATATTTATAGGAGGTCTTTTAATAGTAGCAAAAATTGAATTAAGAAATAAGAATTTAGATGCTATGCCATTTAGTGCACACATGTTTAGAGTTGCTATTAATTCATTGTATCATACTTTTTAATAAAACATCGTTTCCCTGTTTAATCTCTTTAATTAGGTTTATTCGTGCATTTTGCTTTGTCTTGGATCATGATTTCTACCCCTGCATTTTTTCTACTTCAGCTAAAGTCTAATAGATCCTGCTCTATCTCCTTGTTTTAACTCTGCATGTATCTTTTCATTTCAAGTATGTTTCTTATAAATAACATATTGTTGTATTCTGGTTTCTAATCCATTCTATGTTCTGTTTTATGAGTGAATTCATCCCATTCACATCTATTTATGATTACTCCATCCTATGTTCTTATATTTTGTCTTCTCTTTTTTACCTTGTGTCTTAAGATAGCCTTTGTACCTGACTACCACTTCCCTTAATGTACCTTCCCTCTTGTTCCTCCCTCCTTTCCTCCCAGCTCTCCCTCCTTTTCCCCTGTTGGGCAAGAGGTATTTCTGAACTTGTTTATGTATTCTGCCCTCCTTTAACCAGTTCAGATAAGAGTGAGGTTTAAGTGCTACTCTCTTCCCTCCACTGGCCCTTTCATTGTACAAATTCCTCCTTGTACAGTACATATGAAGTAATTTCCCCAATTTTTCCTGCATTTGTCTTTCCCATCCTTCCACTTTTCTTTTGTAATCATTCAAACATGATAGAACCATACCTAGGTCTTCTAAGTAAAATTTAGATTGAGAAACGCAAAATCCTGTGAAGAGTTCAGAAGATTTAAACCTTGAAAATTTAAGAATCTATAATCTAATTGGGAAGAGTGATTAAATGAACAGCAAAATAAAACATTCAGGTTTGAAGTATTTCGAACTTGAAAGGATATTAATGATCTAACCCCTTCATTCTACAGATTAGGAAGTGAATACCGGCAAAATGAAGCAACTTCTCTATGTTTATATGGACAATTATTCCAGCAGTTAAGTCTAGTGCTTCTGATTCCAAAACAAATGTCCTATCATACCATAATTCTGCCCCACAAAATAGCAACATATGAATGAGTAAAAAATGAGTGAGTATAAATATAGAAGACATTTCCTGTAATTGTCCACTATAACATATTAATGGATAAATATCTGAGAAGACCTTTCTCCATAAACATTAGACTAAATACTATTAAAACTTTTAAAATGAGAATTGTATTCCCTGTGGTAATGTGCAATATGATTAGGTTCCCTTCTATGCCTGTTTTTCTCTAAGAATATTAAAAGTATTTATTAACCTCCCATAAAGGGTTTCTGGTAGTTCTATATACAGGTAAAAAGGCAATCACAACTCAACATGGTTTCAGTTTTTACTTTTCTTTTCCTTATGGCTACTAAACCAATAGCAACACTATTTAAAAATTCCAAAAAAAAATCCTCTATTCCTGGATTCTATGCATTACAAATAATCTTTAAATCAGCTCTCTGAAGTAAACACATCAGTTTTGAATCAGAGAACCTGAGTTCAAAATCTATCTCTGTCTTTATTTGTGTGACCATGGACATGCAACTGTATAATGAGGGCTTCAATGAGATAACTTTTAAGATAACTTCCTTCTAAAGCTAAATCTATGAGATCATGTTTGAATAAAACTATTTTTACAAATAATTAAAAGGAAGTACAGTGAAATTAAATAAACTAAGGTTATTTGAAAGCATGTTATGTAGCTGAAACTTACGTGCTAAGCACCTGATGTAATAAATGATGTACTGTCAATAATCTTTACAACTGCAAAAGCCATCAACAAGAACCACCACTCTACTACCAATCAATCTTACATCTCTTTTGGGTTTATTTATCAGGGAAAATAGCATGCTAAGGATGAGACCACACCTTTGTTCAATAGATTACAATGTGGCTCAGGACCACACCTTAGAATAAATATTATAATTGTCATTATTTTAAAAAACAAATACCATAAAAAGCAACACACTTACAAAGGTAGCTTTATATTCAACCCAAAAAGGTAACTATGGGAAAACTATATCATTTTGATAGAATACAACTATTATTTGAAGTGTGGAGTTCTACAGAGAGGCAGCCTGGTGTAGTGGATAGTGCTGGCTTGAAATCAGAATGTTCAATTCTCAACTCTAACACATACCAGATGTGTTACATTTGAGTGAGTCATTTAACCTCTCAGTGCCCCCAGACAAATTTCTAACAATACTTTGTAGAACAATTGGTGATCTAAATTGGTAAAGGGATCCCCTCTCTGGAGAGCTCCTTATGTCAATTAAGTCATCTTGGAATTTTTCATCCAATAAGAATAATCCATAGACATTCCATTATTGACATTTTCAGGATAGAAATAAAGAAATAGTGTGTGTAAAGTGATAAAATGTGTAAAAAGCCACAGAAAAGGTGTGTATAGAATGAGAAATGGGTTGTATGACATACTATTATTCATTGAGACAGGTTTTATGAACACACACACACGTGTGTGTGTGTGTCTGTGTATGTATCTCTGTCCATCCATCCATCCATCGTCTGTCTGTCTGTCTGTCTATCTATCTATCTATCTATCTATCTATCTATCTATCTATCTATCTATCTATCTATCTATCCAAAAGGTCTTCGAGCTTTTAAAGCTTAAAACTGCCTTGAGAGAGAGAGAGAGCATACTAAGGGAGAGACTTTAGCTAGAGAAAACAAGATAACCCAAAACAAAGCTGGGGGACACCATCTTGCCTTAGTGGACAAGAAAAGACTTATGTTCCAAGAATGGAGACTGAGGTCAGATAGGAAAAGAACCAGGAGGGAAGAGTGTTACAGAAGCCAAGGAGGAAACAGTATCCTGGATGGGGGTGCGATTAACAGTATCAAAACCTGAAGCCAGGTTAGAAACGATAAGATCTGAGAAAAGGCCTTAGAAGGATTTAGAAGTTAAAAAGTCATCAGCCATCCTGGAGAGAGCAGTTTCAGTGGCATAGTAAGGTTGGAAAATAGTTTGCAAAAGGTTAAAAAGTAAAGCTTTGTGGAGGCAGGTCTCCTATGAATTATACTCAACAAATTTCATGATCGTGTTAGATGTGATATCAGGGACTTTTAGTAAGGAGTAGCAGCTCAACATTGGTACTGGAATGAAATTGATAAATTCCTTAGTTATGCAATGCCTGAGCATTGACAGTTGTTTTTTTCTATAGTACTAAAATCATGGTCACAAAATGGAATGAAAACATGTCATAGAATAATAGAAGTTTAGAACTGGAGGAGAACTTACGAGTATACCAAGCAAAACTAAACAAGGAAATTAGCCAGAAGTTATAATTTGTCTAAAATACCAGGGGAAAGCAAGGCTGGATTTCACTCTTTCATAAATCTACACTGACATCTCCTGGAGAACCCAGAGCTCTACACTGTATAAAACGATGATCTCATTTGGACCTCATAAGCACCCTCTTAGACAGGTACTATAGTATTACTATCTCTATTTTATAAATGAGAAAGTGTAGGAAACAACTTCAGTGAGGTTAAATGATTTATCCATGATTAAAGAATTAGTAAGTGCTAGAGGCTGAATTTCACTCTAGGTCTTTATTATAAGTTAAGTACTATATTCTCTGTATCTGACTACCTCAAAGAGAAAAGTCAATATTTTGTTTTTAATTTTTTAAAATTTTAATCAATTTACTTATTTTTAGTTTTCAACATTCACTTCTATAAGAATGCTTTCCAAATTTTCTCCTCCTCCCTTCTCTCCCCTCTCCCCAAGGCAGCATGCAATCTGATATAGGCTATACATATATATATTCATATTACACATTTTCATATTAGTCAGGCTTAAAAAAAAGTCAATATTTTAAAATGAAAGTAATGAAACTAACATGTCACATCAAGTAGTATAGATAGAACAAATATTTGTTAAGCTCCTACTGTATAAGAAGTGGGGTCCTGAGGGAAAATATAATGCTTGGATAAGACTTATTTTTCCCCCTTGAAGGAAGAGTAAGCTATATCTTTTACTTTAATAGCAACAGAAACAACAAAACCTTTGTAGGCAGTGCTTTATGCCTGTAGGGTTTTTATTTTTAAGTTTTTTTTGAGGAAAGGATAGTATATTTCTTTGATGTCCATTATGAACAGAATGATGAGAATTAGGTCACTCAAGTCAGACTAACTGAAGCAGTAAAGCATTCCAAGAGAAAGACAAGAGAAAACAGATGCCAAGCAGGTTGAACCACTTCCTCCCTTCACATCCTGGTAGAAACAGCCCAAGAGCCTAGGGAATAGTACTGCCTACCACACCACCTGCCCTACTGGCTCTGCCTTTGAAGTCATCATGGAGGAGAATCTGAGAAAGCGTCTGCCATGCCTACTACCTCAACTATCAACCAGTTGCCATTGGATATAGTAGCACCTCCAAAACATCAGCTATGCTTCAAATATTAGATTTTTTATTCAAATGCTTCAACATTAGAAAGAAATATGATCTTATTAATAAAAATCACATTAAAGAAGATCCATTTCCATCTGCTTTGCCACTAAGCACTAAGGACCCTGGGCTTTTATCTGTATTTCCTCTCTCATTAGAATGTGACTATGTGAATGAGGACTGTTTTGCTGTTTGGTTTGTATTCCAAATGCTTAGCTCAGCACTTTGCACACATACATATTTATTAAATGTTTCATTCATTAATAGAATTACATAATTTGAGGGGCAGCTAGATGGTACAGTAGATAGAGCACCAGCCCTGAAGTCAGGAGGACTTGAGTTCAAATCTGGACTCAGACCAAACACTTGACACTAACTGGTGACCCTGGGCAAGTCACTTAACCCCATTTGCCAAAAAAAAAAAAAAGAATTACAGAATTTGAGACACTTAAGGGATGCTGGAGATCTAAACCTTAGGAAGCTAAATAACTTGCTCAAAGTCACAGAGTTTATTTGGTACCAGAACTTAGATCAAACCCCAGTCCTCTACTACATCATACTGCTAATTGGCTTTTATCAGGCCTTTTGTAGGAAGAAGAGGGAAGAAATAACTACCTTGCTAGGATTAGCTAGTTTTTATAGGAAATGGAATCCTCAGTGAATGAAATAATATGAAAGTCACCCTGGACAACTTTAGAGAATAAAAATCTACCAGCAATCCTTTTTTTCCATTACAAAAACTTTATGTTTGCATCCACTAATGTTTAATTATTCTACTTTTACTGTCTATCTTTGCATGGGTACAATATGTCTGGTTCTTTCTTTGCCACACTTCACTGCCTAATTTATTTTGAGAAAATGATAAAGAAGATCAAATATCCATGAACAAAATCAATAGAACAAGGATAAGAAGAAAAGTGATTGATTGGGGGGGGAATTTATCAATATATACCAAATTTATCTAAAAAGGGTTTGATGCCCAAGACAGGCAATTAACACATGTTCTTAAGACCAAGAGTCATTCCCCAGTGGAAACCCACTGAAAGTATATTAACAACCACTTCTCAAAAGAAGAGCAAATTACAAACAACTCCATTAAAGATTTTTCCAAATCATTTTTTTCTTTTTCTTTTTTTTCAAATCATTTAATAATAAATTAGATTTCTATCTACAACTGAGTGAATATATATATCTGAACCAATTCAATGAGGGTGAGGTTCAAGCATTGCCTGTGAACTCCCCTTCCCCACTTTCCCTTCCACTGTAAAAGCTCTTCCTTTTATGTTTTTTATGAGAAAATTTTCCTCATCCTACCTCTCCCTTCCCCCTTCTCTCTTGCTCACCCCTTTTTTTTGAGATCATTCCAACATCACTGACTCATACCCATGCTCTCTTTCTATGTAAACTCCTTTTAATTGCCCTAATAATGATATAGTTCTTAGGAGTTACATGAATCATCTTCCCATATAAGAATGCCAACAGTTTAACCATATAGAATTGCTCATGATTTATCTTTCATGTTTACTTTATTATGCTGCGCTGGAACCTTGTGTTTGAAAGTTAAATTTTCTATTCAGCTCTGGTCTTTTCATCAAGAATGCTTAAAGTCCTCTATTTCACTAAATATTTTTTTTCTCATGAAGGAGTATACTCAATTTTGCTGGGTAGGTGATTCTTGGTTGTAATCCTAGCTCCTTTGTCTTCTGGAATATCATTTTACAAGCCTTCTGCTCCTTTAATGTGGAAGCTGCTAAATCTTGTGTGATTCTGACTGTGATTCCACAATATTTGTATTGTTTCTTTCTGGCTACTTGAAGTAATTTTTCTTTGACTTGGGAGCTCTGGAATTTGGCTATACTATTCCTGTGAGTTTTCATTTTGGGATCTCTTTTAGTAGGCAATGGATTCTTTCAATTTCCATTTTACCCTCTGATTCTAGGATACCAAGGCAGTTTTCTTTAATAATTTGTTGAGATATTATATCTAGGCTCTTTTTTTTTGATTGTGGCTTTCAGGTTTTCCAATACTTCCTAAATTACTTCTTCTTGATCTATTTTTTAGGTAAGTTGTTTTTCCAATGAGATATTTCAAATTTTCTTCTAATTTTTCATTCTTTTGACTTTGTTTTATTGTTCCTTGATCTCTATGGAGCCATTAGCTTCAACTTGTCTATTCTAATTTTTAAGGAACTATTTTCTTCATTAAATTTTTGTGCATCTTTTAACCATTATTCCAATTCTATTTTTTAAGGTGTTAATTTTCTTCAGTATTTTTTGTGCTTCTTTTACCAAGCTGTTCTTTTTTCACAATTTTCTTTCATCACTCATTTCTTTTCCCAATTTTCCCTCTACCACTCATCTCTTTCTTTAATTCTCCCAGGAATTCTTGTTGGCTCCAATTAAAACTTTTCTTTGAGGCTTTTTTTGTAGCAGTTTTCACATTGTTGTATTCTTCTGCCTTTATGTCTTGACCTTCCATGCCACTGTAGTAGCTTTTTCTGATCAATTTTTTTTTTGCTCATTTTTCTAGCCCATTTCTTGATTTTAAATTTAATGTTAAAATTGTTCTCTGCTTACCTCAGGGTGGAAAGTCACTTTCTCCAGCTTCAGGGCTTTTTTGTGCTGCTATTTTCAGAGCTAGTTCTGGGGATCTGCAAGTTTTTGATGCTTCTAAGGTGGTGTGATTATGGGAGGAGTGTGGTCATTGCTCCCCTGGTCTGTGCTCTAGTCTTTACTCAGAAAAGGCTGCTGCTTCCCTGAAGCCACAATTGCTAGGATTCCTGTTTGTCTTGGAAATGATACCAAGACCCTTGCTCCTTTGTGACCAACCCCCAGCACTCTTCTTTGCTCTGGAACTGTGATGCAGAACAATATTGTCTCTATTGTGTGAGGCAATAGAGTAGCCAATCGGTACCAATTGTACAGCACCAGCGCCAGCCATACCCAGTGCCAGCAAAGGGACCCCTGTAATCTTTTTCTGTTCAGACATCTGACCCCCTTCCTGACGCTGGGCTGAGAGGTCCCAAATCTGCTGTGGCTGCTGTGGGTGCTTCTCCATGCACTCAAGGCAAGCATCCACCCCAGTGGAATCAAAGATGTCTCCTGCCTATTTCCCAAATTTTCTTAGGCTGGGAAAATGTCTCAATCTGACCTTTTGTTGACTCTGCCACTCCAAAATTTTATTTGAGGCATTATTTTAAAGTTGTTTGGAGGGAACACTGGGAGAGTTCAGGTGAGTTGCAGCCTCTAATTCACCATCTTGGCTCCACGCCAACCTTCCCTCTTCCTTGTCCCTCCTCCCCCCCAGTTCCTAAGTCTTTCAAAGCTATTTGTTGCTACCATGTTGTTATTTCATAAATTCTTCTCCTGGTTCTGTTTACTTCACTCTGCATTATTACAAACAAGTCTTCCCAGGTGTAATGGGAATTTTTCATTTATTTTCTTAATTTTTATTATTTGGGGTTCAAGGACATTCTGTCTATAATTTTTGGAAAACTGAAAGCCTGTATTCTGTTATTGTTAATATTAAACCCCACCTGCTTTAAACCTGTCCCATGGGATATGAAACTTTACTTAAGACCTTAAAACGTTCCTTAGATAAGAAGCCAGAGAAAGAATCTTAACCCCCTGATTCCTTGGTGACACGTAAATATTCCCCCTCAATTAGCTTATTTTTGAAGCGTCTAAATGTAGTTTAATCTATAACCTGATTTAGTTTACCTAGAAAGTCTGTTTAACAAAGTTTGTTCAGCTTCTGTGACATTGAGGGAAACATGGAATTATGAATCTGTCTTTTCCTTAACTTTTACGGCCTACACAGAATGTACAAGACTGCAATATGTAAAAGAATAAGTTCTTTCTCTCTGATGTAATTTTGTCTATAAGTGGCTTTGTTAGAATCCTAACGATGGTTCAGATTCAATAAAATTTTGGTTTTTCTTACCTCTATAATGTCTGCATTGTTGTAAATTAATTTCAGTGGCAGTTACCTACCACATGAACTCAGAAAGGAGATATTTTTTTCCATAACACAGGTTTCTTTAAAATACGCCCTTCATAATTTCTTACAGCATAATAATATTCTATCACATCTATATAACATGATCAGTCATTTTCTAATTGATGGGTATCCCATTAGATTTACATTCTTTGCCACCTCAAAAATAGCAGTAAATATTTTTGTAGATCCTTGGTTACTTCCCCTCTAAATCCTCCCTTTCCCCTTTCCTTCCTATTTTCTTGTTGAATGAAATGTATTCTGTATTCTATTGTGTGTCATTCAGTCAATAAATATTTATTAAGCACCTACTGTGTATCAGATACTGTGCTAAGCATTAGTGTTATAAAGAAAGGCAAAAGATATTCACTACTCTCAAGGAACTCACAATCTAATGGGGGAAGTCGGAACATAAAAGGAGCTATAATGGGGGAGAGGAAGGTACCCAGTGGAGGTATAATCAAGTCCTGTAGCCTGGTGGGAAATAATGAGATGGCTGCCATGGATGCCTTCCTAAAATGGAAGACCTGGGAGGAGCTCTCCTCTGTCCACCCTCCACCCTCTCCAATCAGAGGGAAAAAGGGGTCTGCAGGGCAGCGGGCACTAAGAGGGTGTGTTTCAGAATTCGGATGATAAGTTTCTGGAGATCATGATGAAGTCTATAAGAGCAGCTTAGTGGGAAATGTGTGTGTGTGTATGTGTGTGTGTGTGTGTGTGTGTGTGTGTGTGTATGTGTGTGTATGTGTGTATTCTTTGTTCCTTTGAGTAGCTCAAATGTAAGGTTCAAGTATCAGCTATTGCCCCTTCCTTGATTATATAGCTGTCTCCTTGCACACCCAGATTATGTGAGATAATTTTCCTTTCCCTTACTTGTATACTCCTCTTACCCTCTTTTTCCCCCAATGTTCTTTTAAGATCATCAGGAAATAATAGAACCACTTCCAAGACTTATGTCTAATTAGACTCCCTCTGTGATCCCTAATAATGATAGGAGTCAGAGGGGGCATACATATTATGTCCCCATATTTGAATGTAAGTAGTTTATCCTTGTTTAGTTCCTCATTCATTTGTGTTTACCTTTTTATATTTCCCTTAATTCCTGTGTTTGAACTTCAAAGCTTTGATGTAGCTCTGGTATTTTCATTAGGAGTATTTTGAAGTCCTCTTTTTCATTAAAGATCCATTCCCCTCCATCTCCCCCTCCCCACTTCATCATTACATTAATTTTTTCTGGGTAAGTTATTCTTGATTGTAAGCCTATATGTTTGCCTTCTGGAATATCATACTCTAAGATCTCTGATCCTTTATAAAGGTGACTGTTAAGGAAAAAAACAAAACAAAACAAAATAACAACCACTTGTTAAGTACCCCTTATGTGTCAGGAACTGTGCTAAGCACTTCACAAATATTATCTCATTTGATCCTGACAATAACCTTGGGAAGTAGATGCTATTATTATTCCCATTTTACAGTTCAGGAAACTAAGACAGACATAAGTTATGGAGCTTGCTCAGTGTCACTCAGCCAGGAGGTATCTAATGCCAGATTTGAACCCAGGACTTCCTAATTCCAGTCCATGCGCTATCCACTGTGCCACTTAATCTTGTGTGTAATCTTGACCGTGACTCTTTGGTACTTGAATTCTTTCTTTCTGGATGCTTGCAGTATTTTTTTTTCTTTGACCTAGAAGCTCTGGATTCTGGCTATAATCTGGAAATTTTCATTTTGGAGTTTATTTCAGGGTGTGGCTGATGGATTGTTCTTATTTCCACTTTGCCTTCTAATTCTAAGTCTATGCAGTTTACCTTTTAAGATTTCTGGAAATATCATGTCAAGGTTCTTTTTTTTTTTTCAGATAATCTAAAGATTCTTAATTTTTTCTCCTTGATTTGTTTTCTAGGACAGTTGTTCTTATTATGAGATACTTTATGATCTCTTCTATTTTAAAAAATCTTTTGTCTTTGTTTAATATTACTTGTTGTCTCATGGACTCTTTTTCATTTTTAGGAAGTTTGTCACTTGTGCAAGTTTTTGAACTTCTTATGCTAA
Source organism: Phascolarctos cinereus (assembly GCF_003287225.1). Classification (NCBI taxonomy): domain Eukaryota; kingdom Metazoa; phylum Chordata; class Mammalia; order Diprotodontia; family Phascolarctidae; genus Phascolarctos; species Phascolarctos cinereus. Next base: position 29,850,519 of record NW_027556402.1, read on the forward strand.
GCTGTCATTTCCCTGTCCAATCCTTTCTTCCATTGCTTTATTTTGTTTTCCACTTCCCTCAATCACTTTCATTTCATTTACAAAGATATTTTGAAACTCTTTAACTCTTGCTTCATCTCTTCCATGAATTCTAGTTGAGTTCGTGCCCAAGTTGTGTTTTTCTCTAAGGCTTTACTTGCAGGTGTTTTGAAGTCATCTTCCTCTGAGTGTCCTTGTCCCCACAATACCTTTCTATGGTGGAGTTCTTTTTTTGTTTGTTCATTCTTCCAGCCCATTTTCTGACTTCAGACTTAATATTAGAGCTGGGTCTGGGCTGGTCCTATTACAGCTTTCTTGGGCCCCTCGATAGAATGTAATGTTATTCCTGGATCTAAGGGACAGTCTAGGGGCTGCAAGTTTTCAATGTTCTCAAAATGTTCTGATGCAGGGCAAAGTCTGATTGCTCCCTCTCCATCCCCCATTTTGAGCCATGCAAGTTCCTGATCTGGGGTTCAATCAGAACAATTGTAGTCTGCTGCTAGGTTCACTCCCTAATAGACAACTAGGAAGGTCTGCTAGTTCACAGTGATATAATTTCAACCTTCCCTTTGATTTGATATTCCTACCCTGGTTACTGGTCTGTAGGCTTTATACTTAGCTAGAAGCTGGACTGCCTCTAGACACAGGTATCATCCTCACCCTAGCTCTGTGACCTAGAACTGAGTACTGGCCAACACACCTGCATCTTGGCACCTGTTTCCACACCCTATAAGCCCATGTATATCTAAGATCTCCTCTTGCCCTGGTGTACACCCTCTCTCTAAGCTTGACAGCTCTAAGCAGCATGGTCCTGGCCAAATTCCATTCCACAGATGTTTTTGTCTATGTCCCTATACTGGCTTTAAGTTTTTTCATCAGAATGCACTCTGGTGCATTTTCTAGATGTATTTGGAGGAGGGTTTTTCTTTTTTCAATGGAGGGAACTTGTTTATTTATACCTGCTACTTCGCCACACTATTGCACTATTGATAGAGTTGTGAATAGATCCAAACACTCTGAAAAGCAATTTGAAATTGTTTTAAAAAAGTAATTAAAATGTTCATAGTGTCTGATCTAGAAATTTCACTACTAGATGTATATCCCAAAGGCATCAAAGAAAGTTCCCATACTCAACAAAATATCCATAGCACCACTTTTTTTGATAGCAAACAACTGAAAGCAATGAAAGAATGAACAAATCAAAAAGCACTTGGTAAATAAGTATGTGATGTGTTCTGTGCTAATATAAAGGGAATTGGTGCTTATCTTCAAGGGGAATAAGATATTCAAGTGGGGGGAGACAATGCATATAAGGGAGTAGTAGCCAAGGAAGGGAGTTTTGGTCTATGAAGTCACAGAGATGCTGAGTATACGAGAAATGATGGAACTATTGATTTAATTACTGAGCCCAGAGCTAGAAGTAGCAATTAAGAGAGAAAGAGAGAATGAGTACCTAGGTGCACAGAGGCAAGCAAATGGCAAGATAGCCTTCATGGATGGCTGGATGGGATGGGAAAGTAAGTCACGATTTGGTGTCTGGAGCCAGGTAGCAAACAGTGTAGGTTAAGTGGGCTCGTTTTTATTAACTCAGACCATTGATTGGGAAATTAAACAAACTGTGCTACAAGAATATAATGAGGGGTAGTAGATAGATCACTGGTCCTGGAGTCAGGAGGACCCGAGTTCAAATCTGGCCTCAGACATATAACACTCACTAGCTGTGTGACTCTGGGCAAGTCACTTAACCCCACCTGCCTCACCAATATATACATACATACATACATACATATATATATATATATACACATATATATGTATATACATGTAAATAATGAACTATTACAGTGTCATATGAAACACTGAATGTGAAGAATTCAAAGAAGCTTGAGGAGACATACGAATGACTACAGAATGAAAAAAATACAAATACGAAGATTATAGGAAGGTGTTTTTGCTGTCTCGTGGTGAGTTTGGAGATACATGAATATTATTGCCTTCATTTATTTTCACTTCAATTCAAACCAAAATTTCCATTGAATCACTCACTATTATAAGTATATAACATCAATATTAAAAGTGGGGTGAAGGGAGAAGATAATGAAAAGGAACCTAAGATCTGTAACTTCTAAGTAGTTGAGAAAAGGAATGGCAAAATGCAGTATTTGCCTCTACTAGCTCCCCTCGCCTCCTCTTTCTCAGCTAAGCAATAGGTATCTTATTTGTGGAGAAAACTGATGCTAATTACTAGGAGTTCCCTCTTCTTTCATTCTCTTTATCTCAAAACTCCTTAATATCATCTCTCACTCTCTCCTCCTTTCCTCTAGTTTTTTTTTTTAAAGAAGTGGCCCTTCTCCTAGACAAGTCCAAATTCCTCTTATTTATTAATGCAATTGATCCCATCCCCTCACATTTTCTTCAGCAGGCTGAATCCTCAATCATATTCCCTCTAACTGTGGATGTTCCCTGTGGTTCTTTCCTAGGCTCTCTTCTCTCTATAATCTCTCTCTAGGTGACTTCATCAGATACAATGATCATTTTTGTATAGATGACTCCCAGATGTATCTATCCTGACTGAGCTTCATTCCTTCAACACCAATTGGACAATTAAATTGGTTTATCATGGAGATACCTTAAACCGAATATGTAAAACTGAACTTATCTTTCTCCCTAAATATTCCCCTCTTTCAGACTTTCCTATTTCTGTTGAAAGTACCACTATCCTTCTAATGTTCTGGGTCTCTAATCTCATCATTATCTATGGCTTCTTACTTTTCCTCACCCCACTACCAGTTCCCAAACCTTACTTTTTCTATTGCCACAATATCCCTTTTATCTGACTCTTCTCTATTCACAAAGCTACTAACTTAAAGTGATTCTTCATCACCTCTTGCCTAGATAATTACAACAGTCATCACTTCACTCAGAATCCCTGAGGGGCACTTATTGACTTAGAAAATGTCAGGCCAAACCTCAGCCCTTGGACGTCTTGTTTTCTGAGGTCAGCTCAGGTTGTCTTAGGAGGACAATTACTTTACCCCTTTATTTTTGCTGCTCTACATTCATTTTGTGGCAGTTTTCTGTCTGTTTGTGGAAGAAATTTGGAGAGCCTGGAAATTTCTGACCTACTCCACCATCTTCCCAGAATGCTTCTCCCCTACCCCCCACCTACATTTCGAAGTAACTTCTACAAACAATTTCATTTCTTGTGATGTTATACAATGGTTACAAAATTCAACATCTGGATATCTTTATACAATACATACACAGACAAAGATAGATAAATAGATGAACACATAGAGCATTTATTAAGCACTTTCTACATGCCAGGTACTGGACTAAATTCTGGGGATATAAATATAAGCAAGACAGTGCCCATTCAAATGGAGAAACACAATACATAAAGAGGAGCTGTAAAGGATTTTGCTGGTAAGCACCATATGGATATGGCCAGAAAGTGGCTTGGAGGCCTGCTTCTGGAAAAAATAAGCCATAAACTCACCTATCAGAGCCAGGAAATCCAGAGGGAGAGTTCAAGGTTGTGTTTGGGGAGAGATGAGCATGGTGACTGATTGATAGAGGTTAATTAGCATTATGAAGAAATGACAGCAAAAAAAAAAATGAAGGCCCAGTTCAAGATTAGATAAGGGAAAAAAATCACTAAAGAAAACACCCATGATATATAAGTACGAAGGCTCTTTGGAATCTACAAGTCTTTGGCTTCTTTGGTATCTTGAGCCTATGTTATATTTTCTAAAATATTTTTCACCATTCTCCTTCATGCCTATATATAGATGATATAGTACAATAGAAAAAATAGTTGAATTTGGAGTCAGAGGACCTAGTATTGATTCCTGACTCTTCTATTTACTACCCACATGAACTTAGAAAACAATTTTATCTTCTTGTGCCTCTGTTTGGTAAAGCAGTGATGTCAAACTCAAATAGAAATGAATCTGTGAGGGCCACATATTGACTTAGAAAACCACAAATTAACAGTACCTATGTTGTATGTTATTTTTATTTGATTTGGTTAATATTTTCCCATTACAGTTTAATCTGGCTCCAGCAACACTTCAGTTTGTGTGTGTTTGACATCTTTCGATTAAAGGATTTCTAAAATCTAAGTTTTAAATCTACAATCCTATAATTAACCATAGATGAATGCATATGTGTATTTAATTTGAAGGGTGTTTCTGAGTTCTTTCTTCTCTGTAATGGATCTTTGTGAACAAAATGCAAGCATCTTCATAACTGTCTTTTTGTGCATGTTAAACATAAGTTTATAATATCAGATGGCCATTAATCTATGCTTTTTATTGTCTTTGGATATAGAAGAACTAAATCACATAAGTATTAACATTATTGTTATAAATGAGACTAGAAAATATAAGAAGTTTCAAGCTAACTGGAAAGATAGATCATAAGTTTTCCTTTGAGGTCAAAGAGTTGGCAGAATTGGTTTTATCATATTAAAGGCAACAAGAAACAATTTCATGGGTCACTTGGCCATCTATTATTGTAATGCTCATGAAGATTATAAGCAAAAACACCACCATGAAAATAATTATAGTTTATGGGCTAAAATCTATTGCGGAAGATGAGAAGGCAGGGAAATTCTGCAAAGAACTCAATAAGACTCTGAATTAAATCAATATTTATTGTAACACTTGGGAACCTCACTGAAAAACAGTCCTAAGAGAGAATAGTGAAAAAGATGTTGGAAAATGGTTCACAAGGAAAAAACTAGGACACAAAACCCTTGCCCCCTTAGAGGTCTCTATTTTTTCCCATAGTGTCTAAATAAGGACTTTCCTTCACCCTCCTCTAGTGACTCAGAATGACCACCAAGTCAATTAAAGGATCTCCCTCCCAGGTAAATTCACAATCATCATTGCTATATAATACCTCCTTCATGCTAATAGAAAGGAAGATAACTCCCAACAATAACATCCCTTGGTCACTCAAGCACTTTCTTGGGAGGAGTTTCTAGAACAATCTCAAAGGAAAAGAAATTTGCCAATTGAGGGGCAATTAAGTGGCTTCTCCAGGGTGTGTAGAACCTTCTGATGCGGGAAGAACCTTGAGGCTAAGGCAATGCTGTGCTGAAGAAGGAATAAGAAAGGGCCAAAGAGGGTCAGCCAGAAATATGACCCCAAACAAGCTATTCTTATCAGGTAAGTCTTTCAGAGACTGGTTATAAAAAGCTACTGGACAAAGATGCCCTTCCCTTTCCAGGGCACCATTGATTTGTCACAGACATGGTTTCTGAGAGGTTGGACACCTGATAAGGACAGTTAGATGCATACATGGTGTTGCAGCTGTTCATCAGTAGGGGGGAAAATCTCTTATCCTGAGATGGAAGAGTGCCGTTTTGACAATTGGGGACAGGTAGAGGGACACTTGTGTTAGGAATAGCTCCCTTACCCTTAGGGGAATCTATGTGGTTCTGTGCCCAGTATGCCATTGTGTTACCACTCAAATGTCCACATGAACACTGGACCTACTTCTCAACCCCAGCTATTCTTGTAACAATTCTAATCTGGGCATTTAGCATATGGTGTCTCTGATGCTCAGTCAGTCAATAAGCATTTATTAAGTGCCAACTGTGTCAGGCACTACACTAAGCACTGGGACTAAAAAAAAAAAGGCAAAAAGGGAGCTCAAAATACAATGGGGGAGACAATATGCAAACAATTATAGCTATATACAGGATATGTGTGTGTGTGTGTGTGTGTGTGTGTGTGTGTATACACACACACAGGATAAATAGGAAACACTCAACAGAGAAAGAACACTAGAATTAAGAGAGATTGTAAAAGGATTTCTATTATAGGTGGGATTTTAGCTCAAAGTAGAAGGAAGCCAGGGAATCCAGGAGGCAGAGAGGAGAAAGGAGAGTATTCCAAGTATAGGGACAATGAGTAAAAATGCTCAGGGCCAAGAGATGGAAGATCTTGTTTGAGGAAAAGTCATGAGGCTATTGTCACAGGATTGAAGAGTACATGGTGGAGAGTAAAGCATAAGGAGACTTGAAAGGTAGGAGAGGGCAGGTTATGATGGGATTTGAATGCTAAATGAAAGATTTTGTGTTTGATCCTGGAGGCAAGAGGGAGCCATTGGAGTTTACTGAATGGTGGGAGATGACATAGGCAGACCTGAACATTAGAAAAATCACTTTGATGGCTGAATGGGGGAGGGACTGGGGTGGAGAGACTTGAGGCAGGCTGACCCACAAGTAGGCTATTGCAATAGTCCAGTCATGAGGTGATGAGGGACTGTACCAGGGTAATGGCAGTATCAGAGGAGAGAAAGGGGCATATTTAAGGATGTTAGAAAGCTGAAATAGAAAGGTCTTGCCAATAGATTGTATAAGGGTGGAGGGACAGAGACAGTGAGGAGTCGAGGGTGTCACCTGGCTTGTGAACCTGGGGAACTGGGAGGAGGGTGGTGCTCTTAAAGCAATAGGAAAGTTTAGAAGGTGGGGAGTATTTAGGAGAAAAGATAATGAATTTAGTTTTGGACATATTGAGTTTAAGACTTCTAATGGACTTGTAGTTTGTGATGTCTAATAGGCAGTTGATGAGTTTCAAACCTACCTGTCCTGCTATAACTTCTCTGCTGACCTTTAATCTCACATCTCCAACGTAAATCTAGTAGATATCCTAAACTCACTAGGTCCCAAACTGAACTCATTATCATTTCCCCAAACTCTCTTTTCCCTCATAACTTCCCTGTGATATGTAATGTGTCCCTGTGACTATTGAGGACAGCCTCATTCTCCCAGGCCCCAAGACTGGCGACCTAGGTGTCAACCTCACCTCTTCACTCTAAATGTCCCCGCTCCCATTTACAATCTTTGGTTTGATTTCACCTTTACAACATCTCCAGAATATACCTCCTTCTCTCATCAGATACTGCTGACGCTCTGGTACAGACCCTCACCTCCTGATACTTGTAATATTGCAATTGCCTGCTGTTAGGTCTGTCTGGCTTAAATCTCTCCACACTCTAATCTATTCTCCACTTAGCCACCAAAGTGTGGGTCCAACTGTGTTATCTCCCTACTCAATAAACTCCAGTGGCTCCCTATTGCCTCCAGGATCAAATACAGAATCCTCTGACATTCAAAGCCCTTTATAACCTAGCTCCCTCCCACCTCTCCAGTCTTCTTACACTTTACTCCCTTGCAAGTTTTCCTGATAAAAGTTTTAAAATATATTTCTAAGATATATAATGAACTGATTCAAATTTACAAGAGTAAGAGCTACTCCTCAATTGATAAATGGTCAAAGAATATGAATAGGCAATTTTCAGAGGAAGAAACACAAGCTATCAATAGCCATAAGAAAAAATGCTGAAAAGACAGCAATGAAAAGACCTATAAGTATAAAATATTTATAACAGATATTTTTGTCATAGCAAAGAACTGGAAACCAAGGGGGTGCCCATAAATTAGGGAATGGATGATAAGTTATCACATATTAATGTGATGGAATAGTGTTGGGCTATAAGAAATGATGAAGGGAATGGTTTCAGAGAAACTTGGGAAATTATATGAAATGATGCAAAAAAAATGGTGCAGAAGTGAGATGTACCAGGAGAACAATTCATATAATAACAACAATATTGTAAAGAAAAACAACTTAAAAAGACTTAAGGTCTTTGATCAATGCAATGATCCAACCACAATTTCAGAGTACTCATGATGACACAAGGCTACCTTCACATGGATAGGTCATTGAATCAGAGCGCAAGTTGAGGCATACAAGTGTATACACACACACACACACACACACACACACACACACACACACAGTGATATGGCTAATGTTTGGGAATTTGATTTGCTTGGGTTTGTAATGGGTTTTGTTTTTCAAAACAAATAGGGTGAGAGAAGTATAAGGGAGAGAATTTGAACTGAAAATAAAATAAAATTGAAAAAAACTTTGAATTCTGAGGAACAATTCTCTGTCTAAATGGACTGATAGTAACCTCACCACCATTGGCCAAACTATATCTGAAGTACTGTATTCAGTTTAGGGTGCCACATTTTAGGAAGAACATTGTGTGGTCATGGAACTATCATATAACCCTGATCAACCCAAATCAAACACATGTGTTTGGTAATACAGCAATATCACTTCTAAGTCTATATCCCAAATATATCACAAAACGGGATAAGGACCAGCATGTACAAAAATATTTATAGCAGCTCTTCGTGTAGTGGCCAAGAATTGGAAATTGAAGGGATGCCCATCAATTGGGGAATAGCTGAACAAGTTGTGGTATATGAATGTAATGGAAAACTATTGTGTTGTAAGAAATGATGAGCAGGCAGACTTCAGAAAAACCTGGAAAGACTTGTATGGACTGATGCTGAGTGAAATGAGCAGAACTAGGAGAACACTGTATGTAGTAATAGCCACATTATGGGATGACTGACTTTGACAGACTTAGCTCTTCTCAGCAATGCAAGGATCTAAGACAACTCCAAAAGACCCATGATGGAAAATGCTATCCACATCCAGAAAAAGAACCATGGAGTCTGAATGCAGATGGAAGCATGCTATTTGCTCTCCTTTTCATTTGTTGTTTTATTTCTTCTTTCTCATGGTTCTTCCCATTAGTTCTAATTCTTCTATACATCATGACTAATGTGAAAATATGCAAAATATGAATGTATAAGTAAAGCCTATATCAGATTACATGCCATCTTGGGGAGGGAGAAGAAGAAGGGGAGAAAATTTAAAACTCAAAATCTTATGGAAGTGAATGTTGAAAACTAAATTTTTTTTAATTTAAAAAAATAAAAAAAGGTAATAATAGCTATACAGTGGTTTGTTGTAAGGGCTCAAATGTGATAATTTATGAAAAGGCTTTGCTAAATTTAAAGTACTCTATATGCCAGTTATGGTGATGATAGTGACAGCAATGATGATGTTCTTGTGAACATCCTGGGGAAGAGAAAAAAAAATGTAGAAGTCATTATTGCTATTTAGTATTTGAAAAATTGTTATGTGAATTATAGGCACTACTTAATTTTCTTTGTCTCAGATGGTAGAAATGAGGCAAATGGATGGAAATTGCAGAGAACCATATTTCAGGTCAATACAAACAATTTTTGAACAATGGCAAAAAAAAAAGGCAAACATGCCCAATTGATTTGGTGATTTTAAGGCTCAGAATAAAAATAAGTACAAGAAAAGAGAAAGAATGTTAAGCAAAAGTCCAACTACAAGACACATGAAGTCACTTGGTATCTGAGTGGGAAAATAGTTTCTACAACCAGACAGAGCTTTTCAAAGTTTCTCTTTCATTACCTTTACTCTTAAAAGGCTTTGGTACCTGATTCTATGCCTTTAATTTATTTTTCTTTCCTGATTGCTATTGCTAGTATTACAGAACTGCATCAAGTAATAGAGGGGAGAACGTGCATCCTTGCTTTACTCCAGTATTTACCAGAAAAGTTCTGGTGAATCTATATTACATATGATGTTTACTTTTGCCTTTAGATACTTTTGATTCCATTAAAAATGTCCATCTTTCCCAAAATTTTACATGGTTTTTAGCATAAAGGACTATTTTGTGCTTTGTCAAAGGTTTTTTTCCACATCTACTGAGATAATCATGTGATTTGGAATGTTTTTGTTTTTAATATGATTAATTACGTTGATTGTTTTCCTAGTGTTGAACCACCCCAGCATACCAGATTACTTGGTCATAATGAATGGTTTATTGGGTAAATAATTACAGTTTGATAGGATTTTAAAAAATTATTTTGAATTAACATTCATTAATGATACTGGTATATAGTGTTCTATTAATGATATTGATCTCCTTTTGTGTTTTCTCCTTTCCTGGTTTAGGTATTAAATGATCAGAATTGTTTATACATACTTATATGTAATAAAATATAGAACAAAAAAAGTAGAATGTCTTTTAAAATATGAAATATTCAAACTAACAGAAGACGAAATAGAGATCTTAAGGAGATCAGTCTCAAAAAAGGAAATAGAACTAACTATAAAGCAACTGATTCACAGTAGAATCATATCAAACTTTTAAAGATATCAATACATATACTACAAAAATAATTTCAAAGATTGAGAAGGAAAACAGCCTAGCAGAATCCTTTTGTGAGACAAATATAGCTGTAATAATTCTGGCTTTGCTATGATTTCAATTTGCTTGTTTACTATTTTGCTGATTTAATTTTCTGCCTATTAAAAATCAAATTGGCTACAGGTACGTCAGTGTTATTAGTCTTTTAAAAGAAACAGCTTTTAGTTTTATCATTTTCATAGTTTTTTTTTTCAGGGGGGAAGGTGTTCCATTTTATTTCTCTTCAGAGTTTCTTATCTCCTCTTTTGTGCTTGTTTTAAGTTTGTTTATTTGTTGGCTTTCTAATTTTTGAATGGCTATTCAGTTCACTCATCCTCTCTTTTTCTACTTTGTTACTGTGTTTTTGCAGGCGTACGATTTTCCCCCTAAGTACTGCTTTATCCGCATCTCCGAAATTTTGGTGTTTTCATCATCATTTTCTTTTACATAAATAATGTTTCCATTAGAAACTAATGGAAAACTTACACTAATTTTTTTTTTAGGATTTCATTATTAAACCTACATTTAGGTATCTTTTATTTGTGATTTTTGAACTGAGTAGTATTTTTATTGCATTATGGTCCAAAAATCTATTTCTGGCTTTTAATATGTTTGCAATATTCCTGTGCCATAATACATGCTCAAATTCTGTTAACAGTTTCATGTGGTGCTGAGAAAGACACATATACTTTAACAACCCTATTTAGAAGATAACAAATCTTTTAAAAGGCTCTAGTTTCTCCAGCTATTAGTTCAGTTTCATATTTTCCCTTTTGTTCACATTTCTGTTTGACTTATCCAAAACTGTGAGAGGGACATTGTAAACTCCTATTACTATTGTTACTATGTGTTTTTGTAGCTCAGTTAATTCCTTTATGAATTTGGATGCTAAAGTATTTGGAGCATATAAGTAATACTGATATTGGTTTGTTGTCTATGGTTTGTTTCACCATAATGTAGTTTCCTTGTTTATTCTTTTTTATATTTTGAATTTTGTTTTTGCTTTGTCTGATAGCATGACTGCAACTCTTATTTTTTGGGATTCACTTGATGCATAGTAAAATTTTTTGCCACTCCCTTATTTCTCTTCTGTGTATATTTTTGCTTTTAAAATGTTTCTTGTAAGCAACAAAATATGGGGTTTTCTTCTCCAATCTATCACTTTTTTCATTTTATTGGATTATTTAATCCATTTACATTTAAAGCTATGAGGGTTAGGTTCATATTATCCTCTATTTCTACATATTACTTATGTTTTGTTTCCAAATTATGATGTTTTGCCCCTCTGTAAATACAACATTATGCCTCCAAGTATTTTATTCATTATATCTTAGCTTACCCTATTTTAAGGCAACCTTATTCCTACCTTCTTTCTTTCCCTTACCCTCAAGTCCTCCCCTCTCATTTGTTACTCTTTTCCATAGTTTTGGATTTTTGCTAATTAGTTCCTTTTTCTTTCTTGCTTTTACCCAGGTATTAATTCTTTTTTTGTTTTGTTTTGTTTTGGTGAGGCAATTGGGGTTGTGACTTGCCCAAGGTCACACAGCTAGTAAGTGTCAAGTGTCTGAGGTTGGATTTGAACTCAGGGCGTCCTCACTCCAAGGCCAGAGCTCCATCCACTGTGCCACCTAGCTTCCCCCAGGTATTAATTCTTCTCCACTTCTTCCTTAGTTATGTAGAATCCCCCTTCTTACCTTCCTCTTTAATCTTAGTATTCATTAGTTTTTAAATGTTTGTTTTCTGTGCCTATTTCTGAAAAGGATTTATTTTCCTCTTTTGCTTCATCACTCATCTTCCCTTTGTGTGCAGTCTAATCTTTTATTCTTTGACTTATGTCCCTTATATTTAGTCTTTCTTTATTCTCTATATGTATGTATTCCTTTGTACTATCTGTATTCTCTTTATACCGAATTAAAACTTTTGAGGTACCTATTTTGGATTCCCTCTTCAAAATAATTTCTTTTATTGCCTTATAGATCTTATTCTCTTTTGCCTGGTGTGTCTCATTCATAGAAATAACAATTTCTGTAGGTAATAGAAATGTTGCCCTATGGTAGTAATCTTTCTATGTCCCTAGAAGTGCAGCTAATTATTGATCTTTGCCCTCTTCTTTTTCCCAATTGCCTCAAAATTTCTTCCCTGGTCCATACCCTCCCATTCTTTTGGGTTTTGGTTATCTTCAGGAGCTCTGATTCCTCTTCACCTAAGGCAAGAGTGGTCTCTCTAAACATCACATCCCAGCAAGACGATACCCATTATAAGGTCCTCAGTTCCCTTAGTATAGTAGCTTTCTTCTCCCATAGGAGCATTCATCAGTGGTATCTACTCCCAATACTGAACCCAGGTTCCCTTCTTTCTTTTCGCCTCTCTTAATCCCTCCCTTTGCTTCCTCGCCCATTCTACTATAGTGTCTCTTTTTTCCTAAGAGTTGACTTCCATTCTTTGTTAGGCTTTGAACTGATTAGGGTAAGCACATATTCCTAACTTCTGCCTCCCATTGGCCCTTTTATGTGCTTCCTATGCGGTAATTTAGTGTCACAAAAAACACCGATTCATCTGTAAGTGGGGAGTTGTAAAGTTCAGTCCCTGGTGTTTCAGGACTGTTTCTCCACCATCACTTCTATTTGATTCTGTGTTTATTCTTGTCTCCTTGTGTACATTTAGAAAGAAATCATTTAATGTCTTTGTTATTTTGTTGTTGTCCTTGGTTACTGCATTTATTTATCCATCTTGTTGTCTAGGCATCTTGTGCTCCTTTGCTCTTTGGGACACATCATTCCTTCCCTTCCAGTGGTTTTGGGGGTGGGCCAAAATAGTCTTAAACTAATTGAATTTCCTTTATTTTTATATTTAAACATCGTTCTCTTGGTTGTTTGCAAAATTTGTAATTTGTTAAATTGTTAAACTTATCCACTGTGTTTTGGAGTTTGAGGTAGTTTTTTTTTCTTTATTTTTGGAAGAGACCTGCAGATTCTTCTTTTTTTGTGTGTGTGGTTACATTTTCAGTTCCAAACTGTCACACTTCCTACCTCCCCACCCTGTACTATGGAAGGTCACTATTTAGATTCTTTGGATAGATTCATTATCTCCTTTATCCAGAAACTCGAGACAGTTGCCCGTGTTTCTTGGCTTTAATTCTTGTATTATGGTGTTCAGGTTTTGTGACTTGTGTTCTTCTTCTGGGAGACCTATAATCCTTAGGTTGTCTCTATGCACTGTCTTTGAGATAAGAATATTTTACTTGTATGGAGAACATCCTTTCTTTTAATGTTATTGCCCTTTGCTTCTATTCTTCCAGATTGTCCTTCATTTCCATATATTTGCATTTCCAATCTTCTCTTACTTCTTCAGCGAGATTTGTTGTTGTAGATTCAAGTTTTCCACTCTGCTAATTATTTCTGTGGCCATAAATTCTGCTTTCACAATTTTTGTTCCTTTTATTCAAGACCCTGCTTTGGTTTCATGCTGTCTTAGGAATCTTTTGGATCCTTGGCCTCAGCCAGTGTCCACTTATTCTCTTTTGTCTTGCAATGCATACTCATAGATACTTGAACTCTTTTTCTAGGATCTGCAGACCATTTCCCCATGTTCTTCTAACATATTCCCTCTTGGTTCATCTGCTTATGCTCAAGGTCTTTAAATGAGTCTTCTTCCTCCTGAGATCTTTTAGAAAAAAATTTACCCTAGTTGCTCACTTTCTATTTCCCTCGCCTTTGATGGCAGTTTCCTTGGAGATTGGATCTCAAAGCTATCTCAACCTCTTTCCATGCTGCAGCAGCCTAGGTCCCTGCTCCATGGGACTTCTAGGTGGGCAGAACTGGCCCCAAGTGGATGCTGGCATCTTATCTTCAGGCTTAGTGGAGTGACACACAGCTCCACACCTCCTCTTCCCCCACCCCATAAACACACATTTGTGCTAACCCAGTTCCTTCTGTTCCTCAGTTTTCTGGCAGAACTCTGTTGGGGCACAGATTGCTACTGTTACACTCGTCAACACTGTTTATAGCCTGAGCAAATTTCTGTCATTTTGTTCTTGGAGGCACTGGAAGGTGAGAGGGGGTGTCCGGGCGTGAATTTTGAGTTCTGTTCAAGCCCATGGGCTGGTTTGTTGTGGGTGAGTGCTATGGTGAGTGAGCCTAGTAGGGTTAGAAATTAGCTTTCTCCACTGTTAAGTCATTGATTTTTTATTTTGTTTGGGTTCTTGGTATACTAGACCTGAGGTAGACAGCTGAAATTGCTTTACCTTTGGTGCATAATTCCTATTTTTGAGAGGTTTAAGCGATTGTGCTGATGAAAGTATATAGTCCCCTATCTGGTTGGTCACAAAACCTGGAAATTACTGAAATGTAGTCACAAGCAGCAATCAATAAACATTCAGTGCTTTGTGACAGGCATTGAGTTAAGTTCTGGGGATACAAAGAGAAAGCAAAAACAGCCCCTACTGTCCAGGAGAAACAAAATGTACATAAATTGGTACATATTATATTTACAGAATAGGTAACTTTCTCTTTTACACTTTCAATTATGCCTACAATTAATTGTTGAAAGGGACTTTTCATAAGAGAAACTCAATATTAGTCGATAAAACAAATATTTATCAAAAGCCAGCTGTGACCACATGAAGATGTGTTCTAAATGACTAGTTGGCAAATTATGGCCCAAATGTAGTCTGTCACTGGTTTTTGTATATCCTGTGAACTAAAAATGATTTTCATATTTTAAAATACTTTATTGTATTTTAACACGTAAACATGTTAACATGTACAGGTCATACAAAAACAGGTGGCAGGCTGGATTTGGTTCTTGGTTCACAGTTTGCTAACCCTTGCTCTAAATCACTAATAGACAGAAAAACGCAAAACAATTCTAGGGTTTCACTTTACATCTAGCAAATCAGCAATGATAACAAAAGGTGGAAACAGTCAACATTTGAAGGATTCTGGGAAGATGAGTACATTGATGCACTGTTGGTAGAACTGTGAAATAGTTTGTATTTCTGTATGTAACTCTTCTGCATTTCATTTTGAAATTATGCAAGAAAAAGGACTAGTTTGCCGGTACCTTTTGACCCTGCAATCTTACTAGCAAAGTCAAAGAACAAAGGTCCAAAAGACACCAAAATTTGTGTGGTAATAAAGCACTGGAACAAAGTAGATGCCCAACATTTGGGAAGAATGCAGATTGAAGAATGAAGAAGAACGAAGAATGCAAATAAACTCATTAAATTACTCAAACTCTGAGCAATTAAAAAATCAATGAAGTACCATAAAAACATATAATGAAATATACCTTCTTGTGTCAGAAAGACAGGAAATACTAGGGCAGAATAGATGTGGTCAGTGTACTAAGTGCTTTTGCTCATTTTTTTTTTCTTTCTTCAATATGGAAAGACAGAGTTGAAATAAACTTGCTATAAAGACAAGACATAAAATGTGTTTTCAAGCCAGTTATAACCTTAAAAGAATATAACTAAATTAAGAAATTTCAGAGCTCTTAGTTCTGGGCTTCCAGAGACCAAATTTGATCCTAGAGGATGATACCCGCAAAAGATACGTTTATTGTCCCCAAAGAGACTCCACTCAGAGTTCTCTCCTGCAAATTTTAGAATGCACCCACCTTCTTAGTCTCCACAGATATGGTTAAGAGCCCCATCCTTTTACAGGTCTCATGCACTCAAAGTAATAATGCATTTACAGGACAACCTTTATTTTTCTCTACAAGAAATGCAAACAACAGAAGAACCCAGACAAGTCTACAAAATATATTGAAAACACAAAACAGACTTACAATAGCCTATAAATAATCAATATAATTCTGGTGCCTCTAGGTGGGTTCTATTTTTCTCTGGAGTTTTAAAAGTCCTCTAAAGTCAGCAAATTGGAAAGGAACAGACCTTGGGTTTGCCTGAAGGCGAATCCTCCTACCACATATTATAGTTAGTCCATCTTTTCCCAGATCAACCTGCTATACAAAAATCCCATGTAAAGAAATGGAGGAATATTTTTTTTAGCATTTTCATGAAGAATGAGGATTCTAGCACAACATCTCTCTTAGTTCTTAGCATTCTAGTTCCCATATAAAAATTATATTCATTTGATCTCATAAACTTATAGAAAAGAGTCCTGTATTGGTGTCAGAGATAATGAAGTGACAGGCCTATCAAAATCTAAAGAAGTAGTCTGGTAAAATGGAAAGCATGGGAAGTTGGTGTTCCGAGTCTTCAGTTCAAGCCTTAACTCTACTACTTCTACTTATGAGGCCTTAGGCAAATCATTTAAACTCTCTGGGCCTCAGCTCCTCATCTGTAAAATAAAGCGTTTGAAAGAAGTGACCTCTTAGTTCCCTTTCAGCTCTAAATCAGTGATATTGGGTTTTTTCTTTTAAATTACTACAAAATAATATGCCCCCCTCCCATCTTCTCAAAATCTTCACTCCTTAAATTATTACACCAACCAAAAGAAGGAAGTAAGTTGTAGTTCCTTTTAAGACTAGAGGCTTTCCTCTGCAAATGAGATCAAGTTGCTGTCATCTTTTCCCCCTCAAGCTAAGACTCTTAGAAGGGTAAATGGATATGAAGGACTGAGAGAGTATATAATTCATCTCCAAGTATTTGCTCTTTCAATGATCTCAGGAAAATGCAAGTAATTCCATTTTAATGGGAAAATGCAGCGTATGAACTAAAAAAAATACATGCTTTATTTTCTGTCAAACAGCAACTCATGTTTATTACCAGTTTCTCCCAGGTTTCACAAATATTCGTTTCTAATTCTAGGAATACTGAATCAATTCTTTGCCCAGCCTCACTCCCTCACCAGTAGCAGCAAACTCTCCGGGCAACAATATTTCAACACTCTCAATTTTGCCAACATCCCTTACTACTCCCGGGGAAGTAAATTTTAAAGAGGTAATTTAGGGAGCTGACCTAAAAACGCCGGATTTAATGTGATCAACGGGGTGCCTTCCGAAGCTCTGCACGCAGCGCTCACTCTCAACTACAGAAGGCTTGTGCAAGCCCACGGTTCTAACCGGGAACCTTTTCCCTCGCCGGGCTCAAGCTCCCTAGACCGCAGCAGTGACTTAAGGAGGGGTCAGTATGGGGCCGCTTTGGGAACCTCTCGGAGGGACTGGGCCTGTGGCCAGAATCACTCAGTAATTATAAGCATGCTCCGCAATAGGCTGCGTCTTCCTTTATAATAATTATTAACTATTAATTATTATATATACATATACACATACATACAAACATATACATGTATGTATTGTGTATATATACATACATATGCATATGTGTGTATATATATATATACATATACGTGTGTGTGTACACACACACACACACACACACACACACACACACACACAAAGAGAGAGAGAGAGAGACAAAGACAGAGAGCGAGCGTCTATACGTTCGCCCTACATTCTTTGCCAGTGTGAAGACGGGCTGGTGGCGGCCGCCCTGCCTGGGTGTTGAAAGCATGGGATTTTAATTTTTTCCCGTCTCCTCTGCGAAGAGGAAGGCACGCCTGGCAGGCTGCGTTGCTCATGCGGTACAAGTTCTTTGCGCAGCCCATCTCTTCAATGGGCGGGAGAGCTGCACACGCCAAGGGGGTCCCCAGGGAGGGGCCGTGGAGACCCTTGTGGACGCCCTCTCTGCTGTTCCCCTCCCATACTCCCATCTCTCCACTTAGAGGGGCTGAATCAGGGCCTTACATCCCTCTGGTCGCCTTCCCCGCTTCCTGTTACTCCACTCGATTCACTACCTGCCTGAACCTCCCAAGTGTCACGTTAACCCAGAGCAGGGGAGAGGGGTGAAGGGAGTGGGGCCTCATGCGCACGCGCACTCCCAGCCCGCCGGCCCCGCCCCTCCGTGACTCTCCGTTTTGCTCACCCCTCTCTCTGCCCGCGGGACACACGCTAGCACCCGTTGCTGCCCGGCACGTCTTCCGCTTCTCCCCACCTCCTAGAGGCAATGTTCCTAAGGGATGCGTGCGCATTGCCTCCTCCTCGCCCCGCCCCTCCGATGACGGGCGGATGTGGGTGGGGCCTCGGCCTGCAGGCGGGAGGCGAGCTGGCCCCGCCCCTGCGTCCTCGGGGGCGCGCGCCCCTAATTCAGCGCCTTCCGGCTCCGGCGGCCACGTCGGGCTCGCGTCTGTCCCTGCTCGTCCGGAGGCCAGGCCTCCCCAGCCCCGCTCCGGCCGCTCCCCGGCTTCCGGGGCCCCTCGTACCAGGCCGCCTCGAGTTCGCTGGGGGTCTCCGGCGTCCGCGGAAGAGGACCCCGCCTGTCCCACCCCCCCGCAACCCTCCCCCAGCCCGGCGGGGAGGCGGGGCGCCGGCTCTGCCTAGCGCGGTTTCTCCCGTCGACCTCTTCTTGGCCGGAGGAGGTAGGCGCCCGAGGCCCGTCCGCCCCGCCGTGCTCGTGCCCGAGCCCGCGCGCGCGCTCGCTCCGCGCTCGTGCCCGCGGCCTCAGTCTGATGTAGGCATCAGTCTGATGTAGGCATCAGGCTGGTGAGTGTTGTGCTTTGTGCTAGCCGTAGTAGTGTAGTCGTTGCGCTCAGTGATGATAATTACGGTCCATGCTGCTGACACTGACGTTGAACAATGTTTTTGGTGTTTTTCTTTAGGTCTTGGAGGCTCAGAGTTTGTATTCAGCCCTCACAGCCATTCCCTCACTTGGCCCACGGAGGATCACCTTTCTCCTGGATCTTTGTAACACCTTCCTCATTGGCCTTCCTACCTTTCCCCTCTCCCCGCAGGTCCTCTTCGTGCTACCAACCTTGTCTTGGGTGCTTGCCTGCTTTGCCACGTGACAACACCTTTTCCCTACTTCCTCCTGGCCCAGTTGTCATGAGTGCCTAGCTGCAGCGAACCAAGCCCTCCCTTTGTTTCTTCTCAACTTATTTTTAAATTTCCATTTCTTACCCTTCAGAGAACAATAACCATTCAAACAACCTTTAAGAAACATGCTCTGCTTCCTATATAATCTTATGCCAAGCTGTATCACCCCCGCAGGAATCCCATCCTCTCTAAGGAAGTCTTTCATGACCAGAACCTGATAGACTTTTAGATCACATAGAAATACAGAAAAATTCTCCCAACGCATTTTGAGTGTTATATTCCAAGTCATCGTCCCAGCCCCTCCAAAATTTTCTATTAAATTACATTTCTCTTTGGGACGGGAAATCCAACATTAAATCTTTGTAGCAGAAACCAGTAAAGCATTGTTACTTCCAAATCTCTCTTTCCTCTCCCCCAACCCCCAGTCCAAGAAGGTAGCGCATGCTGAATTGAGAAGCAGAGAGGTACCAGGTAGAAGGTTTTGGCTATAATCGGAAACTGGGAAAATTTTTAAAAGAAACTACTTTTGGCAAGAGATAGCATTTCTTACCACGTTCCTTGGTGTTGGGCTTTGAGAGTAATATTCCAGCATCACAAAACATTTTTGTCAAAAAGCATTTATTAAAAGCGTGTATATTTCTCACTGCCCTACTGAGGCTCAGGAGTGAAGAGGAGAAAAAGAAGGACTTTAAAATTCTGTCATCTACTTTCTGCTGTCTTAGAAGTCCTGAATTGCCAAGAACTCAGAAAACGAATAAGGTCAGGATCCCATCTGTTGATTGTATTAAAATATATGGTTGGTTAAAATGTCTGGGGAAGCGTAAACGTGTAGTGTTGACAATTAAAGATAAACTTGACATCATAAAGAAACTTGAAGAAGGTAGCTCTTTCAAACGACTTTCAGTTGTTTATGGGATTGGTGAATCAACAGTTCGGGATATAAAAAAGAACAAAGAGAGAATTATAACTTATGCAAATAGTTCAGATCCAACAAGTGGTGTATCCAAACGCAAATCTATGAAGTCATCAACATATGAGGAACTTGATAGGGTTATGATAGAATGGTTCAACCAGCAAAGAAATGAGGGGATTCCGGTATCTGGAACAATTTGTGCCAAGCAAGCAAAATTCTTCTTTGATGCTTTGGGGATGGAAGGTGATTTTAATGCATCATCTGGCTGGCTAACCCGTTTTAAACAGCGGCATGGCATTCCAAAGGTTGCTGGTCAAGGTACAAAGTTAAGTGGTGGGGATGAAACAGCAGCCAGTGAGTTTTGCTGCAGCTTCAGGGAATTTGTTGAAAAAGAGAATCTACAACCTGAGCAGATTTATAGTGCTGACCAAACTGGATTATTTTGGAAGTGTCTACCATCAAGGACATTAGCTTTTGAAACAGAACACAGCACTTCTGGGTACAGGTCAAGCAGAGAGAGAATCATCATCATGTGTTGTGCTAATGCTACTGGTTTACACAAACTTAATCTTTGTGTAGTGGGGAAAGCAAAGAAACCCCGTTCATTTAAGGGAACTGAACCTTCCAACCTCCCTGTCTCTTACTTCAGTCAAAAAGGTGCATGGATAGAACGTCCTGTTTTCAGGCAGTGGTTTGACAAAAATTTTGTGCCACAGGTAAGAAAGAATTTAAAATCCAAAGGGTTGCTGGAAAAAGCAGTATTGCTTTTGGATTTTCCACCAGCTCATTCAGATGAAGAAATCTTGAGTTCAGATGATGGTAAAATATTTGTGAAATATTTGCCTCCTAATGTGACAGCTTTAATTCAACCAATGAGCCAAGGAATTTTAGCCACAGTGAAGAGGTATTACCGAGCAGGACTTCTTCAGAAATACATGGATGAAGGTATCGATCTTAAAATGTTTTGGAAGAACCTAACTGTGTTAGATGCTATTTATGAAGTGTCAAGGGCATGGAATATGGTAAAGTCAGTGACCATTACTCGAGCCTGGAATAAACTTTTCCCTAGTAGTGAGGAAAATATAGGCCTGAACTTTGATGAGGGAGCTATTTTAGCAGCTAACTTAGCCACAGTTTTACAGCATACAGAAGGTTGTGAAAATGTTGATATTGAAAACATTGAAGACTGGTTTGAAGCTGAGAATGCTGAGCCGAGTTATGATGTATTAACAGATAGTGAAGGGACACAAGGCCAGGTAGACCAAGCTGATCATGCAAGTAAAAATGAGGAGGTAGAGGAAACGGAGCTTATTTCACAAAGGCATATTAGCCATAAATCTGCTCTTGAGTGGACTGAGAATTTACTAGATTACCTGGAACAGCAGGATGATATGCTTCTGTCTGACAAACTGGTATTAAGAAGGCTTCGAACCACGATAAGAAAGAAACAGAAGACTCAAAATAATAACAAAAGTCAGTAACAGTATTTTTAAGTGTTTGTGACTTTGTGACTATTAACTTGCACTGAAGCTTCATTATTTAGTATTGTTAATTCCAAAGCCAAATACATTTTATAAATGGATTTAGGATTAGCAATGCCACTGCTTTCTTCCAGTACCACTGATCATTAAGAGTTAATCTGTAACCTTCCTGTTGTTTCTAAACTTTATTGTATTAATTACATCATGAGTCTCATGAGGCTGGTGATCTTGTGTCTTGTTTTGTACCCAGATGACATAGAGTCTAATATAGGGCCATTTACTTTTGGCTTCTCAATAAATACTAACTGAATTGTATATTCACTGACTTCAGTGAACTTTAGTTTTCAGTTTTAACATATAGGGTAAGTTTTTTATTCCCATGACATTTCTTTATAGGAATGCTTCAAACAACTCCGCAAGGATTTTTCTTTAAAATGTTCACCATTATAACAGCTGGATCAAAATGGTGGGAAAAGGCTGAAGTCTTCAAAATATGGAAAGACTGAAAAAGTGGTATTTAGAAAATCAGTAATCCAGCTTTGATGGAGGTGAATGAAGAAGCAGGATCAAAATGTCCCTTTCCTGAAACTGTTTTCATCTTCACCTCTGAGGGTGGAACTATTACATTATCCTGGGAATCCTTTATTGTGTCTACTGATCATACAGAATTAGTTTCTGATAAGTGGAATTGGGAATAGTGCATTATGGGTATGGGACTGATAGGAGAGGAAAAACATTTCTTCTCAGGCAGCATAAGCATAAAAGCTTCATTCACAACCAGATCATGCCAGCACAACTTCTCTTGCCATTTGCAGGCCTCTAACTCTTTAACACACCAGGCAGCTACTAATCAACAGGTTAGGGTAACTTGTGTAGGGAGAAACTGTCAGGAGAAAATGGTTAACAATTGGCAAATTTTAAGTTAGGGCTTATACTTAGACTGATAAAGAAGCTTAGCATTCAGTGTAAAGAGCCGTAGATTGAGAAAAATGATTTTGAATCCTGACTGAAAATTATTTTGGTATTAATGTTCTTGCCAAGAAAGTCAACATGATTTTATTTAAAATTTTATTTCCTGTATTAGGAAAGTAATTTTTTTGTGATATTCACAGTTCATTAAGCTGTCTAGTTTTTATTTTTTTTAACTTTTAAGTTCACCCAGAACACTGGGAATGTTGGTTGAAATTAGTTTGAGTCAAGTGGATTGCAATCTTGTTGGGAAGGCAGTAGGACTGGAGCTTTAGGATGTGGGGAAAGGATTGCATTATGAACGAAAACATCAGAAAAGAGCTTGGAAGCTAGTGGATATGATAACCAGGGCTAGCAAAGTGTACAACTCAAGTAGGAAGCCATTTCTTCATTTTCTAATTTGAGAGTTGTCACTGGGCCCCATTTGTACAAAAAAATCTTCCTAATCAACCTACTCCTTGTGGCTAAAATTTTCACCATTAATTTATTGGATAGTGATTGCACCAGTGGCACTTGCACAAATGCTGAAGTGTTGGATTGAAAAACATGGAACTGCTTTGAGTTATAAAGCATTTCTGTATGGTCTCTGGTAAAATACATGTTGTCTGAGGACAGAAATTGCATAGTTTAGTTTACCAGATTAGTTAGCTGTTAGAAGTCTGGAATGAGTGAGGCACAGGATAGGTAAGGTTTATGGGGAAAGGCTCAGAACATAGATATTAAGAAGCCCAAAGGCACTGGGTCTCTGTTGTAAGGGTTATCAAAAATAAGGTATGCCTTTCATTTCATGATTTTTCTTCTGATAGTGGTGGCAATATCCAACAACCTGTTGACTTGATAGGGTTGAGGGACTTTAATATAAAATGTTGCTATTTTTAAAGTATGTTCATTAAGCAATTTAGATTATCTGGTTTAGGAATACTAGCTGGAAAGAGATACTTGCAAAACAAGGAAGGTGGTCTCCATTGATGGGACTTGTTCACGTTTTAGATTGGGATTACTAGGAATTTGTAAAGAAAATTTCCTAAATCTAGGCTTGTGGGACTAGGAATGTGAGATGATTTCTATTATACCTGTACCCAGCTTTAGACATAAGTATTTATTATATTCGTTTAATAAGCTAAGGGGGGAAAAAACAACTAATAAGCTGTATTTATGTTAGAAGCTGGCCTTGAAGAATCATAGAGCTCAAAAACCATCTATCCAACCTTTCATTTTATGGATGAGAAAACTAAGTTCCTTGGAGATTTAAGTGACACACAGTCACACAGAAATTTCAGGTAGGATTTGAAGTCAGGCCCTCTTACTGCAATGCCTGTGTTTTTTCCTCTGTAACCTTGCTCTCTAAGAAGTAATATATAGGATATTTAGAAAAGGTTACTTTGGTATAGCTGTTATAGAAGTAGCTAAGTGTCATAGTGGAGTGAGAATTAGAGTTGGAATCAGGAAGATAAGTTTTAATCTTGCCTCTGACTCCTACTAGCTGTGTGACCCTAGGCTAGTCATGTAACTTTTCTTGACTTCAGTTTCCCTATCTGTATAATAGGGATAGTAGCTATATCATAGTGTTGTGAGCATCAGCTAAGATGATAAATGTACATCATTTTGCCATCCTTAAAGCATTAGGTAAGGTTAGCTATTATTACTATTATATTGCTAAATCTGAACCAAAATCAGTGTTTTGGAAGCACCATCATTTGGCATATTTTTAGTTCAAAAATGTGAAAATCAGCCATAATTGGTGTAATATTTTGTTATGATTTTTAAATGTGACAATAGTTTAATTGGTGTTGCTTGAATGGTTTATAAGACAGCAGTGCTGGAACATGAACTTTTACAAAAATTATAATAATAGCATTTATATTTATTTATGTATTTATTTATTTTAGGGAAGAGAGAGCTTTATTCTGTCCATGTGTTTTGTATACACATTCAATTTCAGCCCAACAGCCAATTGAAAAGTCCTTCATCATGATTCTGTAAGTGAACAGTCACAGGACACCAGATCCAAAATAGGAAGAGCCCTTCTATCACAATTCACATTCCCAAAAGCAGGATCATCAAGCCACCTTGAGTTGATGCACAACAGATATACGATATAAGCTCAATGAACTGTGTTTCCATTGGCCAGTAATACTTTTATTTTAATTTAATTTATTTATTTTTAGTTTTCAACATTCACTTCCATAAGATTTTGAGTTTTAAATTTTTTCTCCCTCCCATTTCCCCTTTACCCCGAGATAGCGTACAATCCAATATAGGCTCTACCTATACATTCATGTTAAACATATTTTCCCATTAGTCATGATGCAAAGAACAATTAGAACTATTTGGAGAAACCATGAGAATGAAGCAATAAAACAAAACAACAAAGGAAAAGGAGAGCAAATAGTATGCTTCCATCAGGCTCCATATTTCTTTCTCTGGGTGAGGATAGCAGTTTCCATCATGGATCTTTTGGGGTTGTCTTAGATTCTTGTGTTGCTCTGAAGAGCCAAGTCTGTCAAAGTCAGTCATCCCATGTGGCTATTACTGTGTACAGCGTTCACCTGGTTCTGCTCACGTCATTCAACATCAATTTATGTAAGTCTTTCCAAGTTTTTTGAAGTCCAACTGCACCTCATTTCTTATGGAACAATAGTATTCCATTACATTCATATACCACAACTTGTTCAGCCATTCCCCAACTGATGGGCATCCTCTGAATTTCCAATTCTTGCCATTACAGAAAGGGCTGCTATAAATATTTTTGGAGCATAATAGCTAGCATTCACATAGTGCTTTAAAGTTTGCTCAGCACTTTACAAATGTCTCATTTGATGCTCTGAGCAACCCTGGAAGATAAGTGCTATTATTATCTGCATTTTACAGACAAGGAACAGATTGAGAGAAGTTAAATGATTTGCCCACCAGTCACACAGCTAGTGAATTTTGGATAGGATCTGAATTAAAGTCTTCCTGACTCCCAAGTCCATCTGTGTTTCCTGTGCCTGCCTCTAACTGAAATATGGTTCTATTTAGCTAACCCATCACTGGACTTGTAATCAAGTGATCTTAAGACTCTTTTAAACAAAAATTTACCACATAACCCTTTTCCACATTTCGTGTCAGTGACATCTCAAACATACGGTGAGACAACAAATGGTGCAATGAATAGAAATTGGAATCAGGAGGAACTGAATTCAAATTTGACTTCAGACATTTAATTAAGTCACTTAACCTCTGACAACTTCCATTTCCTCATCTGTAAAATGGGGATGGTAATAACACTTACCTCTTGGACCAGGTTGTTCTGAGGGTAAAAAGAGAATAACTGTAAAGTGCTTTGCAAACCTTAAAGCACTTTTGAGTTTGATTTAAAAATACAAAAAGGTAAGTCAGACAGTAACACTGTAGCAATTGAACCTTTTAAAACAATAATACTGTAAATATATTTTTTCTTAGTTAGCAATATTTGTTTCAGGATAAGCAACCAGACTTTGGATATTAATATAAATTGCTAATGATGAAAGATATTTGCCTGATTTTTAAAAAATCCTTTTTGGCTTAACTAAATACATTTATGTGTCTTTGGAAATTAAAAGATTGTATTTTGTTGACATTTTAGTGTTTAAATGATCTAATTAAAACTGTAGCATGGTGTAGTAGGGTTGGGAAGACCTGTCTCTGACATATGTTAGATGTGTGTGATCGTGGACAAATTATTTAACTTATCAGTACATCAGACTACTCCAGTACCATGTTGTATATAAGTTGATAGTTATGCATCAGTGGAGAGGAATTTTCCCACACTAATAAAATCTCAGATCTGAACATGGCTCTCCCTCCCTAACTCCCCCCTCCCATTCAAACTGTACGTGTGTATGCTTACCTATAGTCCAACAATACAGATATTACACAGTGACTTTTGGTGCATTTATGTTTACTTTAATTGTAGAATTGGAGTCAGCATGGTACAATGGAAAGAACATTGGTTCTGGAGCAACAGGAATTGTGTTCAAGTTTTCAAGATGCTACCTATGTAATTTGGGGAAAAATCACTTAACCTCTGGGGGCCTCAGTTTCTTTACGTATAAAATGAGGGTTTGGATTAGATGACCCCTGAGGTCCAAATCTAGGCAGATCTTATAAAAATCCAGCTTTAGTTTCAGCCTAATATTGAGATAAGCTACCTATAGGACACCTAAATTACATTTATATTGTAGTAGGATATTCACCTTACTGTGAAGTAGGATTTCCCCCCGTACATTAAGCATATGAATACACATTTCTACTAAAATGTCTTAAGATAGTGTAACAATATTTGTGTACCAGCAAAAGCAGCTGTGTGGCACAGTGGACAGAGCACTGGGCCTGAGTCAGGAAAACCGAAATTCAAATCGGACGTCAGACACTTAGTAGCTGTGTGATCTTGAGCAAGTAACAACCATATTTGCCTCAGTTTCTGTCAAGTGAGCTGGGGAAGGAAATGGCAAACCGCTCCAGTCTCTTTGCCAAGAAAACTCCAAATGGTATCACAAAGAATCAGACACAACTGAAATGACTGAACAACAAAAAGACAACCCACCACAAGTCATCTGGATATTTAGTTTATAGTGAGATAATTTTGATAAAAAGAAATTTCTTACTTCATTTAAAAATAAAAAGAAACCTTGATAGAAGTTGCTTTCTGCATATTCTATATGACCTGACAAAATGATGGTAGTACTTTCTCCCTTTTCAATTTCCAGAATTTCTTTGTATAGATAGACATGTATGATAGTAAAGTCTTGCTAAATTAGACCAAAGTTAAAAAAAGTAGAATAAAAATTAATGAAATTTTGGACTTTTTTAAAAGAAATAAAACAACTCAAAAACATGGTCCTTTTCCCTGTCACTACCCCTCTTCTGCCCCTCCTCTTCTTTGTTTCATTGTCCTTGACTGAATATCTTAGGTATTTGAGACACTTCTCTCTGCTAATTCTTCAGTCCATCTGTCAGTATTGTGGACAAGTTGAGGAGCACAGGATACTGCACCACTTTTATTTTTGCAACAGCTGATTACTGGGGAATGCACTTGTGAAAGTAGAGGCGCACAGCCACTGAGACACAACTACTGAACTACGCTTTGTTAACAGTTTCATCCATACCAACTGAAAACACCCTTTCTCATCAGTGAAGCTAACAAAGCTTCATCTAGTGTTGAAGGAATGACAGCTGTTTTAACCACAGGAGACTGGGTTTAAAACAAGGAGTAAGGAGAAACTAGTAACCTGGAAAAGAATAGATGAAAATGGGAAGCATAGGTAGAATGAGAAGGCTGTGAAGAGAAAAAGCAAAAGTTTTACTTTTGTAATGGAAAGTTGCAATTAATTCAGGGTTCAAGGATCTATAACTAAAAGAATGTACACAAAGTGCAAAGATGGTTGGGGAAAAGAGGGGAAGAAAAAAGAACAGAAGGAACCAGAGTGAGGGAAAAAAATTGGGAGAGAAGTATAAAAGATAAATATGTCAGGAGAAAAAGGGAATCAGAGGAGATGTACTTGGGTAACCTTGGAGAACTTCCAGAGGCCTTAGTAATCACTAAGCCATCAGTCTGACCTTTCTCAGTCTTCTGGCATATTACTGTAAGATAAATAGCTAGATATTGAGGAACACTCCCTTATACTAATTGTTTTTGCTTATTCATCGCTTGTGGAATCAGTCACACTCACATTCTGAACCCAGGTAGTGGAATCAGAAAATTTAATTCATCCAAGAGAGAAACAGCTGTGATGGGAGAGTCAGAAGAGAGATTGGGGTGAACAGTGGCAGTATGCTGCACAATCCAAACAGAAAAGGGGACAGAATTAGGCCCCAAGGCCACCAAGACCTTGGAGGTGGTGAATGCCAGGAGATCAAGTGAAGGAAGAATGTCATGGACCAATAGAGGACCTTGTGGAAAATGATCTCAAGACTACTTTGGGGATTCCACCCATGTTAAGTTTTGTGGGGCAATGTACCATTCGCTCCCCGAGTCTCCACTGGTGGTAGGTGCTATGGTTCTATGCTTCAAAATGTTCTCTTGCCTTCAAAGCCAGTCGTTCTTGCTGCTTTTCTGTATGTGCTATCCAAATGTGCCTTCGCTGTACTCCTCAACCCTATTCTCTGTCCTGGGTTCTGATAGCTGTTAATTTTTGTCTCAAGGCTTCTGTTCCTTATAGGCTAGGTTCTCAACATGATAGGTATGATTCTTACCAAGGCTTCCTACTTGGAACCCCACTATCCACCTGTTTAATTTTGATGCTTTGTTAATAACACAGTTCCCTAACAACATCCTCCATTGAGACCTGTGTTATAGCTAAGAAAATAGATTAAACAAACGGGGTGTGGAAATCTATCTTACCCTACAGGAAAATAAAGGGGGAAGGGGGACAAGAGAGCAGGGGGTTGATAGAGGGCGTTGGGGATAATCAGAAGCAAACACTTCTGAGGAGGGACAGGGTTAAAAGAGAGAATAGAATAAACGAGGGGTAGGATGGGATGAAGAGAAATACAATTAGTTTTTCACAACATGTCTACTATGGAAGTGTTTTGCATGACTACACATTTATAACCTGTATCGAGATGCTTACCTTTTCAATGAGGGTGGGTGGGGAGGGAGGAAGGGAGAAAATTTGTAACCCAAAGTTTTAAAAACACATGTTAAAATTTTAAAAAAATTAAAAAAAAAAAAGAAAATAGGTTAAACAGCAATTGACAAGTGTCGTGGTTGATAGCATATACAATGGTTTGCACTGGTAGTTACTACTTTCTTTTTGAGAGGAGACAAGTATTTAATATGCCAACTTGTTCCAGACAAACAGTTGAGTTTCCTGACCCCCAACTCTGCATTTCTACCTTAACTTCAATAGCTAAAAATCCTTCCTTATTCTTAGGGTTATGACCCCTTGCTATCAAGGTTTCTTTGATCTAGTTAGATGCTTGGTCTGAGAATCTTCTAGCCTGGCCTATTTTGCTGTCCCCCAACTTAAATAGTAGTTTAATGGTATTTTTCAGGCATAAAATTGAGAAGGAAAGTGATTTAATGTGTAAGTTGAGTTTTATAGTAATCCCTAACTAAAAGATTTTCATATAATTTAGTTAGGATGACTTAGAATATAGTTGGATTTTTACAAAAGTTAATAATTTGAATTAGGTCCTTTGGGAGTATAGTTAGTTTGGAACACTTTTGAACACTTAGAACAAGCTAGGAAATGAAAAAAAGTGACAAAAAGTACAAAATAGAACTAAGTGCTTTATAGGAAAAAAATCTCAATATGCAATTAAGATTTGATACATGGAATTTCTAAAAAAGATATTTAAAGCATCTTTTCTTTCTGGTAGAAAAATAAGGCATATATTTTCTGTTATTCTTAGCATAAAAACAATCATGATATTTTATATTTTTAAATTCTTAAACCTAGTAGTACCCTAGTAAGTTGAGATTTTTTTTGTATACATGCTTCTTTTCATAGGATGCATCCTTAGAGGATTTTGTTTTTTGTAATATGATTATACAATTCAGTAATATTAATTAAACACTACTGTGTGCCAGGTACTATGCTCAGGGCCAGAAATATGATAATACAAATGAAATGGTTCCTTCTTTAAGGGAAATATATACAGATAAGTAAATGTAAGATAAATATGAAATAAAGTAATTTGGGGGAGGGAGAGAACAGCTAGAAGAATCCAGCAAGGTGTCTTGTAGGAGGTGTCACTTGAGCTGAGCCTTCAAGTTCAGGCTCTAGAGCACGATGGGGATCTGCAACTTTGAGGCCACCTGTGGCCTGCTAGGTCTTTGATGCAACCTTTTGACTGAGTCCAAGTTTTACAGAACAAATCCTTTTATGAAGGGGATTTGTTCTTTGAAGTTTGGATTCAGTCAAAGGGCCCCACTTGAGGATATGGAGGGCCACTTGTGGCCTCGAGGCCGCAGATTCCCCACCCCTGCTCTAGGAGTTTTAAGATAGAGATGGGGGTAAGCATTCCAGTCATGACATTGTGCAAAGACAATGGTGAGAGATGAAATGTCATATTTGGCAAACAGTAAGCAAGTCAGCTTGGCTGGAACATCGAGCTCATGAGGGTGCATAGGTAATGTTTATTCCAATCTGGGCTAGGGAAATGATATAGAATGGTAGATTCACCAAATTATTACTAACAAAGTCTTAAAAAATAAACTTTGAAATGGTAGACAGACATTCCCTACACAGGCAAATTCTAAGATAGTAAGGTTCTCCCACAGAACCATTCTCCCTCTACCCTACCAAATATATACAACCACACATGCTGCTATATATAGTGTGTATTCTTCATTCTATAGATGTATATATGTTAGGGAATTGTGTATATATAATGTATAAATGTCTATATGGTATGGAGGATATATATTAATATATTACATATATGTTTTATATATATATAGTATGGAAGAATACTTATATATATATATATGTGTGTGTGTGTGTGTGTGTGTGTACTTCACCTTCTGATTAGAGGGGAGTGGAAGGTGGATGTTGGAAAACTCCCAGATTCTCCATTATCTAAGGATGGCATCCTGAGATTTTATTTCCAATGTGCCTAATTTCCAGGAATTTATTTTTTATCACCAGAAACTTATCATTATGCAAGATAAAATCAATTCAGAAACTCACAGTTTCTTAGATATTTCCCGCCCTGGCTGCATAACTTTATTCCCTTGAGCTGAGTAACCTTCCTCCCTTCCCCCTCCTGCCAGCCTTTCAACTTCTTTTTATGTGTTGTTTCTCCCATTAGATGGTGAGCTCCTTGAGAGCAGGGACTGTCTTATGCTTTTCTTTGTATCCCCAGTGCTTAGTAGACATGCATATGCATGTATGTATACATATATGTATGTACACATATCTAATTACCTTAGGAACCCAGATATTAATTTGAGATCTGATACATTTCTGGAATATTTAAGAACAATTAGCTGTCTCTTATTTGGTCTGTATTCTAAATGGAGAGAATGTCTCTATTTCAGCCTAAGGGAACAATCCAGCATATTGGATAGAACACTGGACCTTGAGTCTGAATACCTGAGCTCAAATACAGTCTCTGATATTTATTAGATGTGAGACCCTGGGCAAGTCACTTGACCTTTCTCTGTTTCAATTTCCTTATTTGTAGGATGGTACCTACCTCACATGGTTTAATATTTGTAAAAAGTACTTAGCATAATGCCCAGAACATGCTAGATATTTGATAAATGCATATACTTTCCCCTTCCCTCTAAAAGCTTCCTCCAAGAAACAGATATTGAAATCCAGTGGAGATATACAATGGCATTAATATCTAGTGGAGAATTCCAGCTCTTATTAGATTGTTGGCAGTATATGGAATCTGGAAAATCCTATAGGGGAAACCCCAAATTATATTTAAGAACTTTGATGTATAATAAGTATTGCAGTATTTAATGGTGAGTATGTTATATGTTCTAGAAGAGTTCAGCTAATTTACGCACATTTGTTTTACATTGATTTGAATTGATATGATAGCTGTATTTCAAACTAAGACTATGAAGAACTCTAAGACTTGAGAACCAGTATCTAATATAGTTATAAAATCCTTCAATCCAATGTGGTTAAAAGAGCACATAGGTTCAGTATGCCCTGGAGAGTGCTAGTTCATGTTAGATTGTTGCCAGTAGCTGGAATGCAAAACAACAACAATAACAACAACAAACAAACAAACAAAAAAACAAAAAACCAGCAGAAGAAACTGGCTGTATATAACCTTTAGGAATGTAAATATGTCACTCAAAATCAGGTACATCCCTGGAATACAGTACTTAGCATAAGAACAACTGTTTTACTCCCATTTGGTTTTTATTGTTCTGCATGCAAAAAGATAGCTATATTTCAAGCTAAGGCTGATACACTACATAACCTACAGGAACTTGGATGTGCAGTGAGAAATTTGGTACATTTCATAGGATAGATACAAATTTTCCATTTGTCTTGTATTGTTCTGAAAGGCAGGGAGAGTACTATAAGTTGGGCAATGAAAACTTGCAAAGAACCAGGATAATTAAATCCAATCCAATCCAAAGACATTGATCCAATGAAGAATTCCATTTCATGTTGGGTTCTACTAATTACCAGACTGCTGAAACCCTGCTGAAGAAGCCAATACAACTTTTTAGAAACCCAGATATGTAATTTTAATGGTACATTCCCTGGAAATAATATATGGTCTAGAGAACAATATTGTCATTTGGTATAAATTACAGACTAAGACAATGAAAGTTTGTAATTAGAAATCAAGATACTAAAATCCAGAATAGGTGTAGAAAGACACTGAGTCATTAGCCAATGAAGAGTTACAGTTCTTATTAAATTGCTGCTTGTAGTGATAATCCAGTAAACACTAGAAGGAACCAAAAATAACTGAGAAATGTAAATATATGACTAGACATATGGTACATGCCTTGAATTTACTACTTGAAAATCAATTCATTCACATTTGTTTTATGTAGTTCTGAATGGAAAACATAGCTAAATCTACTACAATTATACCACAACATCTATCAGATACATAGTGGAGAGTTATAATTCATGTTAAATTGCTGCATATTGGCAGAATCGTGCAAACCAGTCAGTAGAAAGTAATACAGCCTTTTATCAACTTAAATTTTTATTAACTAGAGTGAAAAATGCATGGTTTATTCCCATTTAGTGTATATTATTCTGAATTGAAAGGATTGCACTATTTCAAGCTAAGGCTTTGAAAGCTTCTAAAAACCAAGATCCTTAAGTCCAACAGAATTGTACCAGATTTAAGATGTAAAAAGATTCAGTTCATGTTAGAATGATGCAATATCTGGAATACTGCAAAGCTTAAAGGAGAAACCCAATAGTTATAAAATTTTAAGGACCTAGATATGTAATAAAAAAATTCCTTGAGAATAAAACGTAGTCTGTAGACTAATATATTTCATTTGGCTTGTTTTTCTGAGAATCAATAGTTCTATTGCAAGCAAACCCAGTGAATGTTTACTACTGGGAAAGAAGGTGGTTATATTTAATTCTATTTTATGAGAACATTGATCTAATATCCAGTGAAGAATGCCAGTTCAAGTTAGACTGCTGCCAATAAATAGAATCTTAAATCTAAGGAAAAAGCCAATACCTTTTAGAACAGGGTTGGGGAACCTGTGGCCTTGGGGCCCCGTATGGCCCTCTAGGACCTCAACTGTGGCCCTGTGACTGAATCCAAACTTCAAAGAACAAATCCCCTTAATAATAGGATTTGTTCTGTAAAACTCGGACTCAGTCAAAAGGCTGCACTCAAGGACCTAGAAGGTGGGGAAGGCCACAGGTTCCCCAGCTGTTTTAGAACCAAAATTTGTTACTAAAAATCTGGTACATTTCTTGAGTATGGCATAAAGACAACCAGCCTGTTCTTGTTTCCTTTATATTGCTCTAAGTCAATAGGAGAACCTTAATTCAAGTTGAGGTGATGGAAACTTACTAGCAGGACTCAAGATATTTAAATTCAATGAGAATGTAGTAGGATGGTGATCCAGTATCCAATGGATCAGTACAGTTCATGTTAGATAACTGCCAATAGTTGGAATCTTGAAAGTATTTCAGGAGAAACCAAATATGCAACATTTAGAAGCCAGCTATGTAGCTCAAAATATACTATAGTTCTTTAATATGATACGTGGTCTAGTTTCCTCTTATTTCATTTATTTTTCTTTGAATCAATTTAATTATAGCATAATTATTTTAGATTAAGGCAATGAAAGCTTAATATAAGGAAACAGGATACTGAATTTCAATCCAGTTATACAAGTACTTCAGTAATCTTTAATTTGACACAATGCTCAAAATAAGATATCCCTGTACAATGATCAGAGTGGATATATTGCTGAGATCTGTCAGTCTAGAAGCATTTAATAAGCACTAAGTGTCATGAACTATGCCAAACCCTGGAATTAAAAGGTTCCTCTCTCAAGGACCTCACATTCTAGTGGTACAGACACTGTTAGCAACTATGCACAAATAAGAAATATACAAAGTAATTGTGGGGGTGGGGATAATCTTAGAGGCAAGGCATTAGGTTTAAGGGAGACTAGTAAAGGCTGCTTGCAAAAGGTCAAATTTTAACTGAGGATCAAAGGAAGCCACAGAAGCTAGGAGGTGGAGGCAAGGAAAATCTCAACCATGGGAAATAGTGAAAATACATGGAGTCAGAACATGGCACCTTAGATGAAGGAAACCACTAGGAGATCATAGAGTACATGATGGTGAATAAAGTGTATAAAGACTGGAAATGTAGAAAGGACTTAGGTTATGAGAGGCTGTGAAAACCAAACAGGATTTTATATTTGCTCTTGGAGGTAATAGGTAGCCACTGGAATTTATCAGATATGGCTTTGTCGTGGTTACACTTGTGTTTTAGGAAGATCACTTTGGTAGTTGAGTAGAGAATGGACGTGAAGGCAGAAAGCCATTCCAGAAGGTTATTATAGTATTTCACATGAGATGATTAGGACCTGCACCAAGATGGAGCAATGTTAGGGGAGTATACAAGAGATGCGTCAAAGGTAGAATTGATAGATTTGTCAACAGATTGGATATGATAGAAGGGAGTGAAAAAATGAGGAATGAAGGATAACTGAGGTTGTGAGCCTAGGTAACTAGGAGGATGGATGATACCCTCAACAGTAATAGAGAAATGAGGAAGAAGGGAAGGATTTGTTCAGTTTGGGACATATTGGGTCTATATGTCTATAGAGTATATAGTTTAAGATATCTAATAGAAAGTTGGAGATTGGAGATTTGAGGTCAGGAGATAGATTAGGGCTAGATGCATAGATATATCATTTGCATGTAGGTCTTAACTGAATCTGTGGAAGCTGATGAGATCACTAAATAAGGTAATATAGAGTAACAATTCTCAAACTTTTTGGTCATGGGAGAGGAATGACCACACCTCTCCATAGATCACAGCACCTTGGAAGCAAAAAAAACCATATAGGCCCCCAGAATTAGCTGTGAAAACAGCAGCTTGAAAAAGTCTGAAGCTTAGGACAGTCTTTTCCTCCACCTCTCCCTCCCCAGTGAGTAGAACCCAACTTTAACATAAAGTTCAAAGTTTAAAAAAATAGTCTGGAAAAATGACAAAACAATGAAAAAAGTAACCTGACCATAAAAAGTTATTGTCGTGATGGTGAAGATCAAGACACAAACTCAGAAGGAAACAACAATGTGAAAAGGGCTATAAGCAAAACCTCAAAGAAAAAAATTGTACACAAGCCCAACAAGAATTCCTGGAAGAATGAAGAAAGGGCAAAAAGGAAAAGATTTTAAAAATCCAAAAGAATGGTAGAGGAAAAATTGGGAAAATAAATGAGAATAATGCAAGAAAAATTATTTAAAGGGAATTACTTGCTTGGTAAAAGAGGTACAAAAAATACTGAAGAAAATATCACATTTCAAGACAGAATTAGCTCAATGGCAAAAGAGGCACAAAAATTCAGTGAGGAAAAGAACTCCTTGAAAAGTCAAATTGGAAAGTAGAAAGTAGAAGTGAAAAAAAGAGGACAAAATAGAAAAAATAATGCCTTAAAAATTAGAATTGCCGAAGTGGAATTGCCCAGTGAGACATTAAGAAATAATAAAACAATATCAAAAGAATGACAGGAAGAAAATGTGAAATATGTCATTGGAAAAACAACTGATCTGGAAAATAGATTGAGCACAAATCATTTAAGAATTATTACACTACCTGAAAGCCACCATAAAAAAATAGCCTAGACATTATATCCTAGAAGTTATAAAGGAAAACTGCTCCAATATCTTAGAACCAGAGGGTAAATTTGAAATTAAAAGAATCCAGTGATCACTTACTGAAAGAAATACCAAAATGAAAACTCCCACACAAATAAAAACAGATCTAAATTGTATAAGAAATAGAATGTTTGATCAATGGAACAGTTTAGGTAAACAATATATAGAAGCAAATGAACACAGTAATCTAGTGTTTGATCAACTCAGTGATCCCACTGGGGAAACTGGAAAGCAGTTTGGCAAAAACTGTACATAGATAAACATCTCACAATGTACACCAAGATAAATTCAAAATTGTCATGTGATTTAGACGTAAGGGTGATATCATGAGCAAATTAGGGGAATATGGAGAAAAATTACCTGTTAGATCTTTGGATAGAATAAGTATTCATCACCAACAAAGTAAAATGGATAATGTTAATTACATGACATTAAAAAGTTTTTGCACAAACAAAAGCAATGCAGCTAAAATTAGAAGGAAAGCAGAAAACTGGAAAAAAACATCTTGGAAGCAAATTTATCTTATGAAGGTCTTATTTCTCAGATATATATATATATATATATATATATATATATATATATATATATATATATATATATATATATATATGGAACTTAGTTAAATTTACAAGAACAAAAGCCATTCTCCAATTGATAAATAGTTAAAGGATATAAAGAGGCATTTTTCAGAGAAAAAAATCAAAGTAACCAATAGCCATATGAAAAAATGCAATAGATCCTTAACAGAGAAACGAAAATTAAAACAACTCTGAATTATAAACTCATACCCACCAGATTGTCTAAGATGACAAAAAGGATGGCAAATTCTGGAGGGGATGTGGAACAGTAAGTACATTAATGCACTGTTGGTGGAACTGTGAACTAGTCCAACCATTCTGGAAAGCAATTTTTCACTATGCCCCAAAAAGCTATTAAAACCTTTCACCATACCTTTTTACCTTAGATATTTGATCTATACCAGAGAGAGAGAAAGAGAGAGAGGGCCCATATGTACAAAAATATTTATAGCAGCTCTTTTTGTGTTAGCAAAGAATTAGAAACTGAAGGGATGATCCTCAATTGAGGAGTGACTGAACAAGTTGTGGTATGTGAACGTAATGAAGAAATTTTGCTGTAAGAAATGATGTATAGGATGCTTTCATAAAATCTGGGGCAGACTTGTATGATCTGATATAAACTAAAGTAAGTAAAACCAGGACAACAATTTATATAACAACAATATTGTAAAAACAGTCAACTCTGTAAGACTCTGATCAACCACAC
The DNA here is from genome assembly GCF_003287225.1 of Phascolarctos cinereus. Classification (NCBI taxonomy): domain Eukaryota; kingdom Metazoa; phylum Chordata; class Mammalia; order Diprotodontia; family Phascolarctidae; genus Phascolarctos; species Phascolarctos cinereus. The sequence continues at coordinate 29,887,943 of NW_027556402.1, forward strand.
AATACTCTTTCAAAGAATTCATGATGAAATGTTATCCACCTCCAAAAAGTTAATTGATGGACCCAGAGTGGAAATTGAAGCATATTTTCTTCAATTTCTTTCTTTTTCTTGGAATATAGCAGAAATTTGTTTTGCATGTTTACATATTTGTAATGGATTTTATTTTTCTTGCTTTCTCAATGAATGAAGGAGAGAAGAACTGAAAATAAAGTTGAATTAAAAAAAGAAAATCATATAACTATTCTGACTGGGTCCACTACAAATTTCTGTTACATAGTCTCACCATCTTCCTTTCTTCACTGACTCTTCAATACCTTTTCATCCTTCCTCAAACTTCCTATGGCTCCCTAACCCTCTCAGCTGAAAATTCTGTCTCATATTTTACAGAAAAAAATCAGGCTATTTGTCTAAGCTCCCTCTTGTCCCCTTTTTCTCATCTCATATCACACAGATGTCTTCTGTCACTATCTCCTCCTTTACCCCTGTCTCACATGAAGAGGTTGCTTTACTCCTTAGCAAGGTAAACTCCTCAATCCATTAATTGGTTAGTTGTAGTCCTTCATTCTTGAAGAGGATAAAAATAACATCATTATGTTGGAGTCAAAATACAGTGTGTCCAACCGTAGCTGATCAGACCAGTATAAGCTCAGAAGGCTCTACCATAGGTCAGACACAAATAGTCATATGAACATTTGGAGTGGAGATGTCTCTAAATTTGCACATCTTGTATTTCTTTTGAAGTACTGTAATTCTGCTTTGCTTATAAAGCACAGTGCCTTCTTTGATGCAGGCAGACCATGCTGGGTGGTTCTTTGCCAGTGTCTCCCATGTCACACAACCAATTCTAAAGTTCCTCAGAGAGATTTTGAGAGTGTCCTTGCATCATTTCTTCTGACCTCTATGTGAATGGTTGCCTCATGTTAGTTGTCTGTAAAATAATCCATAAAATAATAAATAGTAAAATAGGTGAATGCATATGGCATTCAAACAATGTGGCCAGTCCATCAGAGTTGTGCTGTCTGTGGTAAAATTTGAATGCTTGACAGTTTAGCTTGAGAAAGGAACTCAGTGTATGGTACCTTATCTTGCCAGGTTATCTTCAAAATCTTCCTAAGACAATTCAAATGGAAGCTCTTCAGTTTCCTAGCATGTTGCTGATGTTTCACAGGCATACAACAATAAGGTCAGTACAATACCACTGTAGACCTTTAGTTTGGTAGGCAATCTAATACCTCTTCTCTCCCATGTTTTCCTTCAGAGAATCCCAAACACTGAGCCTAACAAGGTTTTCTGACTCCAGGCCCAACCTTACGTCCACCTTATTACCTAGTTGCCTCAGAAAAATCCTTAATTGCATTCCAAAATGTAAGTGTTAGGTTAGTTTGTGTGCCCTGTCAGAGCATAGGGGCTGGTAAGGGAGGGATTCTGGGTAAATGCCTTGTGTTTTGGAATTCTCCATTGTTAATACATAAAGGTATTATCTTGTTGGCCTTTTCGCTTTATTATCTTTTGGAAACAACTCTATTATGTACTCTATTACGGGGGCACAATTCTTTTTGTTTGTTGACAGTATCAGGGAAGGATAAAATTTTTAGTCCTCTAGCTTGTTGGTTTTGTGGTACAGAAATCCTTTATTGGATTTTAAAACCATGAACTTGTTTTAGATTTAGCTAACAAAAAACGACAATGATACCTGTAAGAGAAGAATATTAATTTGGTTCTTCTTGTCATTCGACTAGAATTTCATTTGATTCAGTGTCCCAAAGAAATTTTATTTTGACTTTATATTTTTATGTAATTTACTTTAGGAATGTTAATAGCATGAGTATTTTGCAGAAAATAAAACATCTCCCTTCCTAGATGTACTTTTCCTGTTTTGTATTATGATACTTAAAGAAATTATAGCGTTCATAATCATGCCACACAAGGTGGCAGCACATGACAACTTTATGACTTTTAATATCAAGTTCAAACATAGCACTGTGGATTTCACGTGTAAGACGTAAACTGCCTCAGAGAGATCACTTCTCTCTAAATATCCTCAGTAATACCACACCAGAGTGTTCATGCTTTGATGCCATTCAGCTGTGAGAGGGCTCAGGATTGTTTGCTCTATGAGTGCTGATCAAATCATCTATGCACAGCTTTATAACAGCTGGCCATGGTGCTGATAAAAACAGGGCCTAATACTTTCACCCTGAAGGCACAACACAGAAATTTGCATATGAAAGGATAGTGAACATTGGTTGAATTAAATAATAGGACCTCAGAAATAATTATGGTCACATAAAATTGTAAGTAGAGAGAACCATTTCTCTTTCCATCAATGTCATGAAGTTATCAATCAATCAGTGTTGGGCTATCCAGCAATGGAATTACGTGGTTACTATGCTGTACTGGCTGATCTGATGTTGATTATCAGCTGATTCAGTTATTGATAGGGGATGTAAGATTCATTTTCTGCTTTTCTTTCTCCATTCTGTGATTCATGACAAGTTCTCAGAATTGCCTTAATGATAATTTCATTCTTCAAAAAGTAGAGGAACAAACAAGTGCATATTATATATTAGAACTGATTTACATTAACAGGAAGGAATTGATCAATGTGGTGAAAATGATGTGAACACTGGAGAAAAATGACCACTACCCCTTAGAGTTTGTGATGGAGAAGAAAGCTGGGTATAATTTCACATGAACATAAGATTTTGGGAAAAACAGATAGGAAAGGGCACCCAGAAAGGAAGAAAAACTCTTTTAAAAAAATGAAATTCTGAAGACATAAATGGAAATCACTCATTTGAGGAAAAGAATGAGAGTTATTGAAGAGACTTATGTGGATATATGAGCAAAAACCAACCAGTGTAGATTTGAAAAATCTAAGTTACAAAGATAAAAGCAAGGGAAGGTAGCAGAGGATACCATAAATTGGTCTTGTAAATATAGTTGTTAAAATTCAGGATGTACTGAAGCTTCTGAGAAAAGCCAAGGAGAACCAAAAGAAATTTTTATTCATATAAGGATAGGGATTATTGAATTGATTGATAATTTACCTCATCCTAGGTGATAAGATGTTATGTCCTGTAGGTGAGAATGTAAGTTCAGAAAGTCCTTGAAAGCTATTGGATGAAGTGGAGTAATGCTGCATGTGAAATGTGCTTGGATTAAGTGAAGAAATTTGGTCTTTTCCTGTGGAGTATCTATAAAGTAGCAGAGTAGTTTAAAAATGAGAGTTTGGAGCTAGTATTGAACCAGGGGAGAGTGTTCCAGCCAAATCCCCGAAAAGGAATTATTTGGATAGGAGGTATAGGGGAGAAGGAGAATGACTCAGCTTTAGCCTAGAGTGCTTCCTCTTTGGTTTGAAGATTTCAGCTTTTCACTGGCATCCCATAGCATCACAGAGTTAGCAGTGACCATCAGTGGTTTCTGTAAGAAAAACAGGATTATACTGCATGTGATAAAGAAAGACAGAATCAGGGCCCCATGAGGAGCCCAACAGAAAAGTTACAACATATCTAAGCTAACTTTCTCTTGGACTCTGTATGTATGGGCAGGAGAGTGTGTTACAGACATTTTTGGAGTGGGGGGAAGTTTTGTATTTGTATGCCACTGTAGTAATTACCTATTTCTAAAAGTTAATTAAATCTGGCTGACTAATTGATTTCACTGACAATCATGGCAGTGGGGAACACAGTAGTAGAATCTCATGAGATATAATTTTAGAAAACTAGCCTTACTTCTCAGGGATACCCCTAGAATCTGGAGGTGAGATATAGTAGCCCCCTTCCAGGGACCTGACTTACCAGTCTACAAAGAGGTTGGAGAATAGCTCCAGAGTGTGCACTTAGTTTTATTATGGAAAAGAGGACAGACACTCGAAGGGCTAGGACTATTCTTGGAATGAATGAGAGAATCTTAATAGTATTTAAGAATTATTTGTTTATATCCTTTTGACCACTTCTCTATTGGAGAATGGATTATGGCCTTGTTAACTGAGATCAAAACCTAGAACAGAAATAGTTAGAAAGAAGTTTATTAAGTCATTCAGCAGAGGGAAGATCCAAAAAAGGAGTGGCCCACTCCCTGCAAATGCACATTATATAGGATTCAAACAAAAGAACAAAGAAACAGTAATTGACTGGCCAGCATAGAGACAATTTGCAGATAAGACACTTGGGTTACTTGAGAAGTATAATGAGAGAAAACTCCTTATGTTCCTTCCATCAGTCTTTGAATCTTACTGTGTTTCTGGTCAGCATAACCTGAAGTCTTAAGTTAAGTATTAAACAAATCTGGTTTCTAAGCAACAGAATTGGTTTCTCAGCCATACAGGACTAGGTTTATACAATACCATAAAGTTTCTGCAGTCTCATATTTCTATATATTTTAGATATCAGGACTTTATTGGGGAAATTGATACAAAGATTTGCTTACAGCTAAATATTCCCTTCTTATTCTAGTTGTATTCATTTTGTTCATGGAAAAGCTTTCAATGTAATATAATCAAAATTATGTATTTAATCTTTTGTGAACATCTCTATTTCAGATTTGGTTAATAATTCATCCCCCTCCCCCAGCATAGCCCTGAAAAATATATAATCTGCTTCTTTTCTAATTTTTATATCATATTTTCTTTAGTATTCAGGTCACATATCTTTGAATTTATTGTGATTCAAGATAGTTGTCTAAAATTAATTTATGCTAGATTGTTTTCCATGAAGTTATTTTTGAATGGCTAATTATGTCTTAGATGATTTATGCTTTTTGGCTTATTGGACACAGAGTTGCTGAGTTCATTATTTCTAGCTCTTCATTGTCTAGTCTGTTTCATCAGTCTATTTTTCTATTTTGAAAATTCCCAGGAATACTATGACCAAGTTCCAGAGCTTCCAGGTCAAGAAGAAAATATTGTAAACAGCTAGAAAGAAACAATTCAAATAATCTGGAGCCACAGCTTCTACATTAAAGCTTCTACTTTAAAGGATCAGAGGTCTCTGAATATGATATTCCAGAGGGCAAAGGAGTTAGGATTACAACCAAGAATCATTTATCCAGTAAAACTGAGCATAATCCTTGCGGGGAAAAAATGGACATCAAATGATACGTAGGACTGTCAAACATTCCTGATGAAAAGACCAGAGTTGAATAGAAAATTTGACTTTCAAATACAAGACTCAAAAGAAACATGGAAAGGTAAACAGGAAAGAGAAATCATAAGTTATTTAATAAGGTTAAACTGTTTACCTTCCCATACGGGAAGATGATACTTGTGACTCCTAAGAACTTTCTCTGTCTTAGGACAGTTAGAATTAGTATACAGAGACAGTGGGTACAGGTATGAGTTGAATGTGATGAAATGATCTCTAAAAAATAAAATTAAGGGGTAAGAAAGAAGAGTACACTGGGAGAAGTTTGAAGAAAGAGGTAGAATGAAGTAAATTACCTCATATAAAAGAGGCATGAAAGAACTTTTACAGTGGATGGGAAGATCCGGGAGTTAGGTAGAAGAGCTTGAACCTTACTTCTATTGGGATTGGCTCAAAGAGGGAATAACACACACACCCAAATGCGTATTGAAATTTATATTACCCTACAGAAAAGTAGGAAGGGAAAGGGATAAAAGAAAAGGAATGGCTGATAGAAGGAAGAATGGATTGAGGGAGACAGTAGTCGAAGGAAAACACTTGAGGATGGACAAGGTGAAAGGAGAGAGAGTAGGATTAATGGGAAAATAGGATGAAGGGAAATATAGTTAGTAATAGTAACTGTGAAAAAAATTTTACAAGAAGTTTCTCTGATAAATATCTATTTATCAAATATATAGAGAACTGAGTCAAATGCATAGAAATAAGTGCTATTCCTCCATTGATAAATGGTCCAAAGATGTGAACAGGCAGTTTTAGATGTAATCAAAACTACCTATAGTCATATGGAAAAAATGCTCTAAATCACTATTGATTAGAAAAATGCAAATTAAAACAACTCTGAGGTATCATCCCATACCTATCAGATTGACTAATATGACAAAAGGAAAATGGCAAACTTGGAGGGGATGTGGCGAAATTGAGACACTAATGCACCGTTGGTAGAGTTGTGAACCAATCCACCCATTCTGTAGAGCAATTTGGAGCTATGCCCAAAAGGCTATAAAACCATGCATACTCTTTGAACCAGCTATCACACTACTAGGTCTATACCTTAAAGAGATAAAAACAAAACCAAAAAAGGATCTATATATACAAAATTATTTACAGCAGCTCTAGTAGTGGTGGCAAAGAATTGGAAATTGAGGGGATATCCATCAGTTGAGGAATGGCTGACCAAGTTATGGTACATGATTTGGTGGAATACTATTATGCTATTATAAAAAATGATGAGCAGGATGATTTCAGAAAAGCCAGGAAAGATTCAAATGAACTGATACAAAGTGAAGTGAGCAGAACCAGGAGAATATTAACAGCAGTGTTGTATGATGATCAACTAAGAATGACTTAGCTATTCTCAGCAATACAATGATCCAAGACAATTGTGAAGGACTTATGATGAAAAGTGCTATCCACCTCTAGAGAAAGAACTAATGGAGTTATGAATGAAGATCAAAGCATAGTTTTTACTTTCTTTGTTTTTCATGGTTTTTTTTGGTCTGTATTTTCTTTTACAGTATGACTAATATGGAAATATATTTTACATGACTGCACATGTATGACCTATATCAAGTTGCTTGCCTTCTGAATGAGGAGGTAGAGGAGGGAGGGGAGGGAGGGAGAGAATTTATAACTCAAAATTTAACATAAAAAATCTTAAAAATTGTTTTTACATGTAATTGGGGGGAAATCATATGTTAAATAATATTTAAAATAAAAAGACAATTTTTTGTTTATAAGATTGGCCTTTCATCCACTGGAGAATGGATTTTTGTCATATATAATATGTATAATGTAATATGTATGAATAATATGTATGTATAATATCTATATATGTATAGGTATTGTTGTTGTTCACTGGCATCTGACTGGAATGGATTGCCATTTTCTTCTCCAGTGTGATTCCATTTTACAGATGAGGAACGGAGGTAAATGAGGGTTAAATAACTTGCCCAAAGTCACACCAATAGCAAGTGCCTGAAGCTAGATTTGAACTCAGATCTTCCTTACTCCAGGCCTGGTATTCTATCCACTGCAGCACCTAGCTGCCCCTAATATGTATATCATATTATTAGTTGTATATATACAAATAGACATATATGTATATGTAAAACATTATGTCAGATTTCTCAGATAAGGGTTTGGTATTCAATATTGTGTGTGTATCTATATCTATATCTATATCTATGTATATGTATATATAAAATATTGTACCAAATTTCTTAGTTAAGTTTGTTATTAAATATACATATATAACACATTATATATAAATATATACAAGAAAATATAATTATATATAACATATGTAACATTTTATATAATTATATGATATATAATACCATATACAATTATCCTATAATACATGTGAATATATTTTATAATGTATTTATCACATATTTTATATGTCATATATATCTACTATATAGATGCATAGTATATTTTATGTAGAGAGATACATATCATGTATCTAAAATATATATCGTATACTAAAGTTTTTCCTGAATTTCTTTCCCTACCCCCCCTTTCTTTTGTTAAATAAATTTCATGAATATCTTCCTGACTCCAAGTATAGCTATTTATCTCAACAGGTTTTCAAAGCATTTTATATGCATTAACTCAATTGATCCTCACAACACTCTATAAAGTAGGTGTTACAAGTATAAAAATCTTCATTTTACAGATTAGGTCATTTAGGCTCAAAGATTTTAAGTGATTTTCCCATAGCTCCACAATTATTATCAAAGGTGGTATTCATATGTGGGTCTTCCTAACACCACATCTAATCTGCCTTTCCTTTTGTTTCCCCTCTAATGTTTTTTGTTGTTGTTGTTTCATCAGTGTGGAGAACTCCTAATGGGTAAGTCCATTCACTAAAACAGATCAATAATATGACTCCAACTTACAGCCTTACAGATTTCTGGGGGATGGGGGGGAGGGTAGAGGGGGACAGAGAGTGAGGAGTCAAATGACTTGCCCCTGGTCACATAACTACTATGTGTCAGAACCAGGATTCAAACTGAGGTCTCCTTGACCAGAAGGCGGCCCCTCTCTTCATTTTGCTACATACTGTCTCTTCTTTTCTCATATATTTCCCCCCAATCCTTCCCTACTTTTAAGCTTCCCCACTATTATTAAGTAACCACTATCTTGCATTCCTCCCTCTCTCTAACTCCCATATCTAATCTGTTGCCAAGGTTCTTGATTTTGCCTTCATAACATTTCTTCCATATGTCCTCTTCTTTCCTCTGACACTGCCACCATCCTATTGCAAGCCCTCATGAATTCATGCTTGAACTACTGCCACTGTAGCCTTCTGATTGGTCTGCCTGCCACAGATTTCTCCTGACTGCAGTCCTGACTCCACTCAGCTGCCAACCTCATCTTCCTAAAGTGGAGGTCTGATTCTTACTCAATAAACTCCAGTAGTTCCCTGTTGCCTCCAGGATCAAATATAAAATCCTTTCTTTTGACATTAAAATTCCTTCATAACCTGCCCCTTCTTACCTTTTGGTATCTTCTTACACCTCATGTTATTGTTCAGTAGTTCCATTGTGTCCAACTCTTCATGACCCTGTAGACCATATTGTCCATGGGGCTTTCTTGGCAAAGATACTGAGTGGTTTGCCTTTTCCTTCTCCAATGGATTAAGATAAATAGAAGTGAAGTGACTTACCCAGGGTCACACAGCTAGTAAATGTGTGAGGGAGGATTTGAACTCAGGTCTTCCTGATTTCTGGCCCAGCACTCTATTCATGGAGCCATTTAGTGGCCCTTCTTACACCTTACATCCCTCCATGTACCCTTCAAACCAGTGACACTGGCCTTTTTGCTGTTCCTCAGAAAAGATACTCCATTTACCCAGTCCAGGCATTTTCATTGACTGTTCCCTTTGTTCCCTGTGCTCTCCTCCCCATCTGTGCCTTCTGGCCTCCATGGCTTTCTTCAAATCCCAGCTAAAATACCATCTTTTACAGGAAGCGATTATTGATCCCAATTCATTTTAGTGTTTTCCCTCAGTTGATTACTTCCCATTTATCCTATACATAGCTTTTTCATGCATAGTAATTTGAATGTTGTCTCCCCTACTAGACTGTGAGCTTTTTGAAACCATGGGTAATCTTTTACCTTCTTGTACCCCACAGGCCTGGCACACAGTAGGAGCTTAATACATGTTATTGACTTACTAACAATGCTTTGTGAAATCTTGGAAATTCATGCTGATTTTTTTTCTTCTTTCAGGTTGAACACTCCTAATTCAAGTGCTCTTTAGATTTTAGAAACTGAATTGCTTTTCCTGAGTGAATATCAAATCCAGCTATTTTCAGGAGCATTAGAAACATCATATGTTTCTAGTAGGCAGCTCCTAACTTTCACTCTCCCAGACCTCTAGCTCCTCTTGCTAAACTTTGCATTTTCTAAGGCAGAATAATTATAGGATCATAGATTTACACTTGTAAGGTCCATAAAAAGTCATCTAGCTTAACCAACTCATTTTACTGGGAAAAACCTGATGTCCAGAGGGGTGGTGAGTTTCTTAAGATCACTTCAGTAATAAATGATAGAGCTGGGATTTAAATCCAGTCCTTTGATTTAAATCAAGTCCAGTGATCTTAGCATCATGCCAGTTCTGTCTTTGAGTGAAAAGTTTAAAGACTGAAACTTATTTACTTTCAGTTGGTGTTCAGCATATTATTTTAAAATTAAGAATATAGTGAAAAAAAATTAAATTTTTGTAGAGTTCTGTGAACATCTGTTACTATTGAAGGTCAGAAATTGCTCAGTTGTATATATCCTTGAAGGTTCCAGAAAGAAAGAATTGACAAGATAGAATATTCAAGCTAAAGGATCAGCAGCCCTTTGGTTCAATACACATATGAGGTAACTGAGGTTCTGAGAAATAAAGTGATTCATCTAAGGTGACACAGTGTTTCTAGGACAAGTTTAACCTTCAGAAAGAGATCGGTGAATAGTTAAAAGTTATATATGAATATCAGGGGTAAATTGGTTTACTCACCTTTCTGAAATTGTTGAGAAAAAGAACAAGAGGATTCCGTTAATGTGCTTAGGAAAATCACTGCTTGTGAATGTTATTAACATTTTTAAAATTTGAAATTCCTTAGAAACATGCAAGAAGTGGGAGAGAAGCAACCTGAAATTATAAAAGAAGATATTCTCAAAAGATCTGTCATATGTGAGAAAATTCCCCTGTAGGTTATTTAAGTTCACATATACTAAATGGGGACATCTTTGGGGAAGGAACATGACACTCATTTTGATAGGTATTTTGCTGGCAAATTGTGACATTGACAGATGTGAATTGATGTATCACTGTGTGACCTATTTTGAACTCAGAGGTAAATAGAAGACATGAAGAACATTATCAGAATCTCAAATTCTTCATATGACCTTCCAGAGGGACCAAAACTTACTATATCCTTTCCACTATTTCCTAATATTTAGAAGACACCAAAGTTTAAAGCATTCAACATTAAAATCAGTTTTGTTTTCGTATTTCCCCTATCCCATGAATAGTGAATATAAATCACAAATCTAACATTTATGAATTCACTTAGTAATCACAAATAGTGTAACCAGCTGGGTCTTGCTGGTTATTTTGAAGATTTTCTGCAAATAGGCAATAAACCTAAATGTGTTAAAGTATATTTTCAGAATTTCTATTGTTGTAAATTTGAAAGAAGTTAGATAACATAAGAATAAATGAAAAAAATGACTTCTTTTCACTGGCTAAACTACATATGAATGGTTTAGCAAGTGAGGAATACTATAGCATTAAGCCTGTAGACTACCCTCATTCATTGCTAAGTTTCTACCTAGTTAAGTGTATATTTCTGAATTGCCTTCTAATGACTGGGTTTGGTTCTCAAATCTGTTGTCTTTCCTTTTTGCCAGTGAATAAGCCTCTCCTTTAGTCACCTGTGTCTTACCTGTTTTTTTTCAGTCACTGGATTTGTGACATTAATAGCAAGAGCATTCACCATGTATGCTTTTGTGGTACCAGTGTAATGACATATGACATATATACAACTTTGATGCAACTCAAGTGTGGAAGAGGGAAGATGGTCTGCTTCCAGGACTGTAAAAAGGGAATGTCATGGAAGTGCATGGGAGATACATTGAAGTATGTGTAGATATTCTGTAACAAATTCTAGTTTGCTAGCCACAAAATTAGAAGCCTTTCATTGGGTTTGTTAGTTAGAAGTAGGGGTGTCTTCAAAAAACTCTTGCTAACAAGAGCTTCAGCCATTCTCTTTGACTCCTCTCTCTTAGTTGAATTTCTTCACTGATTGTATGTGATGAAAGACCATACTGTAAAGATAAAGGTCTTGAACCTTCTCCCTTCTAAGGCTGCTATGTGTTCCTATGAAAATAAGCCTCACTGTTTGTTATTTTCTCTTCTTTCTTTCTTTCTTTCTTTCTTTCTTTCTTTCTTTCTTTCTTTCTTTCTTTCTTTCTTTCTTTCTTTCTTTCTTTCTTTCTTTCTTTCGGTGAAAGAGATTAATCTGGAAGCTCTGACTTTGTGAGTTTTGAAAGGTCAGGAAAACAAGACTCTGAGTCTCAGATTCAGAGTACAGGCTGAGTTTTTAAGCCATGGAGCAAGAAGTGACTTTCAGAAATGACATTTAGGACTCTGCACAATGGTAGCTGAGACAAATACTCCTCTGGAAGTCATCACATCTATATTGAGCTTGGTGGTACAAATGTTATATAGAAACTGTATTGAGTCTGAGACCATTCTCCTCAGAGATTAAGATAAAATCAAGAAGAGTATGGCCCCAGGATTGGGGGAAAATGTTCTTTTTTTATTGTTATGGCTTCAAAGTAAATATACTTTTGTTGATTGATATTAATGGATTTAATTCAGTTCAACAACCATTAAGCACCTACCATGTGCAAGGCACTGTGCTAAGAACTGAGAATACAGAAGAGAGGCAAAAGACAGTCCTTATCCTCAAGGAACTTACAGTGTAAAGGAGGAGACAACACACAAATAAATATATACAAAGCAAACTATGTGCAGGGTAATAGGAAATAATTAACAAAGAGAAAACAGTAGAATTAGGGTTAGGGAAAACTTTCTGTAGAAGGTGGGATTTTAGTTAGGATTTAAAGGAAGTCATGCAGTTCAGGAGTCAGAGCAGAGGAAGGAGAGCTTTCTAGGAAGGAGAAACAGTGAGAGAAAATGCCTGGAGCTGAGAGATGAAGTATCTCATTCATAGAACAGTCAAGAGGCCAGTGTCACTAAATCAAAGTGTGTGCGTTGGGGAGTAAGGTGTAAGAAGACTAGAAAAGTAAGAGTGGGCTAGTTTGGAAGAGCCTTTCCTAAGCTCCCCCAAATTCCCCTCAGTAACACCTCAAAACAAATTCTGGAGTGGCAGAACCCACAAAAGGGCAGTGTGAAACAATTTTCCAGCTCAAGACAACCCAGAAGATCAACAGGAAAGGTCTATCACAATTGGGTGAGAGTGGAGCTCAGTCCAGCACAGGCTGAATAGTGTAGGCCATCCACAGTAAACCAGCAGCTGGCCTTGAGGGCAACAGAATCAGCAGTGTTAGCTGTGTCTTCTGGGATCCTCAGACCACAGATGGTAAGGGGGTGGGACAACTGGCCAGAAGATGAGAGGGGTCTTTTTGTTTGCAGTGGGTGCAGGACACTATTGCATTGTCTCTATCTGGATCCTGGTAGCAGGCCTGTGTTACAGTCCCTGAGTGAGGAGGAACACTGATACATTTGAGAGTACAACCAAAGTGGAGCAGGTACCTTGGTCACAGTTCAAGGCAGAAAAGAGAAGTTATGGTTGCTTGGAGCCCAGAGCACAGTCCAGGAGAACAATGAAAACATCTCTTCTTAGATCATACCACCTTAGAAGAACTGAAAACTTACAGTCTCCAAGAACTAGTTTTGAAAATAGCTGCCCCAAGACCCTAAAACTTGGGACAGTTCCCAATCCATCTGTGAGCAGAGCCAACTTTAACATCAAGTTAAAAGTCAACGAATAGATTGAAAAAATGAGCAAAAACAACAGTAAAAAAGAACCTGACCTAGACAGTCACTATAGTGATAGGAAAGATCAAAACACAAACTCAGAAAAAGACAAAGGCAAAACTAATGCATCCAAAGCTTCAAAGAAAAGTGTGAATTGGTTTCAGGTTAAAAATTCCTGAAAGAGCTCAAAAGAGGGTTTAAAAATCAAAAAAGAGAGGTAAAGAAAAATTGGGAAAAGAAATGACATTGATGCAAGAGTCAACAGCTTGATAAAGAAAGCACAAAAAAAAAACCCACCAAAAAACCCCACACCTTAAAAAACAGAATAGGCCAAATGGTTAAAAAAAAAAAGGCACAAAGTCCAACAAAAAGAATGTCTTACAAAGCAGAATTGGCCACATGGAAAAAGATGTACAAAAGCTAAATGAAGGAAAGAGCTTCTAAAAAATTAGAATTGGGCAAGTGAAAGCTGATGACTCCATGTAACACCAATGAACAATAAAACAAAATCAAAAGAATGAAAAAATAGAAGAAAATGTGAAATATCTCATTGGAAAAATAAATGACCTAAGAAAATAGATCCAGGAGAGATAACTTAAAAATTATTGGGCTACCTGAAAACCATGATTAAAAAAAGGAACCTAGATATCATTTTCCAAGAAATTGTCAGGCAAAACTGCCCTGATATCCTAGAACCAGAAGATAAAATAAGAATGGAAAGAATCCACTGATCACTTCCTAAAAGAGATCCCAAAAGGAAAATTATGACCAAGTTCTAGAGCTCCCAGGTCAAGAATAAAATATTGTAATCAGCCAGAAAAAAAAAACAATTCAAATGGAGCCACAATTAGGATAACATAAGATTGAGCAGCTTCTATATTAAAGGATTAGAGGGTTTGGGATACAATATTCCAGAGAACAAAAGAGCTAGAATTACAACCAAGAATCACCTATGCAGCCAAATAAAGTATAATCCTTTAGGGGGGAAATGGATAATCAATGAAATAGAGGACTTGCAAGCACTCCTGATGAAAAGACCAGAGGTGAATAGAAACTTTGACTTTCAAATACAAGACTCAAGAGAGGCATAAAAAGGTAAACATGAAAGAGAAATCATACGGCATTCAATAAAGTTAAACTGTTTACATTCCTACATGGGAAGATGATACTTGAACTTTCTCTTTTTTGTGGCAGTTAGGAGTGTACAGAGACAGAGGGTACAGGTATGAGTTGAATATGATGGGATTATCTCTTAAAAATAATATTAAGAGGTGAGAAAGAAGAATGCTCTGGGAAAAGGGAAAAGGTAGAATGGGGTAAATGATTTTACATAAAAAGACACAAAAGAGCTTTAACAGTGGAGGTGACAATGGGGGAGTTGGGAGGGAGTGCTTGATAACTCTTGTCAGCATTGACTCAAAGAGGAAATAACATTTAGGTTCAGAAATCTATCTTACCCTATAGGAAAGTAGGAGGGGAATGGGAAGGGCTGATAGAAGGGAGGGTGGGTTGGGGGAGACAGTAGTCAGAAGCAAAACACTTTTGAGGGTGGACAGGGTAAAAGGAGACAGAGAAAGTAGGAAAATGGGAAAAATAGGATGGAGGGAAATACACAGTTTAGTAATCATAACTATGAAAAAAATTACATGAAGTTTCTCTGATAAAGGCCTCATTTCTCAAATATGTAGAGAGCTGAGTCAAATTTATATAAATAAGAGCCATTTCCTAGTTGACAAATGGTCAAAGGATATGATCAGGCAGTTTTCAGACAAAGTAATCAAAGCTATCCATAGTCACATGAAAAAATGTTCTAAATCACAATTGATTAGAGAAAAGCAAATTAAAACAACTCTGAGGTACCATCCCATACCTATCAGATTGGTTAACAGGACAGAAGAGGAAAATTACAGATTTGGAGGGGATGTGGGGGAATTGAAGCACTGATGCACTGTTGGTGGAGTTGTGAACTGATTTAACCATTCTGTAGGGCAATTTAGAACTATATCCAAAGGGCTATAAAACTATGCACACTCTTTGATCCAGTAATACCACTATTAGGTCATTATCCTGAAAAGATTTTTAAAAAGGCAAAGTACTTATATGTACAAAAAATATTTGTAGCAGCTCTTTTAGTGGTGGCAAAGAATTGGAAATTGAGGGGATGCCCATCAATTGAGGAATGACTGATCAAGTAATGGAAATGATTGAGATGAAATACTATTGTGCTATTATAAAAATGATGAGCAGGATGATTCCAGAAAAACCTGGAAAGACTTACATGAACTATACAAAGTGAAATAAGAAGAAGCAGGAGACTGTTATACGCATTAGCAGCAATATAGTATGACGATCAACTGTGAATGACTTAGTTATTCTCAGCAATACAAGGATCCAAGATAATTCTGAGGGACTTGTGATGAAAATGCTATCTATCTCCAGAGAAAGAACTGATGGAGATCAAAACATACTTAAAAAACGCTTTCTTTACTTTCCTTTTTTTTTGGTCTGTGTTTTCTTTCACAGCATGACTAATATGGAAATGTTTTACATGACTGCACATATATAATCTATATCAAATTGCTTGCCTTCTGAATGAGGAGGTGGGGAGGGAGGGAGAGAATTTTGAATCCAAAATTTAAAAAAAAAGAATGTTAAAAATTGTTTTTATATGTAATTGGGGAAAATAAAATATTACACAAAATTTTAAAAATAAATGAAAAAATGAACAGCATCGCATGCCAATCAAAGCATTTTTTATTTGTTCCTCAAGGCAATGGGAAAGCCATTGGAGTTTATTGAGTGTGGGAGGGGAGGTGACATGATCTGGCCTGTGTTTTAGGAAAATCACTTTAGTGGCTGAATGGACAATGGATTGAAGTAGGGAGAGGCTTGAGGCAGGTGGACCCACCAGAAGGCTATTGCAATAATGAAGGCATGAAGTCCTTTTTTATAGTAGTGGCACTGTCGGAGGAGAGAAGGGGACATATTTTAGAGATGTGGCAAAGATGAAATTGACAGATTTTAGCCTCGATGAAGGGCATGGGGTGGAAAGGCAGTGAGGAATCCAGGATGACTTAGGCTGTAACTTTGAAGAACTGGAAGGATAGTGTTGCCCTCTACATTAAAAGGGAAGGTGAAGTGGGGTGAGAGAGTTTAGGAGGAAAGATAATGAGCTCTGTTTTGAACATATTGAGCTTAAGATGTCTACTTGACATTTAGTTTGAGATGTCTGAAAGGCAATGGAGAAGTGGAATTAGAGGTCAGCAGAGAGACTGGGGCAGGAAAGGTATTTTTGAGATTCATCATCATAGAGATGGTATTTAAATCCATGGGACCTGATGAGATCACCATGTGAAGTATTATAGAGGAAGAAGAAAAGAGGACCCAGGATAGAACTCTGAGGAATGCCTATAGTTATAAGACATGATATAGAGGAAGATCTAACAAAGGAGCAAAGAAGGTATGGGTGGATAGGTAGGAAAACTAAGAGAGAAGGGTGTCCTAAAAACCTGGAGAGAAGAAAGTATCAAGGAAGAGAGTAATCAATAATGTGAAAGGATGCAGACTGCTCAAAAATAATGAGGAATGAGAAAAGGCCATTGGTTTTGGCAATTAAGAGATCATTAGTAACTTTGGAGAGAACAGTTTCAGCCATCATATACTCTTCCTCTCTTTTATGCCCTTATTAGTTGTTTTTTTTTTCTTGCATTATGTATTACAAGGGAGTACTTCTGTTGCCTGAACATCTCCACCATAACCAGAATGAGTTCTCTTACAGCAGCATTATACCCAAAGAGAAAAGATCTCTACAGGTCTCATCCTGATGTAAGAAACCACAAGTTAACATTATCTGAGTTATATTGTATTTTTATTTATTTTGCTAAATATTTCCCAATTACATTTTGAAGCTTGTAGCCTCTGAGCTGTGAGTTTGATGCTGTCATACAGAAACTATGCAGCCATGGTCCTAACTAGTGACATTTCAGAGAATAAAATTCTTCAAAATTTTGAAATCCCCATGACTTCAGCATGTAAACTGGCCAGTGAGGTAGAAAATCCACTGAGAACCAACACTAGTGAGCAGAGAAGCAGTTTCATGACAAAGTTTCTTTGTCAAAGTTCTAGTATAAGGTTTTCCTGATCATCTTCATAGATTGGAGCTGTACTGCTCATCCGCTTCTAAATACAGAGCTGTCAAGTAGAATTGCTGAGCAACCCATTCATTAGGCACCTTTACGTTGATGGCAGTTGAAACAACCACAGTGATAGTGAGTGATGTCAGCAAGCAAGTAGCAGTGCGTAATCAATCACATGTATAACAGGAAATGGTGATAGCAAGAAACATTTTACTCATCAATCACCATGAACAAAGCATATCTCTGCTTCAGATTATGCCTGAATGATATACATAGCTAAATAGGAAACTTACGTAAAAACACCAGGGGAAAAACACCGACATTCTTCATTTTCAATTAGCAACAAGGTCAGAGAGAGGATGTGAACATCACCTCTTTTATTTCAATACCTGGTCAATTATTATTAAACCATCGGTTTTCAGAATTCAAACCCAACTGCGTAATATGAAGGAAACATCTAGTGACACAACTATATTTGATCCAATCCAATAAGAAAGAAGACAATCCATAAGCTATGGATTTGGTTTTAAAAACCTGCCAAATTTTAGAATTATTTTCCTTCACCTACATTTTCTTAAAGTCTCAAGGCAACATTTCTATTGTGTTTATGTGTGTGTTTTATAGTTGAGGTGCATGTTCATTTCTGGGAAAGAGAGGTGTTTGCCAGGAGTCAGGCTTCCCAAATCATCCACACCTGCTCCAACAAAAATCTGAAATTCATACCAGTCTAAATAATGATTGAGAAATCCAATGAGAAACTAGAAAAAGTAAGTTCTTCTGCTCCAGAACTGAATAAAAATATCACTGAGCAGTCTTCAGGATATAGGAAAGGGAGCAGTCAGAAAAAAAATCAGTCCTGGGGGAGGCAAACAACCTACAATCTCCCAGTGCAGCCAGAGAAGGGTCAGAGACAGGTATACTCTGAAGGGCTCTCTGTCCAGAGGTAGCAAGAACACAGGGCCCTTCATGAAAGCTTTAGGGTGCTTGTAAAACTATATCAGGAACCCTGGGGAGCATTAGCAACTTGTGCAGTTATAGCAGTGATCAGAGTGGACCAGGAGCACTTGGTTTGGGATGGGCCAAGTGGCTGAGGCTTTGAGATCCCTGGCACTGTGTCCTCCCTAGATTGACTCCTAGAAGAAGACTCTAGGGCTATGAATCTCAAAGACCAAGGGGGCAGGGCTAATCCTGGAGGTCAGAGCAAGAATCCAAGGAATCCAAGGTGAGATCAACCAAGGATAATCATACCACCCAAAAGTGCAGCAAGGGGCAGGCAGACTGGTCCTGTCACAAGCCTGAAATTCAGGAACTAAAGAGATGAGTAAATCATAGAAAAGAATATAAAAAATTACTATAAATCTGGAGCTCTTTCCCCCTCTCCTAAGAAGGAGTAATTCTTTAACAACTGTAAGCAGAGAGACTGAAAGGAAAAAAAAGGATTTTCCATAAGGACTAAGTGATAGGGGCAGCTAGATGGTGCAGTGGAGAGAGCACCGGCCCTGAAGTCAGGAGGACCTGAGTTCAAATCCGGCCTCAGACCAAACACTTGACACTTGTGTGACCCTGGGCAAGTCACTTAATCCCAATTGCCTAAAAAAAAAAAACCAAACAAACCATAAGGACTAAGTGATAGTAAAAGATAAGCCACAGATAAATAAAATAAAAATTAAATTAAATTAAAAAAATAAAATAAAAGCTTTAAAGGAAAGAATTGAAAGGAGAATAAATAGCTAAATGAACTTTATCTTCTTAGTAATAAACTGTTTTAGTAATCTCTGTCTTTCTCTTCTCTTCCTGAGAGATTACAGTAGTCACCATCTCCTCATTGCTAGCCCTCGACCAGACCAGAGTACATCAGACACTCACCTCTATCCTCCTCCCTTCCACTTTTATGTATCCTTCCATTGTGTAAGGTCACCCCCTCAAAAAAAACCCCCACATAAACATTGATTCATCTGTAGGTGGAGTGACATGAGATTTTTTTCCCATGATGCCCCAGGCTTGCCTGTCCACCATCACCTCTACCTGATTTCTGCCTTCAGCCCTGTCTCCCTCTGTAAATTTATAAAGAAGATCTTACTGATCTTTCTGTTGCCACTCTGTTGCTGTCCTTTGTTGCTGAATTTGTCTGTCCCTCTTGCATTTTTGTTGTCTGAGGTGTTTGAAAAGCAAATAATCTCTTCAAATCTGATTTTGAACATCTCTTTACCATTGAATGTCTACCTTTTTTCATTTATGATTTAGCTCAGGTTTTTTGGAGATCACCTTGGGCTTCATATTGAGCTCTACTATTCTTCAGAACACATTATTCCATTCCCTACTGCATTTTCTGATGGGAGCAGAAAAGTCTTGTGTTAATTAAATTTCCTGTCTTTTCCTGGTTACTTATAGAATTTGTTGTTTCTTAATAACTTGTTAAATTTAATGATTATCAAAGACCCAGGATGGTAAAGGCAGAGGCTCACCTGAGCTTTCCCAAATTCTCCTCCTAAAAACTTTGAAATAGCACCTTAATTAAATTCTGAAGCAGCAAAATCAACAAAGGGTTGGGACAAAACAATTTTTCGGCCCAGAACAACTTAGAAGGTTGGCAGCAAAGTTCCATCTCAGTGAGGTGGAAGTCAGACCTGGAGCACATCACAGATAATTTAGTACAGGACCCACCAAGGGCCAGCAGCATGTCTTGGAGGCAGCTCATTAGTGGCAGTAGGAGCTTCTGGAGCTCTCAACCCACAAACTGTAAGGGGATCAGAAAACTAGTCAGAAGGAGACTCTGGGCACAGGACTGTAGTGCATTATCCTTATGTAATTCTGGGTTGCACTCCCAGAGGTAAGAGGAGCACTAGCTCGCTTATCCTACATGCGTGTGGCCACAGCACTGCAGGGGCCCTGATCACAGTTCCAGGACAGAGAAGATTGCTTGGGGTCTCTCACAGCCCAGAACATAGGCCAGGAGAACAGTGACCACACCTCTCCTTAGATCATAACACTTTAGAAGAAGTGAAAACTTACACATCCCCAGGACTAGCTCTGAAAACAGGACTGAGAAAGGCCTGGAGTAACCCAGCAGCACTCAGTCTGGGATGGCCCAAGTGGCTGAGGTTCTGAGATCCCTGACACCCTGTCCTCCACAGAGAGCCCTGACTCCTAGAAAACCCTAGTGTTATGATCCTCTTACCCACTTCTGGGGGGAAAAAATGCTGCCTGGCAGGGCCCCCTCCACCTCTGAAGCAGAGCTCAACTTTAAAATAAAGTTAAAAGGCTGGAAAAATCAGCAAACAACAACAAAAAGAACCTGACATAGAAAGTTACTATGGTAACAGGGAAAATCAAGGTACAAACTCAGAAAAAGACAATAATATCAAATGCTACTACATGCAAAGCTTCAAATGAAAATGTGAATTGGTCACAGGCCTAAAAAGACTTCTTGGAAGAGCTCAAAAAAGATTTTAAAAAATCAAATAAGTGAGGAAGAGGAAAACTTGGGAAAAGAAATGACAGTGATACAAGAAAATTGTAAAAAAGAGCCAACAGCTTGGTAAAGGAGGCATAAAAAAAATACTGAAGAAAATAACACCTTAAGAAACAGAATAGGCCAAATGGTAAAAGAGGCAAAAAATCCAGTGAAGAAAAGAAGTCTTTAGAAAGCAGAACTGGCCAAATATAAAAGAAGAACAAAAATTCATTGAAGAAAATAACTTAAAAATTAGAATTGGGCAAGTGGAAGCTAATGACTTGATGAGACATCAAGAAACAATAAAACAAAGTCAAAAGAAGGAAAAATAAAAATGTGAAATAGCTTATTGGAAAAGCAACTTACCTTGAAAATAGATTGAGAAGAGATAATTTAAGAATTATTGGACTGTCTAAAAGCCAGGATCAAAAAAAGAGGCTAGATATCATATTTCAAGAAATCATCAAGGAATACTGCCCTGACATCCTAGAACCAGAGGGTAAAATAGAAATGCAAAGAATTCACCATGCACCTCCTGAAAGAGATACCAAAATGAAAACTCCCAGAAATGTTATAGCCAAATTCCAGAACTCTCAGGTCAAGGAGAAAATACTACAAGTGGCCAGAAAGAAACAATTCTATGCTTTTAATAACTTCATAAATTCCAAGACAGAACTTAAAATGCAGCCTGATCTCTTATTCCTTTTTACTTGTGGATATGTAAACAAGCCTACTGTCATTCATTTTAACTGCAAATGTGGCTTGCCTGTAGGGCTAGGTGCCTGATTCACTGAGTCTATGGCTATCTTCTCTTTTGCCCTGAGCCAAAAGAAAGATGAAGGAATGGAGGAAGGGGAGGGCAAGAAGGTACTAGAGAAGACAGTTCTTCCTCTGATCCAACTCTGTAGGTGGACACAGGAATTATCTGTGAGGATTTTGACCCATTTGTTAATTTTTCGGTTTGGGATGGGGAAATGAAGAGAGTGCACACACCTAACTACTCCAGTGACACCTACGAGCTGTTTTGAGATAGTGGGAATGGGAAATAGGCTGAGATATGTAGCCTCTTACTCAAACACTGTTCTACACTTCTTAAGGCCTTAATTGGTTTTAACTAGTGGTTCCAAACATGGTTTAAAGAATAATTGTCTATGAAAGATCAATAATATTTCTTAGTTTCATCCAATGTCTAATGTGTTTAGATTTGTATTATACATTTAGTCTAATGTGTTTTAATCATAAGTAACTTAATAATAAGGTTCAACTCTTTAAATTCCTATATGGGAAGATGATACATATAACTCCTAAGAATTTTATTATTATTAGAGCTGTGAGAAGGATAGACATAGACTGAGGGCGTGGGTGTGAGTCAATTATATTAAGGTGATTTTTTTTTTAAGTGAAGTAATGAGAAAGAGGGATGCACTGGAAAAGAGGAGAAGAAAGAGGAAGAGGAAGAAAGATTATATCATATAAAAGAGGCATACAAATAAAAGCTTTTACAATGGAGGGGAAAATGAGGGAGGGCGGTGGGCAATACTTGATCCTTACTCTCCTCAGAGTTGGTTCAAAGAAGGAAGAATATATGCACATACTCAGTTGGGTATAGAAATCTATCTTGCACAAAAGAGAAGCAGGAAGGGAAAGGGATTAGAGAAAGGGGTAAGCATGACAAAAGGGAAGAAAAATTAAGAAAAGCACTGATCAGAAGCAAAACAGACTTTTGAGGAGGGATAAAGTAAAAAGAGAGATGGATAAACAGAAGAAGATAAGATAGAGGTACTATGCTAGGTCCTGAGGAATATGAGGACAAAAAAAAAAAGATCTGAAATGGTTTCCACTCTCAAAGACATTGCATCTTATTAGGGGAGACAATGTATACACAGAAATGTATG